>NC_090322.1:106853072-107224100 GCF_040869045.1 Eurosta solidaginis | reverse complement strand
CTAACTCTAGCTTGAAATAAAATAATTTTAAAAAAATTTTTAAGTTATTTTTCTTTATTGAAAACAATACTTACATGAAATAATAATAATACTAAAAGCTAGAAAATAATTAGGTAGGTCCTAGGTACTAGTAATCACACTCCTCATCAATCTAGGGCGTTGATCAGACAATTAAATAAAAGCGTTGGGCGCGTGAAATTTCTAAAAATGTGAGGCGTAAGGTGCAGTTGGTCCTATATATGACTATCAATAGAAATTTTACGCGTCCAACGCTTTTATTTAATTGTCTGATCAACGCCCTAGATTGATGAGGAGTGTGATTACTAGTACCTAGGACCTACCTAATTATTTTCTAGCTTTTAGTATTATTATTATTTCATGTAAGTATTGTTTCTAATAAAACCGTGCAACTTAAAAAAAAATTTTTTTAATTATTTTATTTTCAAGTTTTTAGTCTTTATTTAATTGCCTATTATTTCTCATTCTATTTAGTTCATTTAGTGACTCATTATTACAAGGACTCTTTCCTGACAATTTGTTACAATGTAAGTCCTCAATACATACTCCTTCCAAAGACTTTACTCCACTCTGCGCCACGTATGCTTGTCCCTCCAACTCCAAAATATTTTGATGTCACTTCTACCGGACTGTATGTAATATTTGTTCCTAATATGGACCAAATCGGACCACAAATACGATTTTTGGGAATATCTCCATCCTTGCGCCACACCTAGCGGCGATTTTTTTTCCTAGGTCGTCTTCTATTCTTGTATGTAATATGTGTTCCAAATATAAGCAAAATCGGACCACAAATACGATTTTTGTGAATATCTCGATCATTGCGCCACCTAGCGGCGATTTTTTTCATAGGTCACTTTCTATTCTTGAATTTATTATAAGTTCCCAATATGAGCCAAATCGGGCCACAAATACGATTTTTGTTAATATCTCGATCCATGTGCCACCTAGCGGCGATTTTTTTTTTTCATAGGTCGGTTTCTATTCTTGTATGTATTATAAGTTCCAAATATGAGCCAAATCGGACCACAAATACGATATTTGTGAATATCTCGATCCTTGCGCCACCTAGCGACGATTTTTTTTCGTATTATTGCATTGTCATCGAGTTCTGAACTATATTAAGTTCAAGATTGCAGCTTATCGGGAAGTTACTTAAATTGAAATTATAAAATTCGTTCACAACGGCCATGCATGCGGCCGTGCGGCCTGCCTGTCAAGTCAACCTAAATAAAACCGTTTAAAAAACTGAAATGGCAACACTGATGGACGTGTGAAGCATGTCTCGCGCAATTGAGCTATGGCTATTGGATTTACCTATATGAGTCAATGTGGATACCATCCAAAAAACTTGCACGTTATATTTAAGCTTATTTTAATTGATCGGGGGGCTAACCAAAAAAAAAGAGGTCTGAAATTTGTAACGAGTTAAGTCTTTTGCAACATCTTTCACCTTTCTGTACATTGAGGAATACAATTTATTCTCTCTGTTTGGAAGACAAAATTACCTTAAGCAGGGTTGGGCATAGTGCACTGAAAGTTACACTAATCTCTAAAACTTAAGTAGGTAGGTGAAATGGCTGCGACCCTGGTCGCCCAAGTAGCTATTTAAAGCCGTTTTGATGCCATGTAACTCGTCTAAAAACCTACGGAATGTTACGGTCAATGTATTACAACCAGCCAGAGTTGTTGATAAAATTAAGAATATTCGGGATGGCTATCACAGATAACCCTCTGAGGTCTTCTAGAAACAGGGTTCCAAGGGACCTTAGCCGGGCTCTAGCTACAGCCGGGAATTTACACATAAAGTGTTCTACTGTCTCCCTGGCATTTGGATCTTTGCAGCTTCTGCAGTATTCGTTATACGGAATGCCCATCTTTTCCGCATGCGTACCTACTGCCCAATGACCGGTGCAGACTACTATCAGTTTGCGTGCGTTAGCCCTGGATTTGTTCAGAAGACTTCTCGTCCTCTTTCCATTATAGTTTGGCCAAATGGATTTTGATATTGCACATGTGATGATGTTATTCCACTTTGTTTGTGCTTTCTTCAAGTAGAAGCTTTGGATATTCCCCTTGGCTACCGCCTACTTCGACACTGGTTATTTCCTCGTTCATCTCCGATGAGCCCCTGCGTGCTAGCTCGTCGGCCTTCCCGTTACCCTCTATCCCCCTATGACCGGGGACCCAGATAACGCGTAGTTCTAGATTGGTGGATAACTGGGATATGAGTCGCTTACAAGCCCACACTAATTTTGAGTTAATGTGTGGCGAGGAAAGCGCTTTTATCGCTGCTTGGCTATCCGACAGGATGCAAACTTTACCAGCTACATTCAAGCCCTCCAGTGATTTGCAGGCTTGCCAAATCGCGAGGATTTCTGCTTGAAACGCGCTGCAGTGCGATGGGAGTCTGAATGATGCAGACAAATCTAGGGACTCAGAGAAGACTCCGGCCCCCACTCCCGATTCCATCTTGGAGCCGTCAGTGTAGATTTGGATGTCGTCGACCCTTATGCCCGGGTTTCTCTTCCACTTCTTCTACTTGGTACTCGATGACAGGGTTAGTTGCTGGCCGTTTAAGAATGGTAAAAAAAAAAACTTAAGTGACACTGAAGTGATTTTTTCTTTTATATCATTAGTCTGTTTTTTGTGTTTAATGACAACCTTTCTTGCTCTGAGTTGCTCTACTTTTTGTTTCATGAGTCTGCTCAAAATGGAACTAAAGCAATCTAGATCAAAACTGTTTACATCAGATTTTTTGTTAGAGCGAAGAACAAGTTGTTAGATGATCAGAAATAAAATTGTAATTTATGAATTCAATAATCATATATCGTTAGCTTAATGTGAAAATGTGCTAAGTCACTTTTTACGAATTTTACAGGAGGCGAAAAAAACTGAATAATTTTTGAAATAAACTTTTTTTTTCAAAACTGTGAATGAGGACACCTTAGTTGCAAGACTTTTGAGTGTAGAAGCTTTGAAAAAGATAGCACAATTTCCTCACTCAAAACAAATTTTTTCTCCTGAAATACTTGGGTGTAATTTTTGTCTCCAAACCTCTTTTTCTAGTCACATTGATTTCGTTGTTTCAAAATTTGTTGCAATTGTTGCGTTCAGTAGACATAACACCAGTGACTTTAAGGACCCTATGACGTTAAAGGCGCTTTATATATCCTTGGTCAGAAGTGGTCTTGAATATTGCTTAATAATATGGAACCCTTTCTATGAATCTAGCTCCTATGAAATTGAGGGAGTTCAAAAAATGTTTAGAAATATTGCTTTACGTATGCTTCACTGGCCAGACGGGCTCCCATCATATACCAGCAGGCGCAAGTTGCTTGGCCTTTAGGCTTTGCATTACAGAAGAACTTTTATCTCACTCATGCTTGCCTATAATGTAATAAACTTTAGCACGAATTGCTCTCATTTATCTACTTTGTTCATTCCATATATTCCACTGCGTGATCTTCGGCATAGTAGATTATTTATCGAAAGAACTCATAAAACGAATTATGCTATGAATGAACCTATAACTAGGACTATACATCTAGCAAATCGATTCAGTAGTGTTATTAATTTTAATAACAGCTTATATAAGTTTAATCTTGAATTGTTTTCTATTTTTAACTAGTCTGTAAGAAAGCATGTAGTTATCGACATGTAAGAATTGAAGTAGATTATAGTCAGCGCAAAGCATTTATCATACACCAAAGGCGTGTCTCAATTGGGTAAATCCAATTTCAAGAGGTTGTGTTCGCAACCCTCTCAAGGGGTTTCCAGCACAATATATAGCTTCTCCAACCTAATTGTCAACTCACCTAACCGTGGCGAATCCTGTTTCTTAGACAGCCGAGGCTCTGGCGCCCCAATTTCCTCATGGAACTAGGGGGTGGGGAGGGTGGGATGGCCTAGAAGGTTTAATGTGCTCATATAAATCGTTCCCGGGATGGTCGAGCTAGTACTGGAATCTATATCCGAACGTACTGGATCTATATCCGGCAAAGGGCCATCAACATCGGTAACACTCCCCAAAGCCTTCGGGGAGTGTCTTTATCGTTAATACAATAACAACAAACCATGTACTTTTAGACTGAATGAATTAAATAAATAAATAAAATGCGCGCACAAAGAAATAACTAGTAATTCAGATTGATGTTATTGACAGGTTGACTTAGAACATTATTTTAACAGCTGACGACTTAGCACATTTACACATCATTGCCCACAGCACGTAAAAATGAAAAATTTTAATAGTTTTTTTTTTTTTGTGATCGATGTATTTTGAATTCAGTTTTAAAACTGCATTAAAATACAATTTTCCAAAAAAAGTGACTTAGCACATTTTCACATTAAGCTAACGATATGTATGTAATTCATATGAAAAATAAATCATATATAAAATTTTAAAAGTAAACAATTGAAGCCTGAACACGCTCGTAATTTAGTGCTTATTTTAGCCAAATCTAACATTGCAATAGGAGGGTGGAGCCGTGTGTAGAAGACCACGAAAGCTTCTGACCGCCATTCACCTGGGAATGGCCAGAGCGATTCTTTTGCATGCGGTTCAAGCAGCTCACTACTGCCGGTCGCTTGCGGCCAAGTATCCTCTGGGTAGCCGCTAAACATCCGTTTATCGGTGAGCTAATGTGAGAAGGCGACAACCTGGCTAGGCCACTCTGACATAATCGGTTTAAGGGCTAGCCGGGGGAGATCTCATCGGCAGCGTCTGTACACTTTAGCGCCTGTCGACTTTAACGCCAGGGTGGGCAAAGAAGGTGTTTTTGGCCCTACAGTCGGAAAGTTCAGCCTACACAATGAAACTTCTCCTAACGGACTGAGGCTGATTGACTTTGCCGGTGCTCGAACCATGGTCATATCCAGCACGAGGTTCATGCATAAAAAGATACATCAAGCTACATGGCTGTCTCCTGATCGAAATACTCGCAATCAGATCGATCACGTTGTGATAGACGGACGGCATGCCTCAAGTGTTTTAGATGTGCGCACGATCCGAGGACCTAACATCGACTCGGACCATTATCTCGTTGCAGCCAAAATACGCACCCGCCTCAACGCGGCTAAAACCAAGGAACAAAAAACACAAGGAAAGCTAGACGTCGAAAAGCTTCAATCACAAAAGACTGCCAATGATTTCGCAACTCGACTCTCACACCTGCTCTCTGAGAGCACAACTCATCCTGAAGGAATACAGGAGCAGTGGGAGCATATCTCCAAAGTACTTCGTACTGCCGCCGAGGAAAAAATTGGTTACCGGCGGCCACGAAAAAACAACTGGTACGATGAAGAATGCCGCGTTGCAACCGAAAGGAAAGACGCTGCCTACAGGGCTACGTTAAAAGCGAGCGCGACAAGAGGAGTTTGTGAACGCTATCGTGAGTTGAAAAGGGAAGCGAGACGTCTTTTCAGGAAGCAAAAAGCAGAAGCAGAAAGGCGTGAGTGCGAGGAGCTTGAGCTGCTAGCCACCAGGAATAACGCCCGAAAATTCTACCAAAAAATACGGCGACAGACGGAAGGTGTTAAGACCGGGGCAAACTCCTGTAGGAATGAAAACGGCGACCTTGTAACTGATGTCCAGAGAGTGCTTAGATTATGGAGGGAATACTTCTCTGCTCTCCTAAATGGAGGCAGCAATTCACCACGCAGAGATGAAGAACCCGATCCCGCAATCGATGATAATGGAATATATGTCCCCCCGCCCGATTATGACGAAGTTAGAATAGCAATAACCAGATTGAAAAACAACAAGGCCGTGGGCGCTGATGGATTGCCAGCGGAGCTATTCAAGTACGGCGGCGAGGAGTTGGTAAGACGCATGCAGCAGCTTCTTAGCAAAATATGGGCGGAAGAGTGCATGCCCGACGGTTGGAATCTAAGTGTTCTTTGCCCAGTCCACAAGAAGGGGGATACTGCAAAATGCACCAACTATCGTGGAATCAGCCTTCTTAATATCGCGTATAAGGTCCTTTCAAGTGTATTGTGCGAAAGATTGAAGCCCACCGTGAACCGGCTGATTGGACCTTATCAGTGCGGCTTCAGACCTGGTAAATCTACCATCGACCAGATTTTCACAATGCGCCAAATCTTGCAAAAAAAACCGTGAAAAGAGAATCGACACACATCACCTCTTCGTCGACTTTAAAGCCGCCTTCGACAGCACGAAAAGGAGCTGCCTATATGCCGCTATGTCTGAATTTTGTTTCCCCGCAAAACTTATACGGCTGTGCAAAATGACGTTGAGCAACACCATCAGCTCAGTCAGAATTGGGAAGGACCTCTTCGAGCCGTTCGAAACTAAACGAGGTTTCAGACAGGGCGACCCCCTATCGTGCGATTTCTTTAATTTGATGCTGGAGAAAATTATACTAGCTGCAGAACTTAACCGCACTGGAACAATATACTATAAAAGCGTGCAATTGCTGGCATATGCTGATGACATTGATATCATCGGCCTAAACACCCGCGCTGTTAGTTCTGCTTACGCCAAACTGGAAAAAGAAGCGGTAAAGATGGGTTTGATGGTGAATGAGGACAAAACGAAGTACCTGCTGTCATCCAGCAAAGAGTCAGCGCATACGCGCCTTGGCAACCACGCTACTGTTGGCAGCCATAATTTCGAAATATTAAAAGACTTCGTTTATTTGGGAATGAGCATCAACACTAGCAACAACATCAGCACTGAAATCCAGCGAAGAATCAATCTTGCCAATAAATGCTACTTTGGACTAGGTAGGCAATTGAAAAGTAAAGTCCTCTCTCGGCGAACGAAAATCATACTCTACAAGTCACTTATCGTACCCGTCCTGCTATATGGGGCAGAAGCATGGACCATGACAACAGCAGATGAAGCGGCTTTGGGAGTGTTCGAGAGAAAAGTTCTTCGAAAGATTTATGGGCCTCTACGCGGTGGCGATGGCGAGTACCGAAGAAGATTTAATGATGAGCTGTACGAGCTATACGCAGACATCAACATATTCCAGCGAATTAAAACGCAGCGGCTGCGCTGGCTAGGCCATGTTATGCGAATGAAAGATGATGCTCCGGCCAAGAAAGTGTTTCTATCGGAACCCGCCTATGGAAGCAGAGGTAGAGGGCGGCCCCCACTCCGTTGAAAGGACCAGGTGGAAAACGATTTAAACTCCCTTGGTGTGATCAATTGGCGCCGGTTGGCGGAGCGAAGGAGCGACTGGCACGCCTTGTTGGACGGCCATAACCGTTTAGATGGTTAAGCGCCAATTAAGTAAATAAGTAAGTAACATTGCAATAAACCACCATTCGATGGTTTTGAAATTTTTTCCTGAAAAGTGGTTCATGAGTTGTTGTTGTTGTATTAACGACAAAACACTCCCCGAAGGTTTTGGGAAGTGTTATCGATGTTGCTGGTTTTTGTTCCGGTAACAAGCACCATTGAGGTTCCAGCTCGAAAATATCGGGAACGATTAATAGGACCACGTTAAACCTTCTAGGTCTAGTTTTTATATTACTCCGAAGTGTTCCCACTGCACTTTATTTTTTGCTGTGCTGTAATATTAAACTTGTTCACATTGCATTATTTTGGTGCTAAATTTGAAAATACACCAAAATTAGTTTTATATTGCTCCGAAAAGTGTTAACACTGCACTTTATTTTTTTTACGGATTTATTTAGCTTGACTCTGTGTAGCGAGCGGCCGGCCGTTGTGAATGAATTTTGCAATGAAAATTTAAGTAACTTCCCGATAAGCTACAAGCTTGAAACTTGAAATATAGTTCAGAACCTGATGCCAATGCAATAATATGAAAAAAACTTCGATAGGTGGCGCATGCATCGAAATATTTCAAAAAATCGTATTTGGCTCATATTTGGAACACATATTACATACATGTATAGAAAGCGACATATGACAAAAAAAGGTGTAACCGAACATTATATATTCAGCGTGAGCTTCAATTGTACATTTCATTTCAGATAAATTACTTTTCTACATAACACGTAGCACCGCCCGTTTAAAAAAATGTCTCCCCATTTCCTCTTACAATAAAACTTGATAAGTGAAATATCACTGATTCAAAACTATGCTAAGTTATAGCTTATTATTCTAGTCTAGGAACCTTTTAAACTTGTTTAATATCTAAATTGCCGTGGTCTTTAACCGATCCTGTCCATTTTTACTAGAAATATTTTCTGCTATAGGGAAAATTTGTGTACCAAATTTGATTATGATCCTATATTTTTTCTTCGAGTTATGGCTCCCGAAACATAGAAAATTGTTTAGTCATAAAAGGGGCGGTGCCACACCCATTTTCAAAAATTTTAGTGTTTTCCAATTTAATGTTATAATTCAATTTAGAAAGTAAAATTCTATTGATACAAAGCTCTTTTTCGCTAAGATATGGCTTATTATTTTCGTGTACGACCCTTTTAAAAATCCTTTATATAAAAGTGGGCGTGGTCTTTAACCGCTCTCGTCCATTTTTTCTAGAAATATTTCCTGCTATAGGGAAAATTTTCCTTATAGTAAAATCAACTTCTCTGCCGAATTTTGTTACGATAGGTTTAACGATTTTTGATTTAGGATTAATTATATTTGTAAAATTGACTTTATCACAGGTGGGCGGTGCCACGCCCATTTAAAAAAACTTTTTTTTTTTTTAATTTTTATCAAGAGTCTCTATATCAGTCCACACGTCAAATTTCAACATTCTAGGTGTATTATTTACTAAATAATCAGGTTTTTTGTCTTTTACAAAAATATTATATATATAAAAAGTGGGCGTGGTTATCATTCGATTACGCTCATTTTCAATACCTATCAATTCTGAGTCCAGATAAGCTCGTGTAACAAATTTGGTGAAGATATCTCAATATTTACTCAAGTTATTGTGTTAACGGCCACCGTGGTGTGATGGTAGCGTGCTCCGCCTACCACGCCGGGCAAAGCAACATCAAATTTTATAAATAAGGTTTTTCAATTAGAAGACAATTTTTCTAAGCGGGGTCGCCCCTCGGCAGTGTTTGGCAAGCGCTCCGGGTGTATTTCTGCCATGAAAAGCTCTCAGTGAAGACTCATCTGCCTTGCAGATGCCGTTCGGAGTCGGCATAAAACATGTAGGTCCCGTCCGGCCAATTTGTAGGGAAAATCAAGAGGAGCACGACGCAAATTGGAAGAGAAGCTCGGCCTTAGATCTCTTCGGAGGTTATCGCGCCTTACATTTATTTAATTTTTTATTGTGCTAACGGACAGACGGACGGACGGACATGGCTCAATCAAATTTTTTTCGATACTGATGATTTTGATATATGAAAGTCTATATCTATCTCAATTCCTTTATAACTGTACAACCAACCGTTACCCAATCAAAGTTAATATACTCTGTATGCAAAGCACTCTGAGTATAAAAATCGTTAAATAAAAGCGTTGGACGGGTGAACTTTCTAAAAATGTGAGGCGTAGCATAACCTTATTAAGGTTCAGTTGGTCTTACTTAGGACTATTAATAGAAATTTGACGCGTTCAACGCTTGTATTTAATTGTCTGCTTAAAGCCCTAGATTGATGAGGAGTGTGATGACTAGTACCCAGGACCTACCTAATTGTGTTCTAGCTTTTAGTATTATTATTACTTCATGTAAGTATTGTTTTCAATAAAACCGTTTAACTTAAATTTTTTTTTTTTAAATTATTTTATTTGTTGTGCTGTAATACTAAAAAAGAAATTTAGAGAACAAAACTATGTCATGTTTTCCTTTAACAAAGTTCATAGGGTTTCGTCAACGTATTCGATATATCTGGTACCAGGACTTGAAGATTGCTAATTATTTTTCCTTGGCCTTTAAACTCGATCGCACATTCTTTAACTCTTCTAACATATCCACTTACTTTGTATTAAGTTATCACGAGTGAGTTTCTGCCATTTAAAGCTTCTCAGCATAAAGCATGGTGGTCCCCGTTCCGCCAATTTGTAGGAAAATTTAAAAAGTATCATGACGCAAACTGAAAGAGTACCTCGGCTGAAATTTAGTACATTTCAGTGATAGTGAAAAATGAACCCTGAAATTGGGGCTGTTACACCATGCAACTAATGCTTAAGACATTATAGTGAGACAATGGGCTTATAATGTGATAAAACGTGCTTTAAAGCAAAATGTATCACTCGTCAAGGAAAGCGGCGTATTTTCTTTATACTTTATACTTTATAATTTTTTTTGCTAAGTTACTGTCTCTTTGAAACACCACACCAACAATTAAAACCCAAAAAATGTTATCTTGATGTTGTAATAAATGTTATGCAACTGTACCAATTACATATGTATGGTATAGAGCTCAAGTTCAAACTAATACTATGACCAAACCAAAGTCCTGCTCACTTAAAAAAGTTAAATCACAAGAAACTTAAATGCTTCATCGAATAACCTGCTATGCAACCATGCAAAGCTCAACCCAAGTTAAGTAAATAAGGCAAAACTCATCTACATAAAGTCAAAGCAATACGAGAATAATTATAATAATAACGTCGACTTCAGCTTATTTTTATTTGTTGTAGCGGCAAACATACTCAGTCATATATGTATGTATATACCTTCACTTTGGTTGAGGCTGCACTCTGGAGTGAATATACATACACGGTTAAAAATTTGTCGTATGTACGAAATGTTGATTTTTCAGAAGACGATATATTTAAGTTGAGCAGAAAATTTGCAAATATTTGGTTCTATAGATTTTCGAGAAGTTTGGACTCATCATAGCCTTGTGTGGTATGCCGTGATCAGGCTAAGTCAAATCTACCGCAATTATTATTGGAAATTTGTTTTAAAAACGTTTGTCGAACGTCTCATTTATTTCACAAAACAAAATCATTCAAAACCAATAATCATATGTAAGTATGTAAGTGACCATGCTTTTAATGTAATATATATTGTTTATCGTGTTACGAACCTACACCACTTTAAGTTTATATCCTGTGGCTATTTCATGACGATACATACCCAAAAGGTGGGGTCCTAACGAATTCCTTCCCTTTATGTAGACCTCGTACGCTTAAGAGGTTAGGCTCATTCGACTGTAACGAAATCGTCCAAAAGACAACTCCTATACTGTTTCCTTTCTTTAATCAGCCACTTTAAACAAGCGAAAGATGTAAAAGAACTATTGAAAAAAAATATATACAACATTTTTAGGTACAAGCTGTGTTACCGCCTTTTCAATCTTGCCTACGCAGCTACCCAAAATACTTTAATGGATTCTATAAAGACAAGAGTCTAGAAAATACATGGGTGACTTAGGAATTAAAATAATGCGAAATATTTACCTACAAAACCATGTGAGGAGCGAAAGGAGCTTGACTTTTGACCAACGGGAAAACCGTCGAAATTTTCATTGTTCCTTTGTCAAAGCATCGAAGGACGGCCGCCGTCCTGGGAATAGTAAGATGAAAACATTTATATATAGTTTATACACTTTACAGTTTCTCTAAAACCTGTCGTCCCTCGGCATTAGTTAGGCAAACACTCTATGAAAAGCTTTGCGGCAAAAAACTCACTCGACTTGCAGATATCTTTTGAAGTCAGCGTAAAACGTGTACCTCCGCCGATTTGAAGAAAAATATAAGACAGTAGCATGTCACAAATAGGAAGAGAGCCGAGAATAAAATCGCATAGGGGGAATATTTCGTCAAGTTATTATTATTTTATAGAATATTTTGGGAAAAATTAACATCGGGACGGAAAAGACGACAACTTTTTCGATTATGCCTTGTGAATCTTTTAAAACCCTTTCTGTGGGAATGTGATTTTACCCGCACTCTTTCGATGAACGACATGTTGCACTTTGTTCCAAATACCCTTCTTTTACATATATTTATACTATCGTGCCAACATACTTGCTCGGTTTGTAACTAAAGTACTGTGCTATGTTGGCTATGTTCCTTGTGAAGAGGTTTTGCTTTGTGATATTTTTAGAAGCAACACTAACTAACCATGAATGCTATTTGTGTAAAATTTTTAAATAAATCTTTAATTTATTGAATAGTTTGGGAAAAGTTGAAACAACTCGATATTAGGACGGACTTGAAGTATTTGTGAAAATTGACATAACTGAGTAAAGTTTCTTATTTTAATATTACTGGTTTTATGTACAATGCTTCTTTAGTTTTAAATCAAACAATTTTTAATTTTTTACCGAAAAGGGGACTTAAATTAAAACTCCAGTTGAGAAAAAATTAACCAAAATGTCCCAAGGGTATTTTACAGTAAAAACATAGTTTTTGGGATTTGTTTAAAATACTTAGTTTTAATCATTACAGAGCATAAACTTATATTTAATTTGTACTGGCTGATTTAAAGTTCACCGAACATACATATTAATTTATTCACATTGGAAATATCGACGTGCCATTCGAAAAGTAACACTTTCAAATTTTTTTACAAAGAAATCCTATGAAAAATTTTTTGAAAATGTTACTTTTCGTATGGCACGTATATATGTACTTATTAATTTGTAAGAGCTGGTTTAAAGAAGCAGTCGAGACTAGTTTTTTTTCTTTTGTGTAATAGCTTTTGACTATTTCCGCACGCATATTAATAAGATCTGATATTGATTTGCATCATTATTCATCTGATACCACTTTATATGGGAATTGATGCATTCAACTGCTTTCGAAAAACTCACTTTCTGTTGTTGCATATCTTGCTCGATAGCTGATTCTTCGTTATCATTGGCGGGACGGGACCTATATATTTTATGCAGCTGAATGATGAATTTTCACCGAGAAGCTTTTCATGGCAGAAATAAACTCGTAATGTTTGCCAAAGCACGGCCGGGGGCGACCCCGCTTATACAATTTTTTTTTAATTGAAAACACTTTTTTTTCTAAATTTTGTATGTAGCTTTGCTCGGGTTTGAAGCCGGTCCTTCGGTTTGGCAGGCGGAGCACGCTTTCCCCTCGCACAGTGTTTCGTGTAGAACAAGCTAGCTGGACAAAATTATTTTATGAGATTATCCGTTTCATATGCAGTCATTTATTACAACTACGTCATTTTTTTCAGCCATATGTTCTTTTTTTATTTTTTTCCAAAATTTTACTTCATATGCATATTTGCTTATTTCATATACAGTAACTCATGTGAATAAGTGACAGATCCAAAAAAATTTTAAGGACTTTAGAATATTACTTTATTGTACTTAAATTGAATGGACTACAAATATCAATACTCTAAAAAATTATAAAAATTCGGAAAAAAAATTAAAATTTTTTATGAAAATTCGTCGAATTTTTCAAACATTTTTTAAATATAATTTAGTTTTTATTATAGATCGTGACAAATTTTCTTATGGGAAATTAGTTAAAATAAATTTGCGAAAGCGAAAATTGTAAGAATTGTCCAAAAAGGGGTGTATACTTATTTGTGTGAGTGAATGTACATATGTACATACATATTTTGTATTTATTTGAGTATTTATCCTGGCACTACAATTTTTACAAAATTATTTTATAGTACCAGTCAGGAATGTAAAAGTGAATTACAATAATAATAATAACAATGTAAATAATAAATTAATTATGTGAAAATTACTTATTACAAAAACTTAAAAGTAAATTATTATACAAAGTAGAAAAGGCAATAGATTTAAATTAAATAATCATCCCTGAATCGTCTCAAATCTTTGTTACGAGCTTCCTGTGGTTCCTCAGAAAGTTGACCCCAATAGGTAAAATTGCTGATATTATAATATCAATACTATGCACTAAGATTTTATGAACTGTAACAGGCATATTAAACCATGTATAGAGATCTATGTATAGTTTTTTAGTCTCGACCGCAAATTTATAAAATCTTTGTATATATATATTGTACCCAGATGCTAATGCGCGAAGGAGATTATCTCGGTTAGGCGTAAAGTCCCGTAACTCATTATTCATCTTTTGGAGTGGCAGCACAAATATAACACTTTTGTGCGGAAGAAGTTTCAGTCAAAGCATTGCAAACTTTTCCGTCAATCATTGTTAGAAGCATATTGTGATTTACGGAAACTTCGTATTCTTCGAGCATGTACTTTGTTGGCAACAACGCATTTATCTCCTCTAAAACATTGTTCGTTTCAAAAACAATAAAATCTTTTTTCTTTAGAAAAAATAAATTTAATTGGACGACAATACAAGGTAGAAGAAGGTCGAGGATTCTGCCAAACAATGTTACATTTTTTCATCCTGTAATTGAAGTCAAGTTTGTAGGTAATAAACTAACAAAAACTTCTTGATTTGCTAAAACTAAACGCTCAACATTTTATCGGACTGGACTTTAATTTCCGCACGTGTTTCACCCACATCAATTTCATTTTGGATAGCATTCTGCCTTAGCTTTTCTTAGACTATAAAATGATTGATAAACCTTATGGCCTGCCTTCATGCTCCACTTCCGAGTCGTTTTGTATCCATGAGTCGTCGACTTGCTATCTACGTAGTATGCTAATGATTTTACATTGCTCAATCATCTTGCATCTGGCTCACATGCCATCTTTTTGCCGGATATTTGAGTGGTTTCCTGTGATTTTTTTATAATGTTAGCAACATTTCTGTTGCCGGACATACGCGTTAATACTTCTGCCGCATAAAGTATCTCACCAGGACTTCTAGATTGCAAGAGGTCATCCACTCGACGCCGTTTGGTTTTTTCACTGCAGCTAACAAATTCCTTCTTTCGTCTTCCGGGGCCGGGGTTACCTGAAGAAGTGGTTGGTTGGTCTGATGGCAACTTTGAATCCACCGTTATTGTAAATGTGAAGTCTAGACCCGAAAGCCACTCCGAGTTTTTATTCAATAATCGCTCCTTATGTCTTCCAGAAGTGTTCCACTTTTGTTCCAGCTTCGACGAATATGCCGATATGTGTAAGCTTAAACTTTTTATCGAATACTCGGCTGCTTCACTTAAATCGTACTTAAGTACAATAAAACTCAATAATTCTTTATATCTGGTTTCCTTCGAATGTTGAATCCAAATATCAAAAAACTCCGTTCTTGGTACGGTTATAACTAAACTATTTTGTGTTGTTGATTTTCCGACAGGGTGAATAGTTGATGATTGTTGTGCTGCCATCTTAAGTGTCGTTGATCGTTCTGATTTGTTATCAGTTGTGCAGTATTTATATAACATTCAAGTATTGGCGTCGATGCTACCAAATGGGGTTGTTTTGTGTAGAGTTCCTGTGTGGTTATACCTGCATTAGGATTGCTTTGCATGTACCTGTTTTTATGCCTTGGTGACTAGTGCGGTAGGTTGTGGCAGGTTGAAGTCAGTGATCTTCGCCTTTTTGCTTTTGGTGTGCTCTTGTTGACCTTGCGCGTTTATTTTTGTGTTTTTTATGGTTACGTGTTTGTTCCCTGTACCTGGGAATTGGTTTTGCCGTTTGTAGATCAGCTTTAAAGGTTCAAATATCTCGTCGGAGCTGGTACGTACATACATCCTATTTTATATGTAGAGATAACTAAATCTACAAAAAAAAATTAAAAATAGATGTGCAAAGAATTCGCAATGGTTTTTTCTTTCGACTATTAGAGAATACTTGCGACTATAATATATGTAAAATTTAGCCCGGATGTCCGCGGATGTAACTTTTTTCTCCCTAAAATTAAAAATATAGAGAAAAAATACTTTTTCTTCTTAATAACGGAATGTTAAATTTATTGCAAATACTCTAATTGCGAAAGAATTACTATTAAAAAATTTTACTTACCTTCGAGCTTAGAATCCATCAAAAAAATTATATAAAAGTGTTCACTTAAAAGAAATATGAAGCTTAATATTCAACAAGAATTTTGCAAATTAATCAATGCATTTTACGGGCACTCCTGCCTTCTTACTAGAATTACTCAATATATATGTATGAGCAAAAATATCAAAAAAAGCAAAAATTCTGTTATTTTGTTTGTTTTCTTTCATTTCTCATTACACTTTTCTTGGAATAAGAACTTTGCTTTTGTCCAGCTAGCTTGTTCTACACGAAACACTGCCTGGCCATGGCGGCCGCCCAAGCACATATTTACCTTCCGGAGCGTTTATGCAATGCGGGCATCTAACCGGATAGTATTGTGCTCGTGAGATGAAAGGCCTGCAAAATAGCATATGGGAATTTCCATTATAACTATAAAACTTTCCCACTAACATCATTCCTATTGATACCGCAATTATATATATATAAAAATCAAATTCTGTGTGTGTGTGTTTGTGTTCGCTATGGAAACGTATTTCCCACACTTCAATCATCACCAAATTTTGGCTACAGGTTCCTCCTATCAACACGAAGGTTTTAGGCTAAAAATAATTTCGATATATAAAAGGGGCGTGGCACCTCCCATACAAATGGAATCTTTGGTTCTGCATAACTCTGATGCCAGAACATTGAAATTCAGTAAGGAGTTATATGAGGCCAATCCCTAACACCACCAAGAAAATGTGGAATTGGGAAAAAAGGGGGCGGGGCACCTCCCATACAAATGGAATATATCATACTGCATATCTCTGGATGTAGTAATGGTAGGATAATGAAAATTGGTAAGGAGCTATATGACGTTAAGTCCTAACACCTCCAGTAAAATGTGGAATTTGGAAAGAAGGGGCGGGGCACCTTCACTACAAATGGGATTTTTCAGAACTATGGCTGCCGTACAAACTTATGTTATTTTAACAGCTAAAGTTTGACTGCATTGTTGAGTTTGGCTGTTATTCCTTTTGGACGTTTAGTAATCTGCCGCCGTTAAAAAAATTTGTTAGCTTCAGTCTATCTACATATACTACAAAAATCGAATTCTGTGTGTGTATTCCCTATGGAAACGTATTTCCCACACTTCAATCATCACCACATTTTGGCTATAGGTTCCCTCCATCAAGACGAAGGTTTTTCATATTTCAGAATTAAGAATTTTAAATTAAAATTTTTTTGGCTTTGCGAACGAGCAATCTTAGCTCCCAAAAATGATCAATAATCGCATTCAAAACAAAATTCCTGGTGAAGTGACGAAATATAAATAGATCGACAAAGTTACAGATGAAGATCAAATTGTAAATTACCCAATTGAATTTCTAAACTCTTTAGAACCACCTGGAATGCCTGCGCATATATTAACTTTGAAAATTGGCTCACCAATCATGCTTCTTCAGAATTAGACCCACCAAAATTGTGCAATGGAGCCAGACTTTGCGTTAAGAAATTAATGCCGAATGTAATCGAAGCAACAACCATCAGCGGTAAAAGCGAATGTGAAGATGTGTTCATTCCACGGATCCCAATGATTCCTACAGTTTTGCCATTCAATTTTAAGCTCTTACAGTTTCCTGTACGCCTTGCTTTTGCAATTACAATCAACAAAGCACAAGGACAATCGCTTACTGTTGTAGGATTAAATTTAGAGAGTCCGTGCTTTTCCCATGGCAAGCTATATGCTTGCTCTAGAGTTGGAACGCCAAAAAATGTGTTTATCTTTGCACAAAAAACCAAAAATATTGTGTACCCACATGCACTACAATAAGATACAATAATAAAATGTTTTAAACGAAAATTTCACCAAATATGCGTACAAAATTCAATTCAATTTACAGAACAATAAACTAAATTATCAACAAACAAAACAGAAAAAATAACATAACATTCATTCGATCTCGGGCGTTACAATGTACGCCGGGTAAAGCTAGTGAAAGATAAAACACTTCTTATTGGCGTTGAAAATGTAACGATCGCGACATCTCGTCGTAATGGTCGGGAAATGGTTAGTTTTGATTTGGGTGTTTTGGTTTATATATCCACAGCCGGATGCTATATACAAATGAAATTAGGATAGCGTAAACAGCACCTCTCATACACATATTGGCGTAAAATATCGTAAGGTTATCCAGGTCCAAACTTTAGCCAACATCCCGAAACGAGGGGCTAACATAGAAAAGTGGTTAGTACTACTGAAGTCAGTGGCCTAAATTCAATTGTATCTGCTCCGTTTCCCGCTTGATTAAATTAAAAAAAAATCCGCCTTAAAAGTAATATATGCAGTATCGAGAAAAATGTATCAAATATACACCCAAAAAAAAGTTATGGGAAGAAACGCTTCCTTTAATCTAGACAGGTAGTTTTTTCAAAAACTAAGGTGTTGTTTTTCTTGGCTATAGAAATAAAAAAAAATAAATATAAGACGTTATAACCTTCGAAGAGATTTAAGGCCGAACTTCTCTTCCAATCTGTGTCGTTCTCCTTTTAAGTTTTCCTACGAATTGACGGGACGGGATCTACATGTTTTCACTGAGTGTTTTTCATGGCAGAAATACTCTCGGAAGCTTGCCAAACACTGCCGAGGGGCGACCCCGCTTAGAAAAATTGTCTTCTAATTGTAAAACTTGTTTCTTAAATTTGATGTTGTTTTTCCGGGGCGTGAACCCAGAATCTTCGGTGTGCTAAGTGGAGCGCTATCATCACAGCACGGCGGCCGCCCGGCGGTTATGGAAATAATTATCTTAAAAATAGACAAAATTGTATAAAAAATATTAGAAAAGTGAGTTTTGTAGCTGTCATGACAGTGGATTTCTTGTCGGGGTCCACAACTTTACAGTCGAGTACCTTATTCACTGAACTAACGTGTACATGTAAATATTGTGAGAAGTATTTAATCAAGTATTCTTGAAATTAATGTAAAGTTTTATCTTCTAAATATATAAAAATGGAATGATGTTCGTTCCTGTCCATGTTTTGGGGTCGATACGCGGCCAATTTTATTCGTTCTTTTTTCATATTATAGGGATCAAATAGTTGAAGGTTTTTAGCAAAAAAAAATTTAAAAAATTTCTAGGGTCTTGAGATATAGGTCAAAACGTGGACCCGGATAACCCTACGATGTGTTTGTATAGTATGGGTATCAAATGGAAGCTTCTGATGAGTACTTTAATATGGGGTACTTTTCGTACCACCAGCTGACTAGGGTCTCGAGATATAGGCCAAAACGTGGACCCAGATACCCTTTGAATGTGTTTATACAATATGGATATCAAATGAAAGCTGTTGATGAGTTCTTTAGCAGAGGGTAATTTTCATACATCTGGGTGATTAGGGTCTCAAAATACTGCCCAAAACGTGGATCAGAATAACTTTAGGATGTGTTTTTACATTATGGGTATCAATATTCACATATGATAATAATAATCTCACAAATGTGATTTTTTTTTATCCAGGCGAAGAAACGAATAAAAAGGTTAGCGCTATGAATTATTATTCATACCGATTAATGATTCGTGAAAATGAAGAATCCCATATCCATACCATCCTCCATATACATACCCATACCCACCCATACCTTACATCTTACATCGTACATCTTACACTTACATCTTACAATCAAAATTCCCCATACCGTGAGCAAAGATGTTTACACATCAAAAATATTCACATATATAATAATAATCTCACAAATGTGATTTTTTTTATTCAGGCGCAGAAACGAATAAAAAAGTTAGCGCTATGAATTATTATTCATATCGATTAATGATTCGTGAAAATGAAGAATCTCACATTCTGAAATGCAGAAGAATGTTCCACCAATTTTTCGTGGATATGAATGCAAAAATTGAGACCGAGCGCTTTAACTATATCAAATTCAACCAGACTAGGTTACGGTCCGAGGAATACATTCACTTACGGGATGCAGTGAATAACGATGGAAATGTGAATGACATCGGTAGAATGATAATATTACCAGCAACATATACTGGTAGCCAGCGACACATGCAAGAATATGCACAGGATGCCATGGCATATCTTCGCGCTTATGGACGGCCGGATCTGTTTATTACTTTTAAATGCAATCCGCAATGGAGTGAAATCAAAGACCATTTGTTTCCTGGCCAATCCCCAATTGATCGACACGACATAATTGCACGTCGTTTCAAACTAAAACTAAAATAACTTATGGACTTTATTGTCAAACATAGAATGTTTGGAGAGGTACGTTGTTATATGTATTCCGTTGAATGACAAAAGCGGGGATTACCTCACGCACACATTTTGATTTGGTTGGTTGATAAAATTACACGGGATCAAAGTGATAGTGTGATAGTAACTGAAATACCTGATCAAACGATTGATCCAGATTTGTTCGAATTCGTCACAAAAAATATGATACATGGACCTTGCGGTGCATTGAATGTGAACTCTCCGTGAATGATTGATGTTCGAAGCGATACCCACGATCATTAATTTCGGATACGGTCACAGGTGACGATGGATATCGGGCATATCGTCGTCCATCCACTCATGAAAATGGTAAATCAACGGTAATTAAGATGGGAAATCAAAATGTTGAAGTTGACAATCGTTGGATTGTTCCATATTGTCCATTGTTGTCCGAAACATTCAAAGCGCATATTAACGTGGAATACTGTAATTCCGTTAAATCAATTAAATACATTTGCAAATATGTAAATAAAGGAAGCGATAAGGCTGTATTCGGTGCAGACCAAAATGACAACGACGAGATTAAAAAATATCAAATGGGGCGTTTTATAAGCAGTAACGAAGCGATATGGCGAATTTTTTTCATTCCCAATACACGAAAAAGACATCCAACAGTCGTTCATTTAGCGGTTCACCTTGAAAATGGCCAACACGTTTATTTTACTCCTGAAAATGCAACGCTTAGAGCAACAAGTGCACCGTCTACAACTTTGCCTGCCTTTTTTCATTTATGTCAATCGGACGATTTTGCAAGAACATTGCTATATGCAGAAGTGCCACAATATTTCACATGGGATAAATCCAGGAAAACATTTCAAAGGCGAAAACAAGTAAAACCAGTTCAAGGTCATCCTAATGTGTTCTCAATAGATGCATTAGGACGCATTTATGCAGTTCATCCAAATAATTCTGAGTGTTTTTACTTGCGATTGTTGTTAATTAATGTTCGTGGCCCAACATCATTCCAAGCTTTAAGAACAATTAATGGTGGATTGTGCGCTACATATGGTGAAGCATGTCAACAATTAAATTTGTTGGAGGATGATAAGCATTGGGAATATACGCTTGCCGTTTCCGCTGTAATAGCCAGTCCACATCAAATACGAACATTATTTTCGATAATAATTGCAATGTGCTCCCCATCTAATCCATTGGAATTATGGAATAATTTCAAAGATTATATGGCAGATGATATTTTAAACCAAATGCGTCGAAATAATGCAAATTAAGAGTTGCAATTCACATTGGAAATTTACAATGAAGCATTGATAAGGATTGACGACGTTTGTTTGTCGATGTCAAACAAATCGTTAGAACAATTGGGCATGCCAGCAGCAAATCGTCCAATGATCTGGAGCGTGAATACCATTATGATTGTAATGAACTAAGCACATTTGTAACATCAAATTTTACGAAATTGAATGACCAGCAGCAACATGTTTATGATACAATCATGAATAATGTTAGCCATGGAACTGGTGGATTGTTTTTCTTGGATGCTCCAGGGGAACAGGCAAGACCTTTTTGATTTCATTGATATTAGCAACAATTCGATCAGATTATAACGTTGAATTGGCACTCGCTTCTTCCGGAATTGCGGCTACATTACTGGAAGGCGGTCGCACAGCACATTCTGCATTAAAGTTGCCTTTGAATATGCAGGTAAATGAAACACCAACATGTAATATTTCGAAAACATTTGGAATGGCAAAAGTTCTTAAAGTATGTAAGCTCATCGAATGGAACGAGTGTACTATGGCACACAAGAAATAATTGGAAGCACTTGATAGAACTTTGAAAGATCTACGAGGAAGCCAAACAGTGTTTGGAGGTGCCATGATTTTATTGGCTGGAGATTTCAGGCAAATTTTACCTGTGATCCCAAAATCCACGGCTGCAGATGAAATCAATGAATATTTAAAATCATCGTATTTATGGAGACATGTAAACACGCTTACACTTACTACAAACGTACGTGTTCAACTACAAAACGATTCGTCAGCAGTTGAATTTTCACAACAATTACTGAAAATCGGAAATGGCCAAATGTCTGTCGATCCAAAAGGAATGCTTACATTGCCTAACAATTTCTGCACTTTTTCACAGTCTAAAGAGGCATTGATACAGAGTGTATTTCAAAACATAGTTCAACATTACAAAAACTATGATTGGCTCAGCGACAGAGCAATTTTAGCTGGGAAAAATAAGGACGTCATTGATATAAATGCAGCTATTCTAGATCAAATACCTGGTGACATAGTTGCATATAAGTCGATGGACACTATTACTGATCAAGATGATGTCGTAAATTATCCAACTGAATTATTAAACTCACTCGATTTGCCAGGCCTACCACCCCATAATTTACGATTATAAATTGGAGCACCGATTATTATGCTGCGCAACATTACTGTGTAAAAATTTTAGAAATAAGGTTTTTCAATTAAAAGAAAATTTTTCTAAGTGGGGTCGCCCCTCGCCAGTGTTTGGCAAGCGCTCCGGGTGTATTTCTGCCATGAAAAGCTGTCAGTGAAAACTCATCTGCCTTGCAGATGCCGTTAGGAGTCGGCATAGAACATGTAGGTGCCGTCCGGCCAATTTGTAGGGAAAATCAAGAGGAGCACGACGCAAATTGGAAGAGAAGCTCGGCCTTTTCGGAGGTTATCGCGCCTTACATTTATTTATTTTTAACATTACAGTGCCACGACTTTGCAATGGTACCAGACTCGCTACGAAGAAGCTAATGGGTAACGTTGTCGAAGCAACAATTTTGAAAGGGAAGTACAAAGGAGAAGACGTTTTGATAACCAGAATTCCACTGATTCCGACAAATTAACCATTCGATTTCAAACGTTTGCAGTTCCCTATTCGCCTTGCCTTCGCTATGACAATTAATAAGGCACAGGGACAGTCTCTACAAATGTGCGGTATTAATTTAGAACTAGTATCGCCTGTGGTCGAAATTCGACCAACGTGTATTTTTTTTAACTCAGTCTATGCATCAGGTGTTGGAAATATAGCAAACTGGTCTGACTTACTTAACTTTTTCTTTAAAATTTTTAATTTGATCTAACACTTTGTATTTTGTGATTGTATTTTCTTAAATTTTCTACAAGCTTTTCACATGTAATTATAACGTTTTGGTATGGAGCTCCTTAAACAAAAATATAAAAATTATGTAAAATCAAATGAAATTGACATAGAATAATGGTGAAATTAATTGAAATTGAATTGAAAAATAGGGTTTTCCACACCACCCGTGAGGTCCCCGTTGGCGCGCTACCGAAGTTAGTTTTGCGAGCTCGGTTCCCCAGAAGGCCTATATCACCTATATACATATATCGCCCATTTACTTCAATAGTGTCATAATTCAAAAAACACAAACTTTTAGTTAAAA
Source organism: Eurosta solidaginis (assembly GCF_040869045.1). NCBI lineage: Eukaryota > Metazoa > Arthropoda > Insecta > Diptera > Tephritidae > Eurosta > Eurosta solidaginis. The sequence continues at coordinate 107,200,705 of NC_090322.1, read as the reverse complement.
ACGAAGAAATGTGCTAAAGGAATTTAGCCCATTTCACGCCATCCGTTAGGTATGCAATTGGCGCTTTACCGAGTTTAATTTTGTATAAATACATATGTAGTATAGTATGTACATAAGTGTGACACAAAACGAAAATTTCGAATAGAATAAAGGATACCTTCATAAAAAAATAAAAATAAAAAAAAATTATGTAATGAGAAAGAAGGCAGTTTACTAAAAAAAATTTTAATTAAAGAAAAAAAAAATAAAGTACTTAAATTGCGAAAAAATTAAGTGAAGTGAACAAGCAGTTCCATATAAAAACGCAATAAGTGCACTTAAGACTTTTTTCTGGGTTTTAATGTGATCATTGTGGAAATATGAAGATTTTAATGTTCAGATATTTAATGTTGGGAATCCCATTGAGATCTATGTACGTAATTAATTTGTATTAAATTTGTAAACATTCCATTTCATGAATATATATGACCATATCTACCATAAAATATTGTCTGTGAACAATATAATACTAAGATATAACAAAGAAGAATAAATTAGAAAGAAAAGAAAAACAAACAAAAACTTTGAAATTATTCACGCAAACATATTTACTAAAATCAAATGGATTTCATAACTTTAAGCGACATAAACAAATTAGGGTTATGGGATCTAAGCATCCGATTAATGGATATATAATCCAACAAAGTTAGCCTAATAATAAATATAGTTAGTAATATACTGCCTATGCAATACGGCCGCTATGATGCCGGTTGCCGCTTTGACCTAAAATCAAAAACGTTTTTGGGACGTGTTTTTTGTTTCGTTTAATATACAACGTGAAACTCTCCGATTCAGTCAAGTTGCATTTAAATAATAATAAACCAATTTAAAATAAGAGAATATATAATAAAATAAAATAAGAAATAAAATAAATTAGCATAAAAGGCAATATACAAAATTTAATGTTATATTTTTGTAACTTTTTTTGTTTTTTGTTCAGTATAAGACGTACTTTATCTAAAATGAGGATTAAATCTGCAAAAAACAAAAACATTTTCGGGCAAATTTGCCATTAATTGTTATAAATAAATTTAGTTAGTTTCAACAAAAGTTAACTCATAATTTGTGATGTAATTTTTTTTTTTTGAAAACAACTAAAATAGAAAACAAAGAATCTGTTAAATAAAGAGCTATATATTTACGTGTAAGTGAAATTTGCCACAAAAAATGGGCCGGTCAAAAATTAATTCTATTTAAGATTTATTAGAATTTTGGTAGAGGCTATTATAGGTAAGTGGCAACAATGGGAAACCATGTTTTAATCTTTCACTGTGTAGCGCGTACGCTTATGTAGGTTTGTGTCTTAGAGCACTTACATAATTGGTCCAAAGATGGCGCGCTTTTGTGCAAGAAAGTAAATATCGATATTTGGAGAGATTGTTGGATTTACAAAAAACTTTTTCTATTAATTATAAACAAATAGAGGAATATTTGTTACCAAAAATAGGCCTATGCACTGCGGCTGATCCATACGAATCGATTCATATAACTTTATATGATTTTACGTATGCTAACTATGCGAAACAGTCTGTCAATTGATTGTATGGAAATTTTGTTAGCGTATTAATATATAGATACCCAATTTTTTCTCATGGACAATTGTATGTAGCTTACTCACGAGTAGGCAAACCATCGCCATTATTCATTTACGCGAAAGATGGAAAAACCAAAAACGTTGTCTACCAAAAAGTGTTACAATAAAATTCGAATGAAATTGTATCAAAGAATTTGCTTTGTTTCGTATTAATTTTATTCTCTTTCAGCAAATCATTGAATTTATCGCCTCGCGAAGCGGGCGAGGGTACGCTAGTACAAAGAAAAAAATGTTCACTCATTACATATAAAGTTTCATGAATTTAAAGAAAATATTCTAAGTAACTGTTGTTTCTGAGTGTAACGGACCCCAGCAATTATAACAAGTTAGAAAAAAGGGCCTAACATTTGGGATTGCTACATTTACATGTAGTTTGACACGTATGCAAAGAATTAAAAGTGGTAGTTCTCATGTTATTGAACTCTTAAATGTTTGTAAAAGAAGGGCAACTTCGTAAATAAGCCACGATGATTACGGTGTTAAAGTTTTTTTTAATTATATCGTTATCAACTTTGAACTGAGGTTACGACTTCGTCACAATATTCACATGCCAAAAATTGTTGAATTATAATGGATGAGCCATATGTGAACGTATGTATGTAAACATTTTTGGATCGTGCAAGATGTAATACATTTATTACATTATGTATATATGTATGTATTTAAAAATATCTTTCAAATTGGTGACATTTCCTTATTCATGTTAATATGGATTGCCAAAGCTCATTTTTTTAAGAAAATTTAATAAAATATTTCTTTCTGGCAGCAAATACGCACAACAGGACATCAAACCGAAGTTTTTCGGATCAGGAAATCGGTGAAAATATGTGCCGTCGGTAAAACGTACGCTTTGTTGCTGGCTGGGCATGCACATACAATTCATGTTACGACACATTTCATGAATTGTTTTTCTTGGATCACCGAAAATAAAATAAGAAGAATATAATTGAAGAATTTCGTAAAAAAGCGCCACTGTTGTTTACGTGTTCGCAACTGCATATATGTACATACATACATAAATATGTACATACCTAGCATCGCTTGATAGAATTTTCTTAAAAAATAAATTGATAACATATATCAGTCGTCACGGAACGAGCCATACGCAATACACACTAAGAACAAGCCTACATAGTAAATCACTTTTTTGTTTGTGTTATACAAAAAAATTGTTTTAAAACTTTGAAATGATTAGTTTTCCATTTCAATGAAAATAGAGATTAGGCAAGCCCAATCGCCGCTCTCACATAGAAAACCCAGATAACAGCTGCAACCGCACTGTATCTTGCGTCATATCACATTACACTACTTTGTATTATATTTAAAGTTATAAACCGGTTTACGGCAATCACTTCTACCCCGTATCACCGCTCTCAGCATTCAGATATTGGCTCATATAGCGTATATGTACATGCATATGTACATGCAATAAGCAATCTCCTTGTAACTTGTTGAAAAACCTGTACGCAACCTACAGTAACACTAACTCTCAGGTTTTAGGCTCTCAAGTAAAAAATAAACTCAATCTCTTCTCAAGCAAGTTAAAATTATTTTTAAACAACGCATGTAAGTTTTACACTGTAAACACTGATGTCCATACATATTTAACAAAATATGTACTTACATATCGCACGTTTTATTGTAAAAAGATGTAATTCAAAACTATAATTTGTTGGGAAAACGCAAATTTTAGTTTTTCAGACCACTGAGCTGGTCATCTTTGCCTCTAGGAGTATTCTATGTATATATGTGAACATAATCTCTCTAGTCGACTCTTTTCGGTTATCTTAAAATCTTGAAAAATTAAAACTTTGGATTACATATGTTTACAATAAAACGGGCGATCTATCTACATATATATGTATGTGCAATGATTACGTTGCCACTGAAAAACTGCTACCTTATATATAGTTTATATTATTCGCTGAAAAGGCTTACTGTATAAGCCCTCAAATTCGTTTATAGTATCGGTCGTACTCGTATATACCTTACGGTCAACAAAAAAAAAGACGGGGAAAATGTGTTCTCTGTTACGGCGTTTCTACAGTCACTACAGCTGCGTAACGAAACTTTTTAATTAAACGGTTTTATTTAGGTTGACTGGAACGAATTTTGTAATTGAAATTTAAGTAACTTCCCGACAAGCTACAGGCTTGAAACTTGGAGTATAGTTCAGAACCCGATTACAATGCAAAAATAAGAAGAAAAAAACCCTGATAGGTGGCGCAAGGATCGAGCTACTCACAAAAATCGTATTTGTGTTTCGATTTGGTTCATATTTCGAACACATAATACATACAAGAATAGAAAGCGACCTATAAAAAAAATCGCCGCTAGGTGGCGCAAGGATCGAGATATGCACAAAACTCGTATTTCTGGTCCGATTTGGCTCATATTTGTAACGCATAATACAAACAAGAATATAAAGCGACCTTATGATGTCCGATTTGGCTCATATTTGGAACAAATATTACATACAGTCCGGTAGAAGTGACATCAAAATATTTTGGAGTTGGAGGAGGGAAAGAGTCCTTGTAATAATGAATCACTAAATGAACTAAATAGAATGAGAAATAATAGGCAATTAAATAAAGACTAAAAACCTGAAAATAAAATAATTAAAAAAATGTTTTTAGTTAAACGGTTTTATTGAAAACAATACCATGAGGTAATAATAATACTAAAAGCTAGAAAATAATTAGGTAGGTCCTAGGTACTATTCATCACATTCTTCATCAACATAGGGCGTTGATCAGACAATTAAATTAAAGCGTTGGACGCATCAAATTTCTATTGATAATCATATATAAGACCAACTGAACCTTAATAAGGTTATGCTACGCCTCACACTTTTAGAAATTTCACGTGTCCAACGCTTTTATTTAATTGTCTGATCAACGCCCTATATTGATGAGGAATATGATGACTAGTACCTAGGACCTACCTAATTATTTTCTAGCTTTTAGTATTATTATTACTTCATGTAAGTATTGTTTTCAATAAAACCGTTTAACTCAAAAATTTTTTTTTAAAATATTTTTTGAGTTATTGTGGTTAACATCGATAATTCCTTAACTTATTATGTAGTATCTTAAGGCGAGAAAGTTAGAAAGTCCTTAGCATTTTGGCAAAATCAACTGTATTTCATATAAGTAATAGTTTTATCCTTGAAGAAAAAATTAACATAATTCTAAAAAGAACAAATCACGCAAAGTATGGAAAGCGTCGGCGGAGAACATTATAATGAATTATCCCTAAGGATATTCTGGACGAAACATATTGAATAGGTGACAATACACTCGTTATAGAAGTGGACCACCACGAAAGGCCACTGAACGCATGAATAGGAATATCACGATAGCTCTTCTGAATACATTTAAAACTGTTCCAAAAACTTCCGCGGAATTGAAGGATAGTATAAACATGAAAACTATAATATTGTCGCTCCACCGTCACTTGAGGTAAAATAGTTAGATGTTCCCTGGCTAGAATAAAACCAGCTTCTTATCACAAACATCCTTCCTTCCACTAAGCCGGTTCTGCGAAAAAAAAAACTGGCCTCGGGATGACTGGGGTCGAGTCATATTATCTGATTAGCGCAAAATAAATTATTCAATTAAGTTTTGTAATGTGTGGTTAGCCCCAAAAATATGGATTCACAGCTGCGTTCAGATTACTGTGCTCGATTAGCTCCCCAATTCTTGGGGAGATGCCGTCTTGAATGCTGTCAATGTAGGCGGTGAAGTTAGGTTAACTTCCGATCAACAAAATCTAAGCAACTCTAACGGTTTTTAATGCGTACCACACCATTATATACGGATAATCCGTCGCTGTTGCCTTAACGCAGTTTTGACTCAATCTTCTTGATTTTTAGGCCTTTATACACATCTCGAACTTTAACTGAATAAAATTTATTTTGCACTCATAAAATATGAATCATAGCCAATCGTTCCCTGTCAAATTCATGTTTTCGTAATACCATCTATCGTGCGGGATCGCATCAAATTATTTTTCCTCAAGAGTCGCTGTACCGTTGTGATTCTAATTTTGATGCTTATACTATTCTTAAACTCGATGGCAACTTCTGCAACAGTTTTAAATGTGTTCAGAAGAGCTATCTTGATGATATCTTTATCACCGCTTTCACAATGACGGGATAGTCTCCGATTCTATATATTTCATCCAGAATCTCCTAAAGGATGATTCATTGCAAAGCACATCGCCTACGCTATTCATATTTTGGGTTATTTGCGGCTTGTAGACATTTATGTGAATTTCTTTCTTAAGGATAACACAATTGCTTTTATTAAATATCGGTGCTTTTGCGAAAACTGATACAGGCTTACTTTTTTTCTAAACATATCCCCAAGTGAGCTGAGGTATTACCAATATTGACCTCAAGAACTAAAAACCTTCTTTGCGGAGCTGTAGTGACCGTAAAAATCTGTAAAAGGGAAACAATTTTCGTCGGCTTTGTTTTCGAACGCAAGTGTATGTTCTACCACTACACAGAGAGTTGGTGAAACAATTAGTAAAGTTTTCTAAATTAAAGCGCTTATTTAACCCAAACTTACAAATTATCGAAGAATGTAGAATAGTAGCTAAGAAACTGCGAGCTATTATAAGATCAGTAGACGTTGATATCAGTTTATCCGGTCTGGACGTAATAGCCCTGTAGGATTCCACTTATAATATGATGAACAAACTCCTTTCATTTAAGGAGTTCATTGAAAGCTTAAGAAATGTCAACACCTATATAAATTGGGAGTTTATTGAAAATCTTATCCAAGCCTTATTTTAAATAAAAATAAAAAAATTGGCGCATGCGTTGGAAATATTTTAATACGAAATATCGGCATAGAAAAGAAGGTATTTAATACGTTTTTCGAGCTCCCGAAAATTGCTTTGATGGGGAATACAACCTTCCCCAGTGTCCGTACGTTTGCTCAGAACATTTTGACAAAACATTCACGGTTGCGTTGCAGTGCAGTCAAGCTGCCATATAAGTCATTATCCACTATTTTTCAATAAAATTGCATGTTTTACCGTATTCTCAATCAATATTTATGCACATAAATCGTGCTAAAGAATTGTTACGAATATTAGCAACACTAAGGGGTACTGTCATCTCTAGGCCGATGCTAAGCAGTGACTTGTATGCACATCAATAATTCAATCATTATGTCTAGACATATGTACGCACACGCAGCGGAGAAGCAACGCACAAACACATGCAGATATCGTATCTGAGATGCTCCCAAAAGTATGCAATTATAATTGTGGAAGTGTCGCTCACAAATACACGCGCATATGAGAGCTATACACGTGCATATGTAGTTATAATTTTATAGCAGTAACTAAGTAAATTCTGGAGGCGTCTAGAAGATGCAACGAGGAAATGACAGAGTATAAAAGGCAGCAAAAGTAGAGGCGCGACAATCAGTTTCATTTAAGCAAGCTATTGGTTGTGAAGTATCAGTGTTATTGATAAGTACTTACTAAAGGCCATTTTGCATTATTAAATATTGGAGTTATTTATTCAACAGTTTAGTGATTCGAACTTAGCAGAAGGTTGCAAATAAGACGATTTGCAGTAAATTCGTTACAATTGGTGGCAGAAGAGGAATTGTTGAATAAATTCCGAAGACTTCGAATACAACTTGGACATGACAAAGTTAAGTGAATTAAGGATCCAGCAACTGAAAAAGGAGTTGGAAGCCCGTGGATTGAATACAACCGGCAATAAGATCGAACTTCAAGCACGGCTACGAGAGGTAATGGAGTTGGAAGGAATTCATGTGGACGAGTATATCTTTTATCCTGATGTGGAAGAGCCAGCGACTAAAATGGAGGAGAAGATAAAAACTCCGAATCCATTGGCAAGTGTTGACACTAACGCGATACTAGCAGTTTTGAAACAAATATCAACCGAAATGTCATCTGGCAGAACAGAAGACAAGTTTAGAATCCCAACTATAATCCCAGAAGAACCGTATAACATCTAGGATTGAAGCACAGGAGACGCGTATTTCCGAAATGTCGGCACATATATCATCTCAGATCTCCACACAACTAGAAGAGCAGGAAGTCCGTATATCATCGAAACTGGAATCGCATATGGAAGAAAAACTAACCCAGTTTCATGAAGGCTTCAGTGGTCGACAGGATAAAATAGAGGCAGAGATGGATGCTTTGAAAGAAAGGATCCAGGAATTACAATTGAACCGCCCAGTCACTTCAACGTCTAATCCGAAGGTAAAAACTCCATCTTTTGACGGTTCTGTTCCTTTCCAGGTCTTTAAGCTACAGTTTGAGAAGACCGCAGCAGTGAACAACTGGAATGCTGAAGATGAAGTTGCAGCTCTATTCGTAGCATTGAAGGGGCCAGCAGCCGAAATCCTACAGACGATTCCCGAAGGAGAGCGGAACAACTATGAAGCATTGATGGGCACTCTAGAGAGACGATGCGGAACTGAGCATAGGAGACAGATATACCAAATTGAGTTGCTGAACCGCTTCCAGAGGCCTGGTGAAACATTGCAAGAGTTCGCATCGGATGTTGAAAGGCTAGCACATTTAGCGAATGCGGACGCACCCGTGGAATATACTGAAAGGGTAAAGGTTCAGAGCTTTATAAATGGCATGCGGGACGTCGAAACAAAGCGAGCTACAAACGCAAACCCAAAGCCAACATTCGCAGAAATTATATCACATGCTCTGATTCAGGAAACAGCGTCGCTTCTGTGTAAGCCAGTTTTCAAAGCACGCCGTGTGGAAGTAGAAAGGCCAGAGTGGGTAGACGCAATATTGGAGGCGCTGAAAGGATCGCAAAAGCGGAGTGAAAGAGTTATCAAATGCTTCAAATGCGGGAAGCCGGGCACATTGCACGTCATTGCGATCTTGGTAGTTCCAACTTGGGTCGCCGTAAACGCAAAGATGGAGGAGATGAGCAAGAGCGTGCCAGATGTAAAGATCGAGAGCTAGCTCCAGCTATTGAATGTCCTGTGATATCTATGTCGCAAATTGGAAAGAAATCAAGCAGTCTTACCGTCAGAGGGAATGTGGATGGCAAGGAGCGTGTACTGACTGTAGATACGGGCGCATCTCATTCCTTGATTCGATCTGAATTAGTCAACAGGAGAGTAAAACTATTACCTGGAGCAAGGTTGCGTACGGTCACAGGCGAGTATAACCAAGTCCAGGGAGAAGTGATATGTGAAGTGTTACTTGGGAAGGTCATGGTTCTACACAAATTCATTGTGGCGGAGATTGTTGATTAAGTCATATTGGGAGTGGACTTCTTAGTTGACCATGACATCAAGATCGATATGCAGAGAAGGGTTATGCGTTATGAGAACCAAGATGTGCCACTTAACTTCAGTTTGGAAAAAGGGTTCACTAGTAAGCGAGTGCTGGTGGAGGAGATTCGAAAGAGACACGAAAGTCAACGGTAAAGGTTGATGGATCGAATTGGCCAAATAAAGCGAAATCAAAAGTACCTGCGAGAGAAACACTGGTATTGACAAAACCAAAGGGACGCACGAAAACGAAGGAAAGAATTTATCAGGAGTGCGAGGGTAGTTTAAAGCCAGCACGCACCACTGTTGTGAAACGTAGGAACGATACTGATTATGCGAAGCCAATCCGTCAAGTGCAAGCTCTGCGAAGTAGTTCATTGGCCAAACAACAGAGTGCGAGGGAACGATCCAGGATAATGAGTAGTAAGATGAAAGGCAGGTACGATGTGAACAATAATTCGGAAGGTTTCTTAGAGGGAGATTTGGTACTGCTATAAAACCCTAACCGGCAGGAAGGTGTTCCATACAAATTTCGGTGCAGTTGGGAAGGCCCGTACAAAGTTGTGAAAAAGATCAGTAATACCATCTACCGCATACAAACCATTGGGAAACCACGAAGTAGAAGGGTGGTTCATTTGGAAAGGCTGGCAGCGTTTAGATCGAGATATTTGTCTAATCGAGACGATCAGACTTAGGTGGAGGGCAGCGTTACGAATATTAGCAACACTAAGGGGTACTGTCATCTCTAAGCCGATGCTAAGCAGTGACTTGTATGCACATCAATAATTCAATCATTATGTCTACATATATGTACGTACACGCAGCGGAGAAGCAACGCACAAACACATGCAGATATCTTATCTGAGATGCTCCCAAAAGTATGCAATTATAATTGTGGAAGTGTCGCCCACAAATACACGCGCATATGAGAGCTATACACGTGCATCTGTAGTTAGAATTTTATAGCATAAATTCTGGAAGCGCCTAGGAGATGCAACGAGGAAATGACAGAGTATAAAAGGCAGCAACAGTAGAGGCGCGACAATCAGTTTCATTTAAGCAAGCTATTGGTTGTGAAGTATCAGTGTTATTGAGAAGTACTTTAATTTTTGCATTATTAAATATTGGAGTTATTTATTCCACAGTTTAGTGATTCGAACTTAGATATTATTATTGTCTCAGATGACCATTGCGTTTTCATCCTGGTAGAAATTCACATCCCGAAAAACCACAATTTCGCCTTAAACAGTTATGGTATGGCAACGCTTATAGCAAAACAACAAACATTATGAAACCTCAAAAATCCCAAAATACGTCGAATATTTGTACCATGATCATTTTATACCACGATCGTTGTCAATGTATCAATTGACAATCAAAAATTAATTATTTTCAATTATTTATAAATAACAGAAAAATCACAAAAAATGCTTAATGCGATTTCTACAGTATTTGCAACAAAATTTAATATGGCTCTATAAAAAACAGGTATACATATGTGCAAGTCCTGGGTTATGAAGACGACATTCGAACCCATTTCAACCTGCATAAAAAGGGAACGTGAATAGCGCACTGAAAGGATATCATGTTTGGATAGCCCCATCGGAATGCTTCATTCCGGAAAAAATTTGGGGATCTCAAAAATTTAAGTACTTAAATATTTATTTTATGAATGAATAAAAGCGAAAATTATAAACAAATCCGTAAAAGTAAGGTAAAAAATAAAACGCCAGTAAGAGCAGGACTTATAATTTTTCCCCTTAAAACATGGACATATCGTGTTTTTTTCATAAGAAGCAGACATACCGAATTATTCAATTCGGAACGATTTCAGGACCACTTTGGCATTATTTTAGGTACGAGCCGGACCCGTCGCACCTTGCGCAACAAATCTTATCAAATATCAATAGAAATCAACTGTTCTATCAATCATTTACAACTTACAGCTTGCGCTATCATCTAGCGTATGATAGCAACTGCCGGTAATGCAATGCAAATATTAAAATAGATTTCTTTGTGTGCTCACAATCGTGTTTTTTTAACAAATTACTTTAATAAAATATAGCTAAACAAAAGCACTACGACCAAAATTGCCCAAAGCTCGCTAAAGCCCGAATCTCCATCTTTACAACCAAAACTCTATTTATAGATTTGGATTCCAAATAAGAGCGAAAAAGGGACCTGTACATAAAAAAAGAGCAATTAGAAATAATATATATGATCATTTCGGGATAACAGAAAGGATGCTTCAACTGCTCCAAAATTGTCCCGAAACAGTCTCGAAATGGGTTTGAAGTTTTCAATAGAGAGAATAGCCAAGTTGCATAACCTGTCTTGTTTCATAAAGTTTCTTAAACAGGTTTTTATGAATTTCTTCTCTATACGAGACTATAAAAGTAAGTAATTCTAACGGAGTTTTAGGCTCAATTTCTTTTCTACTGCGAAGTAATATTTTGTAGTCACATATTTCGATAAAAAGTTCTGTTCCATCGAAATCTGTATTATAAAATTCACCCAAGTTCTTACAATTTCATTCTAAGTCGTTATTATCCTTGTTTATCAAATTTCCAATGTCTAAGAGAAATCCAAATTTAAAATTAAGGTCATTTAGTCGCGTAAATCTTGTACGTATTTCTTGTTTGAGACGACCGAAAACACTTTTCATAACGCGAGAAATTTCACATTCTGCGGAAAGAGCAACATCTCTAGCCGATTCTTCGGGCATTTTGCGGCGCCCTATTACGCCTTGCACGAGACATACAGACAAAATAGTGACCATTTTAAGTATTTATATTTTTTTCGACCGACGCAGCAGTACCAGTCCCTACGGCAGGGGTTATTTCGATGCCTCCCTTCGCCAGATTTGGAGGCAAATACCTGGTATCTTTCAAAACGAATAATCACGTTTATGGTGTTTTTCAAAATATTTGGGTAATTCACAAGTGTCGATTCATATAAAATTTTAAGATTTGAGTTGTTTCCATGGTTTTTAATATAAAATTTGATTAAAGCATATGCAGCGAATATGAGACGTTGTGAATTGCCTATATATGTGGCAGCACTGCTACTACTTATATGTAAAATGTATTAGCTTTCCAGTCTCTCAGAGCGACTAGTTATCCCGCTAAACAATCCGTTATCGTATTGAGTTTGCTGATCTTAGCAGCTGATAAAACGAATGTAGTGTTGTGCTGATATATTAAGTACACGTTTTGCTTACGATTTTAATACAAACTTTATTGAACAATGTTTGACCGAGTCGCGTGTGTATCCCTCAACATGTCATCTCAGAAGAAAGAAATATATTTTTTTATCAGCTGCTAAGAACAGCAAACTCAATACGATAACGGATTGTTTACCGGGATAACTAGTCGCTCTGAGAGACCGGAAAGCTAATACATTTTACATATAAGTAGTGGCAGGGCTGCCACATATATACATACATATGTATACTAGCAGACCCGGAAGACGTTGTTCTGCCCTAAATTCGGCCTATCTGCATAGATTTTAATAAGCTTTTTCCGTCTAACTCTGCTCTACCCCTCTACCCTTTTTCCTAATCTCTTTATTCACTCCTCCCTCCGTCTTTTTCGCTTCATCTCCATCTTCGTCTTATTCTATCTATTTCTCAGTCTCCTTCTCTCTTTTCTCTTCTCTCAAGTTTTTCTCCTTCTTTTTCATCTCTTATTGCCAGTCCCAGAGGGTGGTATGTATTTTGTTTCAGTCCCATTCCGAGTCTCAGTCCCAGTCCTACTCCGACTCTCACTCTCAGTCCCAGTCCTAGTCCTAATCCCAGTCCGTCTCTATTATACTTCCCGGCAAAAAGCATCGTAAATACTAATATAGGCAAATTTATATACGAAATTTCAGGCAAATCGAATAGGACGTATGCAAGTAAGTATGTGCGTATTATTAATTCATGTCTTTATTTCGGCTGCGCATGCATATTTATCAGTTTTTCGAGGTTGATGCGACGAAATCGAATATGACAATGAACTTCAGAGCTCTCAGCAACAGCTTTCGTTTGATATCCATAATACACACACATTCTAGGGGTATCCGGGTCCATGTTTTGGCCTATATCTCGAGACCCTAGTCACTCAGCGGTGTAAAACTTACTCTGTATTATAGCACACATCAACAGCTTCAATTGGATGCCCAGAATGTAAAAAAAACATTCTAGGTGTATCCGGGCCCACGTTTTGGGCTATATCTCGAGACCATATCCTCCCAGTTGTATGAAAATTATCCTGTACTATAGCACTCATAAACAGCTTTCATTTGATATCCATATTGTATAAACACATTCTAGGGGTGCCCGGGTCCACGTTTTGGGCTATATCTCGAGACCCTAGTCTCCCAGTTGTATGAAAATTATCCTGTACTATAGCACTCATCAACAGCTTTCATTTGATATCCATATTGTATAAACACATTCTAGGGGTACCCGGGTCCACGTTTTGGGCTATATCTCGAGACCCTAGCCGCCCAGTTGTATGAAAATTATCCTGTATTTATAGCACTCATCAACAGCTTTCATTTGATATCCATATTGTATACACACATTCTAGGGGTACCCGGGTCCACGTTTTGATCTCAAGACCCTAGTCACCCAGGGGTGTGAAAATTATCCTGTAAAATAACACTCATCAACAGCTTTCATTTGATATCCATATTGTACACACACATTCTAGGGGTACCCGGGTCCACGTTTTGATCTCAATACCCTAGACACGTAGCGAAAAAAAAGGTAGACGTTGGCCGATTCTCAGACCTACCCAATATGCTCACAAGATCTCATGAGAATCGGTTCAGCCGTTTCGGAGGAGTTCAGCCTCTAAAACCGTGACAGAAGAATTTTATATATTAGACTAGCAGACCCGGCAGACGTTGTTCTGCCCTAAATTTGGCCTATCTGCATACATTTTAATAAGCTTTTTCCGTCTAACTCTGCCCTACCCCTCTACACTTTTTCCTTATTTTTTTATTCACTCCTCCCTCCGTTTTTTTCGCTTCATCTCCATTTTCGTCTCATTATATCTCTTTATCAGTCTCCTTCTCTCTTTTCTCTTCTCTCAAGTTTTTCTCCTTCTTCTTCATCTCTTATTGCCAGTCCCAGAGGGTGGTATGTATTTTGTTCCAGTCCCATTCCGCGTCTCAGTCCCAGCCCCACTCCGGGTCTCAGTCTCAGTCCCAGTCCTAGTCCTAATCCCAGTCTCAGTCCGTCTCTGGTATACCTCCCGGCAAAAAGCATCGTAAATACTAATATAGGCAAATTTATATACGAAATTTCAGGCAAATCGAATAAGACGTATGTAAATAGGTATGTGGGTATTATTAATTCTTGTCTTTATTTCGGCTTCGCATGCATATTTATCAGTTTGATACGACTAAATCGAATATCACAATGAACTTTAGAGCTCTCAGCAACAGCTTTCATTTGATATCCATAATACATACACATTCTAGGGGTATCCGAGTCCAGGTTTTGGCCTATATCTCGAGACCCTAGTCACTCAGCGGTGTAAAACTTACTCTGTACTAAAGCATACATCAACAGCTTCAATTTAATATCCATAATGTAAAAACACATTCCAGGTGCATCCGGGTCCACGTTTTGGCCTACATCTCGAGACCCTAGTCACCCAGCGGCATAAAACTTACTCTGTACTAAAGCACACACCAACAGCTTCAATTTGATACCCATAATGTACAAATACATCCTAGTGTTACTCTGATCCACGTTTTGGCATATATCTCGAGACCCTAGTCACCAATAGGTATGAAAACTACCCTGTACTAAAGTACTCATCAACAACTTCAATTTTATACCCACAATGTAAAAACATTGTGTAGGCGTTCACGGGCCCACGTTTGGCCTATATCTCCAGACCCAGTTGTATGAAAATTATCCTGTACTATAGCACCCATGAACAGTTTTCATTTGATATCCATATTGTATAAACACATTCTAGGGGTACCCGGGTCCACGTTTTGGGCTATATCTCGAGACCCTACACTCCCAGTTGTATGAAAATTATCCTGTACTATAGCACTCATCAACAGCTTTCATTTGATATCCATATTGTATAAACACATTCTAGGGGTACCCGGGTCCACGTTTTGGGCTATATCTTGAGACCCTAGCCTCCCAGTTGTATGAAAATTATCGTGTACTATAGCACTCATCAACAGCTTTCATTTGATATCCATATTGTATAAACACATTCTAGGGGTACCCGGGTCCCCGTTTTGGGCTATATCTCGAGACCCTAGCCTCCCAGTTGTATGAAAATTATCCTGTACTATAGCACTCATCAACAGCTTTAATTTGATATCCATATTGCATAAACACATTCTAGGGGTACCCGGGTCCACGTTTTGGGCTATATCTCGAGACCCAGTTGTATGAAAATTATCCTGTACTATACACTCATCAACAGCTTTCATTTGATATCCACATTGTATAAACACATTCTAGGAGTACCCGGGTCCACGTTTTGGGCTATATCTCGAGACCCTAGCCTCCCAGTTGTATGAAAATTATCATATACTATAGCATTCATCAACAGCTTTCATTTGACATCCATATTGTATAAACACATTCTAGGGGTATCCGGGTCCACGTTTTGGCCTATATCTTGAGACCCTAGTCACCCCGGGGTATGAAAATTAT
Organism: Eurosta solidaginis; assembly: GCF_040869045.1. Lineage (NCBI taxonomy): Eukaryota > Metazoa > Arthropoda > Insecta > Diptera > Tephritidae > Eurosta > Eurosta solidaginis. The sequence goes on along the minus strand of NC_090322.1, from coordinate 107,185,098 downwards.
CCTGTACTATAGCACTCATCAACAGCTTTCATTTGATATCCATATTGTATAAACACATTCTAGGGGTACCCGGGTCCCCGTTTTGATCTCAAGACCCTAGAAACGTAGCGAAAAACAGGTATATGTTGGCCGATTCTCAGACCTACCCAATATGCTCACAAAATTTCATGAGAATCGGTTCAGCCGTTTCGGAGGAGTTCAGCCTCTAAAACCGTGACAGAAGAATTTTATATACTAGATATGTACATATATATGAGCCGTTTATTTTGAAAGTGGCATAAGTCATTTCCAACTCATGGTCTTAAATGCATTGTTATTTTTGAACGAATGCATATATAGATGGCTCTACAATTATAAAGTAATAATAAGAATTGCATCTTTTGGATATTGGACTCTAAAAAACTGGAGGCGAGGAGAGATACAAAAAAATTACCACTGAACCTAAACGACATGAAATGACTTATGCCACTTTCAAAACAATGTGATTGTTTACAAGCTAATTGTTTACATAAACAATTCATTTTTGTAAACAATTGTAAACAATTCATTTTTTTGCAATCTACTACTAATTAAGCATTTTCACTATTTTTCAAACAGTTTGTAAAAAAAATAATAAAAAAAATACGATTTAATATCTAGTATTTTAATATTTTTTATTAATTTTCACTGTCCAATTCTTTATTGTTTGGGTCAATTTTCATTTTATAATAAATAAAAAGTAACTTTTTGGACCTTTCAAATCGATCTGTTTGACTTGACAGTTTACAATGTAAGTTGAAATGACATATGCTGGTAAATGTTTACAATTGCTTACATTATTTACAATTGTTTACAATGAAAGTGTAAACAATCCAAAAAATTTTGTACACGCGCAACCCTGATATACATATGTATACAAAAAGTGAGCGTAGTTATTGTCCGATTTTGCTCATATTTATTAGTTGTCAGCTTTTATTTCGTGTGCGTAGTTTTGTAGTTAATTTAATTTGACCCTAACGATGTGCAATCGCTATCGACCACCTACATATACATTTTGAGATCTAGCAAGCTAGAAAAAATAACTTCGTTGCTTACCAATTATTCTTCTAATAAATGGATCTTCCTGAAAAGTATGGCTTTATTTGAATTTAACGAACCGATTTGCAGTTTAGATCCCAAAGTTTTAGGAAGCCATGTCCTGCAGTTTTATAACTGTTTGCATATTAGTTAGACCTAATTCAAGAAGGCCCTCATAAAACTTTACTAACTGTGAAACACAATTTTAAAAGATGTTGAAGATTTGCAGAAAAAATTGCAATTTTGTGTCAGTGAAACGTAACCGACGCTGGATTTGGCCATATACATAATTCCTATAGATAATTGAAGTTTGAAACAAACGTAATTTGTACTAATATTTAGAATTTATGTCTCAGCAGTTCTTTTTGTCAGCATATGGAAAGGTCCATTGTCCATACCGTCAGTAGTAGCTACAATAGTTATTGTTAAGTCTAACGCAAATCAAACACATTTTGTTTTATATCAACCTCTCTGAAGTTGGCAAGACAACTTTTACGTGGAAAAGAATTACCTATTGGGAAAATTGCCGTGAATTTGCCTTAATTTATCCGTGAAACAAAAAAATTTGCCGTGGCCATATTTTAGAAAATACATTTTAGAAATTCACGTGAAGTTAGCGTGCCACCCTCAGAAAACCACCTTAGAGGCCAGCTAGGAAAATAATTCTTGCACACGAATTTGCCGTAAATTTGCCGCAGATAAGTGGCATATTTTATAAATTCAAAAAAAAAAAAAATCAAATTTTTTTATGGTGCACCGCCAACTTGAAGTTAGCGTGCCACCCTCAGAAAACCACCTTAGAGGCCAGCTAAGAAAATAATTCTTGCACACGAATTTGTATTTTCTAAAACGTGGCCGCGGCAAATTTTTTTGTTTCACGTATAAATTACGGCAAATTTACGGCAAATTCACGTGCAAGAATTATTTTCCTAATTGGTGTCTAAGGTGGTTTTCGAAAAGTGGCACGCTGACTTCACGTGAAGTTGGCGGTGCACCATAAAAAAAAGTTAAATTTTATTTTTTCGAAATTATATAATATGACACTTATCTACGGCAAATTCGTGTGCAAGAATTATTTTCCTAGCTGGTCTCTAAGGTGGTTTTCTGAGGGTGGCACGCTAACTTCACGTGAAGTTGGCGTGCCACCCTTTATTTTCTAAAATATGGCCACGGCAAATTTTTTTGTTTCAGGGATAAATTACGGCAAATTCACGGCAATTTTCCCAATAGGTAATTTTTTTCCACGTAAAAGTTGTCTTGCCAACTTCAGAGAGGTTTTATATCAAGTAATACAGCATGCACGCAGAGGTACGTATGTATGGGTTGTAATTCGGAGTGCCGAGTTGGAAAAAGAAGCGCATATCTTTATTATGAGGAAAGACTCATAAAAACAAGTAAGGAAATCAAGTTCAGATGTAACCGAACATTACATACTCAACTGCCAAATTACAGCTTACAAAACTTTTAAATTACCTTCTTTTAAAAGTGGGCGGTGCCACGCCCATTGTCCAAAATTTTACTAATTTTCTATTCTGAGTCATAAGGTCAACCGACCTACCAAGTTTCATCGCTTTATCCGTCTTTGGTAATGAATTATCGCGCTTTTTCGGTTTTTCGAAATTTTCGATATCGAAAAAGTGGGCATGATTATAGTCCGATTTCGTTCATTTTAAATAGCGATATGAGATGAGTGCCCAGGAACCTACATACCAAATTTCATTAAAAGACCTCAAAATTTACTCAAGTTATCGTGTTTACGGACAGAGATGGCTAAATAAATTTCTTTTTTCGCCCAGATTATTTCGATATATAGAAGTCTATATCTATCTCGATTAGTTTATGCCGTTACGGTAGAGATATACGCCGCCGATTATAGTCGTTTTTCGCACGCCGCCGCCAAATGTCAAAAATATCGGCGCGGCGGCGTCCGGCGCGTTACTATATTTTCTACTCGTTTAAGCCTGTTTAGGCCATTTATTGTTCATGTCGAAAATTGGTCGAATATTGTCGAAAGTGGTATCAACGGATGCGCATCACTACCAGTTATAAGAACCTAATTGCGAAATTTAACTCTCTAACTGTTCATAAGTTATTAAAAAACAGGCGCTTTCGATGTCAGCTTAACACGGACTTTACATCACCCAAATCACCAAGTTATTAAAACAAAACACTAAAAGAAAAGTTTTATAATAAAGTTGTTAAAAAAGCAAACTACCCAAAAAAGGTGCCGATTAAAAAAAAAATTACATTGCGATTGGCTGAAGGAATAAGCGAAATCAGTGATGCAAAATCCTTTAGTAGGTTCTATGGGCATAAACACTCCTTTGAAATGATTCTTACCTTATACTTAAGTTACATTTAAACACCTGTTGTTTATTTGCGAAACTATACAATAGCGTCTGAAATGTTAATTTTGATTTTCACACTTCATCCTTCAACACCCAAGTCTCCCGGTTTGACATTTCCTAAAGTTGGCGGCCCTATCCAAAACTAGTCCCTTGGAGTGAATCACATTGTTTATAGCCTACCAACCAAGTTTAAATATAACCTACGCGTCACGGCTCCTTTTACAAATGTGAATAGGTAGGCACATATATTTACTAGGTGAGGCTTTGTCCTTCCTAAGAACACTCAAAGTGGTGAAGCAAAAGCTTTTCCAAGACAGTCGAACTAATGACCGCGTGTGCTACTACCCTAACGTAGTGGCCAGTCGAACTAGTCTGAAAACTGAAGCTAAGCGGTCATCCATTCCAAAATATCGTTTTGATTTAACGAAGACTATTGAAATCAATGTTGTTAACACAAACGTCTGCAAACTTTGGTCTACATTTTAAAAACTCTATCCAGGGTCCTTGTAAAATTTTAATTATGTAGATGCGCCGAGGATTATATGATTTTCACCCATGAGTTACGTCAGGCGCGTAGCGACGGGGGGTTTGGGGGGTTTACCCCTCCCCCTTGCCTAACGATCATTTGATTTTTTAGGTCGTTACAATACAAATATTTGATGTTTTTATGTCTATGTTAATACATTTCTTTATAATTCTGCTACACATTTACTTTGTTGGTGATATTATATTTTTAATATGCAAGCATATGTATGTACGAAGTGAACACTTATATTTTAAGCATATTCTGTTTCATAATAATTCTGCAATTTATTAAATATACAAATGTACATGTTAACTTTTACTATAATTTCATAAAGAAGTTTCCTTTTAAATTTGCCTAACGACCATCTACATACATATCAGAGAACAGCAAAAATCGAACACAACATCGTTCGACAACAACGGCAACATGATCGTGTTCAATGATCCAACTTGCTTAAACGAACATAATCGACATTGATTTAAAATCAACCAACTTATTGCATGCGAGAATATAATCAATTGAGGCGTTTGCTCGTTTGCCTCAACAGCGATTACATTCATCGGGATGAAAAGGCAAATATGAAAACTCCATGCGTTTGAATATTTGCTTGATCTTCTGCCCTTACTTCACGGCGACAAGCTACATATAAACATTGCTTGCGGTTCTGTTTGTTTGTCGAACTAAACGATACTAATTCTCGTGCTTTGATTTTATTCTCCACATTTAAATAATGTTAAATTTACAGCATTTTTTCGAAGTATACATTTCCTATTTTGAAATATAATGCAAATTTGATATTATTTTCCATGTGGAAAACACATTATTATAATGTAATATCTACTTTTTTTCATATCAAAAACACATTTCAAAAATGTAAAATTCAAATTATTTGATGAATGAAAAAATAATGTGTTTTTCACATTTTTTTTCCGTGTAGATATGACTTTTTTAAATAAAATTTTTTTTCTATTCGATCAGTTTCTTTCTCTTGAATTTTATATACGTATACGTTATTTTATTTATTTGTTATTTATTTATACGTTATACCTCATGCATAGGCTCAAAAAGCATGAATTCTACTTATTCCTGAAGGAGGTACATACTTCCGTTTTTTTTTTTATATTCTGTGGCTTTTCCTAATGTTCACATGTTGTTGAAAATCGTGTGTACGCTTCCAGTAACAACGGCAACGAACGAGAGATCTTTTTCAACTCTTAGACTGATTAAAAACTATTTGAGAAACACGATGAGTGAAAATCGATTGAATGGCTGTGCATCACTAAGCATCCACCGTGATCAAATTGTTACCGTTGATGAAGTTTTAGATGAAATGGCAAAGAAAAGCCGACGCATGCGCTTGTTTTTAATGTAACCTTTTTTAAAGTAAGAGCCGCCCACGCCGCCGCCGCCGATAAAGTGATCGGCGTAAACCTCTACGTTACGGGGTACCGTTATGCGAACAAAAGTAATATACTATGTGAGCTCTGCTCAGCAGGCACTTCTTATGCGGAAAGTGCTGTGAAAGTATTGTTACGCCTACCACACTAAAGAAATTTAAAAAGAAACAAGTAAGGACGGGACTGTCTTCGGCCGTGTCGAAGATCTTATTTCCTGAATAGAGCTCAACAATATTTCGATGAAATTTGAAGAATTCATAAAATCTGAACAATCAGTAATGGGATGTACATAAATATATTATACATTTCTTCGAGCTTGACGATTTCGATAGTTCATAATATCCTACAAATGTCACAACCGTGGCATGTCCACAACCACATTTTTCATAACATTTTAGGTGGTAAATTTGTTAAAATTTAATTACACGAACAATGAACTGTCATTAAATTAAATACTTGACTTAATCTGCAATATTAAATGTTGCTTTAATGATAACATCTCTGTTTTCGGTTTGTAATTTGATTTTGAAAAGTGTCCATGAGTTTTGGAGTAAAATTTTTTTATTCAAATCGTTAGGTTAGTACTGCTTTATTGCACACTGGTTTGTGACCTGTGAGTGTGAATTTTGATCAGCAAGTGCCTCCGCATATTTCCATGTTAATGTTTGCAGTCTTAAAATAACTAATATCCATTTTTAAACCCTGAAGAACTGGAAAAACGGTACGTATCAAAAAATCGTGTCACAACCGTGGCACTTGTACCTTTGTAGTTTTAAGTTAAGTACCGTCTATTTCACCATTTTTCTTTAAAGTTTGCTGACATAACCTTAAAATTTTACGGAAAATCTTGCGAGTCATACTAACTTTTTTTAATGAGCAGTTTATTGTCAAAATACAACCGTGGCAGAATTGAGTATCAAGAACAGAAATTAATAACTGTAGCTCGTCCATTTTGGGAACGTGTTTTAGCTTTAAAAACTCATAGAAAAATGATTAAAAATATCTGAAAATCGAACATTTTTTTTTCCAAAATTTTGGGTTAGTAAAACTGAGAGCTCGCGGAGAATCGCCCATATATATTATATGACCGATCTTGACCATTTCTTCAGACGATAAATTATGCCACATATGTAAGCACCTTGTAAAAACTCAAGGTTCTAAGTGTTAAAACCATGGAGAAATTGCGAAAAACCGGTTGTATGGGTTATATAATATGTATATGTGACACTCGGCGAGAAAAGGCCTCTACGTCGAATGCCGTTGAGTTGACACGGTGGGTCGTGTGCGCTAGCTTTCGAATGATGGTTGTATGGGAGATATATGCTATAGTGGTCTGATCCGCTCTGTTATTGAACAAGAAAGGCTTGAAAGGCTAATTTATTGCCGATATGAGAAATATCGGATATTGATACAAATTTCAAAAGAAAACATTGAACGTTTGAAAAAAAAAACAATTTTGCGTTTTTCGTAAGAGCTAATGTTACTATAGATTTTGAGTTGTTTTCACTTTTTAAGTTGCCAAAGTTCATGCGTTTGGTAGGTTTTCAAAGAATTTTATATGAGCGAATATTTAACTTCTTACGAATTAACTCGAAATTCTAAGGAACTACTCATATAAATTGCACCTAAAACGATGGCACGCATTTTGTTGCTACTTTTGGCGAAATTTGCTGCTTGAACAGATATTTCTTTTACAGATTCGAATTCGGAAGAAATTTTTTAAAGAAACAATAATATAAAGGAAAATATATAAAAAGTAAGGAAAGCAGATAAAAGACAGTTGCAACCGTTGTTATTTAACCGGTGTTACCGCGGTTCGATCCTCGGTGAAACCTGTTGAAATTAAAAACATTACGAAATTGCCTGACGATGATGACGTACCAGTTTTCGAAAGGGTACGATCGCAATATGCCAGTAAATGTTTCTTTCTTTTCAGTTTTCCCAAAATAAAACGCCTTGTACAAAGGCAGAATGTCTGAAATTGTACGAGAGTGTCTCAAATAAAGTAGGTAACACCATTAAACATACAAATACATACTGACGAAAAAAAAGTAAATTTTAGTTTGGCTCACAAGAGAATAAAAAAATTGTTTGACCGTTTTTTTTTGTAGTCTGGGTACATAAACTGGTTTGATTTATTTGTGAACGATTTTCCGTCAATTTTGTGACAAAGCAGGGCTTGTACCGTGTCTACCGTACTTTTTCGTTCTTTTCGGTTTCTTTATCCCTTATATATTTTTGTTAATTTTGAACACAATAACAATATATGTATAATACAACATCAGGCTAGCTAAGAGCTGTTTTTCACAATCGAATCAAAATACATAAAACATTTTTAACGTTTTGTTCTGATTTGTATGTATGTGCTGAATTTTTTCCCTACGCAGATGGGAGCCCTTGTTGCATATTACCCATTCACTTTTTTTCATTTTATAATTATTTGGAATGTTTGCTCCATTTTCCTATTGGGTATTTGTAGACTATATTGAGCTTAAAGTTTGAATACCTCACTTTTGTTATTGTATTTAAATACATGCGATCGCTTTTTGTCATTTCAAATACCGGTTTCGTATTGGTGATGACTTAGGAAACATAAGAAATAAGCGAAATAAATAAATTATAAATATGCGCATATAGCATTAGGTAACCATGAGTCTACAATTAAGTATGGTATATTAAGAGTGGGACATTTTACATAACACCATAACACGCAATGATTGAGGTCTAGGTCAATTTGGCCATTACTAGGTATTGACAATTTTAATATTCACGGGAGTTAAAATGTCATTTAAACTACAGCTGAAACTATCAAACATTTGTAGTATATCTTGCAATTTTAGTTTGTTTACAGTAGGAAACATATGTAGCATAAACAAATTTGTTTATCAATGCCGATGACAGAGTGCCGTACTTTGAAAGTAATGCAATTTTAGCGTTTATATTTCTAATATTTTCATTTGTGCACGCATATTTTATGAGAATCGCTACAAGCGACTTCGACGAAATCGGAAAAATTTTAATTTAGACAATATATTGATTGAGAAGTATTTAGTCGAACTGCTCCTGCTCCCTCAGTGTTAGCGCCTGAGGGGCTTTGGCATTTAAAGAACGAACATTGGCTGAATTTCTGGAATTTGAACCCTGATTATTTGAATTTCTGTTATTTCCAGACCGATTATTATTGTTATTGTTGGAATTGCTATTGACTCTATTGTAATTGCGATTATTGCCTCTGTTATAATTGTTATGTCGGAAATTTGTATTATTGTGTTGCCTATTTGCGTTATTGTTAAATCGAAAATTACTATTGTTGTTGTAACCGAAATTACTGTTGCCTCTAGAATTTCCACGGAAATTATTATATCTTATTGGACGTGACCGAAACGCTAACACCTGTCGCTCTTTAACTTCCTGTTTTCGCTCTATAATCATCTTCGCTACAACGTCCTTTGAATCTTTGAAGGTTGTTGACGCAAGGATTGATTTCACCATATCTGACCTACTGTTTAATCTACAAACGCTAATGGTTTGTTCAACTGCCATCTCATGGGCTTTTGCCTTCGTCATACCTTCAATGATTAGACATCGCTCTAGCGAGTCAGAAAGCTCTTCTACCTGCTTTGAAAATTCTGAAAAATTGTTATTGGTTACTCTTAAGGCTGCAATTTTGCCCGCGACAACTTTCGAGTTGTCTGGCCTAATTTCACTACATAGCGCTTCTTTAATTTGGTTGACTGATTCTATATGCGTTGGTAGGGCTTCGCCAGCTTTGCCTTCGAGCTTGGATTTTAAAAATGCAATAAAAGTAGGAGTTAAATTTTCGTTAGAAAATACTTCCATTAATTCAACTTTATTTATAAACGAGCCAAGTGCTAATGGGTCTCCACTGTAGTTGTCTCGCATAATCGAGGCACAAGTATTAATAAACAATTGTTTCTCCTCGATTGTGGTCATGGTTGTAACGTTAAGAACCGGAGTTAGAATAGAAAAACTAGAATTTGGAATTACAGGTTGATCAGCAAATCCTAAAAAGTCTGCACTCAGGGATAATTTATAATTATGTTCACTTGTTAAGGTATCAGTTGACGATGCACTTGAAGATGAATCAGAATCTGAATTATTGGAATCTATATCTTGCTCTGAGTTTTCGGAATCTAAATTTTGCTCTGAATTTTTGGAACTTGAACTCGGATGGGAATCTTTAGAAACAACCTTCCCGCTTCTTAGGTCCATACGCGTTGAAACGAATACACAAAATATTAAAATTTTTGTTGCAAGATATGTGGAATTTGTTTATGAAGATTGAATAGAAATTGAATTTAAAGGAAATTAAATTGGAACGGGTTGAGTTGAGCTCAAAAGAAAATTATGAAAGTATTCTTAAAGGGAATTTATGAAAATATTTTAAAAGAAATTTGTGAAAGTATGTATTTTTGAAAGCTTTTAGATTTTAGTTATAGTTATACAATTGGTTAGCGAATACTTATAGCAAAAAAACTTTAGTTAGTGAATTTTATTGAAATACTAAAGTTAGTGATCAGTTGATAAAAGGATTCAAGAAAATATTTACTTTACGCTTTTGTTGTCCGCAAATCCAAACTCAATGATTGGAATTAGCTGAAAATTTTCCATGCAAAACGGAAGTGGGAATTGGGATTCACATGCAATTTAAAAGATGTTGAATATTGTTTACGAATATATTTATTGGAATGTAAGAATTTATAATTGTACAGAGTGTGAAAAAAATTTTGAATAAGAAATGTATGGCAAAATTATAATTTTTTTTGAATTTATGAAAATTGGTTTTGTAACGTTCAGAAATTGAAAAAAGTAATTTTAAGTAGTTTTTATAAAATGAGTTTAAATAGTATAAAAGTGAGTATAAAAATTAAGAAAAAAATTCCATACCAAAATGCCTCTGCGTTTTACCGTTTGCTGTTTTTCTGCTGCGTTTGGTGTATTGCTGCTGCGCTTGCTGTTCTGCTGCCGCCACCTGATATTCTGCCGCTGCACTTGCTGTTCCTAATGGCGTCACTAGCCTTCCGCTATTCGGTTTTTCGATGTATGGTGGTTTGCCGTTATGACGGTGGCGTGGCTAGTGCCGTTATTAATGTGGCGTTGCTAGTGCCGTTTTTTGTTTTTTTTTTCCACTTAGAAATGTGTACAGTTTATTCAAAAGGCTTGGTTTTTCGTTTTCCGAATTATATTATTTCTGCTTCCGTTTAGTTTTTGTTTTATTATTAATTTCGAAATTTCTCTTATTATTTCCGTTTTTATTAATTCTTTGTGTTATGCGTATATAAATTTTCTTTAAATGTCTTTCAATTAAAAAAAAATTTTTTCTCTCACTAGCCACTGCCATAAGCCACAACTACCGCCATATTTGAGCTGATTTCTCTTTAATTGAAGCTTTTTATTGCATGTTTTTTTTTGAAAATGATTAGATTTTTTTATATTTTATATGTGTTTATACGCTCGATAATTCAGTTTTGTCTTTGTATTTTTTTTTTGATTTTTCCGAGTTTTGTATTTTCTTGTAAAAATTTTTAAATTTAGTAATTTTTTGTAGAAGTTGTTTAAACTTTTTGTATTTTTTTGTAATTTTTTTTTCAGTTTTTGGATTTTTTTTGTAAATTTTTGATTTTAAACTTTTTTTGTAGGAATTTTTAAATGTTTTGTAATTTTTTTGTAGATTTTCTGTTTTATATTTTTTTGTATTCGTATTAAATTTTGTAAACAAATTTTTTTGTAGATGGTTTTTTAACTTTTATATTTTTGTATTTTTTGTAAATTTTCATTTTTGAAATTTTGTGTTGGGCTTTTTTTTTCCTTTTAATTTGAGCACCCACGCTTGTTGGGAGGCTTGCCTCCTTCCGGCCCTTCGCCGTATTTACAGGGCTTCGGCCCACGGTCGCCATTTAAAAGATCCATTCGACGGATCTGCAAAAAAGGTGGTTTTGCGCGCACACACACTGCTCCACGCACGTACTTACGTATGTTTTAATCTATTGTCTTTTGTTCTCGTTTAATAAATAAATTGTTAGGTTAATTTTAAATATAATTGTTTTATTTTAATAACTTTTAGTTCTCTTGTTTCACTCAGCCTGTAATTTAATTTTTAGCTTTAACACTACGTATGTTTTAATCAATTTTGTTTCGGAAACTTTTGCGGCGGCCGGTTCACTTAAAACTGAAAAACTGCCGCTAACGCAACTATGTAGCTAGGCAGCTTTTCTTTACGTTGCTTAGCAACGATATTAATGATGGCGTCGATCAACGGCAGTTTCAGCCAATCAGAAACTCTCCGAGTTGCTCGACTCTAACAATTTTAGTGATGCCAAGTGCATCTGATGTATGGTTGCATCTTGCACATTTCTAAAGAGGGTTGCCATCGCAATTTATTTTAATGCAATTTACTATGGCACTACACTATGCGAGATTGCTTCTGTAATTGCTGCTTGGCTGTCAATATAAAAGTTAGCACGGCTGCAGTTTATGCTATTCTCTTCCAGTGTTTCTACTGCTTTGGTTACGGCTAATACGTCCGCTTGGAAAACGCTACAGTGATATGGCAGCTTGTAGGATCTATTTATTTAAGGATCAGCGCAGTATACCACAGATCCCACTCTTTCCACTACTTTGGAACCGTCTATGTACACATGTATCGCCCCGTCGGCCATTTGAGCACCTTTACGCCAACCATCCACCTCTATTGTAGTTTATAACAGTGCTTCGTGAAATATATGTGACAGGGTAAGCTGAAATAAGTTTCAACTGCTAAGTCTGAAGTTCCGTTATATTTACAAACGCAACATCTTGAATGATTGTGACGATGTTCGCTTTTACATCAAAACTCATGAACATGCGGATACACTGGCTAGGCCACGTTATGCGAATGAAGTATAGGAAGAGGGCGGCCCCGGTCGGCTGGAAGGACCAGGTGGAAAACGGTTTCAACTCCCTTGGTGTGACCGATTGGCGCCAGTTGGCAGAGCGAAGAAGCGACTGGCTCGCCTTGTTGGAAGGCCATAACCGCTTAAACGGTTAAGCGCCAATTAAGTAAGTATGTGACAGATCTGTATCTTCCAAGTGTGACTTTCTTAGTTGTTCCATGTCCCATTCACCCGTACACGTTATGGTAATAAGCCGGATATCTTTGATGCCTTAATTTGCCTCAGCTTTCGAACAGTGCTTGCATTTCAAATTATATGGTCGTGACATTGCATCGGCATTCCCATGGGTCATAGCTTTGGAGTCGCTCGATCCACCGTGCCAATTGACCTTCTGGGTTACGGAACTGCAGGAGCCATTTCAACGCTGCGTGATCTGTCCTGACGCGGAATTGTTGCCCGTAGAGGTACTTGTGAAAATGTTTAATGCACTCTACCAATGCCAACAGCTCTCTCCGTGTAACGCAATAGTTCCTCTCTGGTTTTCCAATTGATCGGCTGTAATATGCAACTACCTTCTCCTGCCCTTCGACCAGTTGTGACAAAGCGCCTCCTATAGCATATCCACTCGCATCTGTATCTATAATAAAAGTTGATCCTGGAATCGGATATGCCAACATTAGGGCAGTGCACAAATGCTCTTTCAATGTTTGGAATGCTAGAGCTCGGGAAGGCTATGGGCTACGCTGGCAAAGTTTGGTACAAATCTACGGTAATATGTGCAGAGTCGCAGGAAACGTCTTAGTTCATGCAGGTTCAATGGTCTTGGCCAATCCCTTAAAGCTTCTATCTTTTTGTTCGCAGTACAGATGCCTTCCGTCGTTACTTTATGGCCCAAATAACTTACTTCCTTTTTAAACAGCGAACACAGTCCCGCTTATTGATTTGCTTATTTGAATTTTTTATACATAAGCGAATTTTTCAAAACGCATCTATTTTTGTTTTGACTTTTACTACACAATAGCTGTTTTTTTTCCATCTATAGACGTTTACGCTTAAACTTTATATGGACTGCTAAGCTGAAACTTTAAATACACCTCTGAAATTGCTGCGCATAAAATTTGTCCTACTAAATTTCAATACGCATTATACTTAGATGTAACTTAAATATCTGTCTATGTTTCACACTAACTCTATGTATCACTTCTAAAAATGATGTGTGCCCACTATCAACATATGTTTGTGTCCCCGCTTTTCGGTACAACATGCTATGTAGCTATTTGCCGCTAGGTGGGTCTCCTAAGCATTATCTAAGCGAGGTATAGGCTTTTTTTTACGCGCAAACGTAAACGTATACGCGTATAAAAAAAACACGGCTAATATTGTACATTAATTAATTAATACTTTGTTTCATTAAGGTTTGGTTTGTCTTTAGTAACGGCAAAAACAGTAAAGGTTGGTACAGTTTGTACCGGTTTGTACCGTACCAACCATGCAATGCTCCCGTTTAAAGTCCCTTTTCTTTGAAGGAAGACAAAAGCGTTATAAGCGATGCTTCGGGCTCAGAGAGCGAAAGTAGTGAAGACTCAAGGAGCTATATGATCGTTTGGCAAGTGAATCCAAACAGAGAAGTTGCGTAGAGAAGGGTACGGAGCAGACTGAATAAAAGAGCTCTCTCGCAGTAAGATTTGTTCAATTGTCGACCAAAAGAAACCCATAGAGTGAACACTTGAAATAGGCCTGTGAACCGATAGAAATAGGACGGAGACAATTAAAAGCGACAAGCCTAATTTCAGTGGCAGAAAGGACCCTGTCCCAAACCTGTGAAGCAGGCCAGCCGCATAGATCAGCCAAGCGGGTCTAAAGCTGTAGAACAGATGAACTCATTAGCGAGGTAGTAACTACCTCAAAAGCAGCAGGTAAGGGGGAGGATGTGAAAAGTGTCAAAAACGGATGTGGGAGTAGGAGATAAGCCAAAGTGAGGTAGCGGTAATACTCCGGTTTTCTCAGGAGCCAACGGAAGACGTGGCCACAAAAGATGATTTAGGTGCTCATTTGGTTTTCGATGTATTCGCAAATAAGTATAGGTCTGCTAGCTTAACGTAAAGTTTCGAATTTATAAAATATGCCACTTATGCGAATATCTCGAAAACTAAATGAAGACCTAAATTATCTTTTGTGGCCCTAAAAAGCACCTAAGTAGCTCCTAATTTTGATATATTTTTTATTAAAAAAAAAATGACGTAATTGACGTAAAGCTAGCAGACACACACTTTTTTGCTAATATCTCGAAAACTAAACGAAAATCTAAATTATCTTTTGTGGCCCTAAATAGCACCTAAAAAGCACTTAATTCTCAAACAACTTAAGCTTATTTTTGAGCACTTGGGTCTGCCAGCTTTACGCACGTCAACGGAAGGTAACACTAAGACTCCGGCTGTTCCCGATGAGTGATAACGCGAAGCAGTTAGTAACGGTGCCGCTGGTTCATCGTAGCAATAATTTCTGATGTCTACTGAATGTGCGCCCTCCTTTATTCCAGCCTCTCTCCACGACTAAAAAATTAATTAGTTTTCCACTACCACTCAGCTGAATGAAAAAAACAAGTAAAGGTGCCAAGTTCGGGTGTAACCGAACATTATATACTTAGCGTAAATTTTAATTGTACATTTCATTTAAGATAAATTAGTTTTCTACATAACACGTGGCATCGCCCGTTAAAAAAAATGTCTTTATACCTGTACAACCAACCGTTATCCAATCAAAGTTAATATACTCTGTGTGCAAAGCACACTGAGTATAATAACGGTGTATATGCCTCCACTCAAATGAGTGAAGAAAAAATTGTATGCACTAAGCTGAACATGATGATACTTTTTGCCTTACCACTGGTGCATTACATCTCTGCCAGGGACTAATAAAGGAGAATGAGGAATGATTGCCCCAGCGGGTTAGGTGGTCAGAATATACCCGCGATAGGTATGCCTGTCGTAAGAGGCGACTAAAATACCAGATTCAAGAGGCTGTGTAGCGGAACCCTTCACGTTGCCAGCGCAATATATAGCTTCCCCATACCCAATTGTCAACCTCCCTATCCGCGGCGAATCCTGTTTCACTAACAGACGAGGCTCTGGCGACCCTAAGCTCCTCATGGAACTTTGGGTTAGGGAGGGAGGGGATGGCCTGAAGGTTTAATGTGGCCACATAAATCGTTCCCGAGATGGTCAGGCTAGCACCTTAATGGCGTTGTGGTACCGGAGCGTACCGGATCTGTATCCGGCAAAGGAACATCACATCGATAACATTCTCCAAAGCCTTCGGGGAGCAACCTTATCGCTACAACAACAACAGGAATGATTGCGTAGCACTGAAGAGTAACTTGATATGATGCAGAAAAGCCAGCAGACAGAATCGCCGGATCCAGATGGTATATTCTCTTCCATGCTACAAATCGAGTAGATCAATCATGGAATGTATTAATATTCGAAGCGTACATAAGACTGAACAATGTACCCCACTCTTGGAGAACTGTTCCTGTTATTTTCTAACCAAGGGCGGGTAAGTCAGCTGTATCGTTAAAAGACTACAGTCCCATTAGTTTTACATGTTGTTGTTGTTGTTGTAGCAGTGCTTCCCCCCCTCCAATAGGTGCGACCAAGGACACAACAAATTAAATGGGGTTACACTGAAATGACAGCCTTTGTCGGGAAAAATCCCGAGTCGCTCCGTTACATAGAACCGGCTGCCTTGGGAAGCGATTAGCTGTACATCACTTCTGCTGATAGATGTGCACATAACGCCCAGCATGGATGAAAAATTTTTCCCACAACACAACATGGGTACACCAAAGGCACATCGGTAGACACGGCACTACTACTAAGAGGTATAAGGTGCCGAATTGAACTAAGCATAAGCTAGGACGGTTGACTTTGCAACAGAAACCTTGTACAAAATATCTGGGAATCGTTCTAGAAAATAAGTTGTCGTGGAAGCTCAACGTGTAAAAGAGAGTGAAGAAGGCCATGGCGGAACTTTATGCATGGGACTCAATACCTGTTGTTGTTGTAGCAGTGCTAATAGGTGCCACGGATCACAAATTGTCATCAATATCCTCTAACGGGGGTCCAAGGAAACTTGCTGTTTCAACAGGGGTGGGCCATAATGAGAGGGGTGTTAGAGGCGTTGGTTACACAATACAGTTAAAGGGATGGTGTCATGTGGGGACACATTACAAGCCGGACATATGTTTGGTATGGGGGGTTGATAATGGATAAGTAAAAGTTTAACCAGTTACATTATCCAGATCGAAGTTGACCTAGAGTGACTCGCGTTTCCCTAGGGAGAGTGCGTTTCTCTTCTGCTAGTTTTGGGTAATGTTCTTTGAGTACAGGATTCACCGGGCAATTCCTGGCATAGAGGTCCGACGCCTGTTTGTGGAGTTCATTGAGGACCTGCTGGTGTTTTTTACCTTCATATGGATGTTGTCTCAGATGCCGTATTTCCTCATAATGCTTACGGAGATTACTCCTTAAACCCCTGGGCGGTGTTGGCTCATCAATCAGATGTGTGTTGGGATGCCCAGGTTTCTGGGTATTAAACAGGAACTGTTTGGTTAGTATTCTCACCTCATTATGTAGGTGCTGTTCTGGGGACATAAGAAGACCACCCGTGGGGGTTCTGAGGGCGGTATTTTGACAGGCCTGTAGCTTCTTCCAGTGAGTAGTCTTAGGCTTGGCGACCATATTGGGGACGCGTAGCATGCAATCGGCTGGCCAATTGCTTTGCAAGTGGTAATGAGCGTTTCTTTATCTTTACCCCAAGTACTGCCAGTAGAGATTTGGGGATTTTATTGCGGCTCTGGATTGTCGGTACCATTGCGGCTGCATGCTCACCAAAATGTAGATCCCGATCAAACGTCACACCCAAGATTTTGGGGTTTAAGACAGTCGGTAGCGTAGTGCCATTGACGTGGATGTTCAAAATGGTCGACATTTGGGACGTCCATGTTGTAAATAAGGTCGCGGAAGATTTAGTCGGTGATAATGCCAGGTTTCGCGAGGCGAAAAAACTGGAGAGATCAGGGCGGTAGCCGTTTATTTTATTGCATAGCGCATCGATCTTTGGGCCTGGGCCTGTGGCCATTATTGTGCAGTCATCGGCGTAGGAAACGATTGTGACTCCTTCCGGTGGTGAAGGTAGCTTAGATATGTAGAAATTAAACAAAAGTGGGGATAGGACACCACCCTGTGGCACCCCTTGTTTAATTCTTCTTGGTTTGGATGTTGCGTTCCTAAATTGCAGCGATGCCTGCCGACCACCCAGATAATTTGCGATTTACCTTTTAAGACTTGGGGGAAGGGTATACCCTTCCTGGTCTTGCAGTAACGTGCCCTGGTTGACCGTATCAAACCCTTTTGACAGGTCTAGCGCAACGAGTACTGTTCTATGGTGGGGTTTTTGATTTAAACCGCAATTTATCTGGGTGCCAATGGCATTTAGCGCGGTGGTTGTGCTAGGTAGTTTTCTAAAGCCATGCTGATGATAGACTAGTTTAGGCATTTCAACAGAAGAGAAATTGTCGCTCTTAAATTAACAAAATTCTGTAAAATTGACAGATTCCTGGTGAATCTAACTGATTTTTCTGTTAACACAACTGATCTCACTGGTCATTTCAACAGCGATCCACAGTCAATACATGAGGAAATTTCAAAGAGAATTTTACGCTCACTGCGCTTTTTACTTTGTACTTATGACGATGGTGCCACTTGTTAAAAAAAAAAAAAACACCAAAATAAGAAAACCACCAAATCGAAAAAACACACAAAATGGGAAAACAATAAAAAACTAGTTTTTCAGTTATCAATACAAAACGAAAACCCCTTTTTTGAATTTTCTGTGTAAAAAATTATGAGATACCGGGACACCTATTTATCGGGTACAATTTTGCAACTTCTCCTCCAAGCGAAATTGCAACATTGCGCCCTCTTGTTGCAAAACTTTTGTTTGAACGAACAGGATTTTTCCAAAGTTAGTAACATTTTGTTCAAGTTTTTATGAAATTTCTTCATGAACGAATCTAATAAAATAATAAAAAAATATCCTTTTTTAAAAAACATAAAAGTTTGAGTTGTTTTGAAATCGTTTCAACTTAAAGTGTTACGAAAATTAAACTTGCCGAATTACGTGTAAAGTTACTCCAGTGGTGAATTACCTTCCTGCGATTTGATTCTTTACTTTTCTATAACTTACAAGTTCTCTATTTAAAATGTTATGTCAAACATTTATACTACAAGTTTTGTTCGAAACAATCAAGTGTGGCAACTACATGCGAGAGAAGAAATTGAGAATGAGCTGAGCTGCAACTGAAAGAATTGAGAAACAATTTTGTGACTACTATTTTCATTTCTATTTGCAAAGATAAGTTCAAAATTCTAAATTAAATAAATTATAAAATATAAAATTTGGTGTAAGTGCGTTTAATAAAACAAAATAGTAAAGTATATCATGTTTAATGTGTGCCAGCATATTTTATGCAAGCTCAATTGACGTTCGCCTAGTAAGTGCCACCGTGGTGTGATGGTAGCGTGCTCCGCCTGCCACACCGTATGCCCTGGGTTCGCACCTCGGGCAAAGCAACATCAAAATTTTAGAAATAAGGTTTGTCAATTAGAAAAAAAATTTTCTGAGCGGGGTCGCCCCTCGGCAGTATTTGGCACGCGCTCCGAGTGTATTTCTGCCATGAAAAGCTCTTAGTGAAAACTCATCTGCCTTGCAGATGCCGTTCGGAGTCTGCATAAAACATGTAGGTCCCGTCCGGCCAATTTGTAGGAAAATCAAGAGGAGCACGACGCAAATTGGAAGAGAAGCTCGGCCCTAGATCTCTTCGGAGGTTATCGCGCCTTACATTTATTTTTTTTTGTCGCAACAACTTTTTTTGTTCATTTGACTACTAAAACGGTCAATTACGAGTCAACGATTTGTGCGCAGTTGATTCAACATCTTGTTGTGACGGATAAAAATTTACAGAAATTTCGGTTGAATTGACCCGTATTTCGGCTGATTTTACCAGTCTTTTTCTTTCAGTGTATGTTAGCTGGTTTCCCAGGATTTAGTATCGGGACCACCTTGGCCATTTTCCATTTTTCGGGTATGACAAAGGTGGAAAGAGACATGTTGAAGACATGTGCTACATATTTGAAACCCTCTTTTCCTAGGCTTTTAGGCATCGGCATGGCTATGCCGTCTGGGCCCACTGCTTCAGATGGTTTAGCATGACCGATGGCATCCTCAACCTCTTTGGCGGTGATGGTAATTGGGGCGCGCTGAATTTATGTTTATGTGCGCCTCTGTTGGCCCCGTCTAACTTTTTCAACCGTACAATGCATTATATATTGTCGGCAAAAAGCGCTCGCGCATTTTTTCGCTTCCGACAGCACTTTATCGTCAAAGGCGTTGGAAATTTTGTCATTGTGCTTAGACGGATTCAAAAGGGACTTTACCATGGACCAAAGCTTACCCACACCGGCAGAGAGGTTACAATCCCTTAAATGCAATCTTATGCGTCTGCTCATATCCCTTATTTGGGGGTCGCAGGGATCGAGCTGTCTTATAAGGTCACGTTCTCTCGCTAAATTTGCGGCCCCGCCGGAAAATGAGGCCGGATTTCCGTAATTCTGTCGGCAGGAATAAAACAAGCCTGGGCGGATTCAATAAACTTGCGGAAAGCTCTTTCCCCTTGGCGAACATTAGTCGGGATAGGGAGGGCAGCAAAGCAACTGTCTGTTAAGGATTTGTACTCATCCCACTTTCCTTTTTTAAAGTTTATGAAAGTGCGTTTTTCGGTGACGATGAAGTAGGCGGTTCGCTCAAGCGAAATAAGTATAGGCAGGTGGTCAGATGCCAATGTTACCATCGGCTGCCAGTTATGTCAGTTTACGTGGTCTGATGTGAAGTGGCCCTGCTACGCTCAAAATCGCTTTGGTTGTGTAAAATACAAAACTGCTCTGGATAATACGCAGCCTTTAAGGGCACTTTATGTTGCGAAGCGGTGTGTCAGTTCTTTAACCATTGGGGACCAAAATAAAATTTTAGCAACTTCTCTTATATCTAAAGAGAAAAAGGAAGACTTGTTAAGCATTTTGAACTTAGTCGATCCCATGTTCCATAAATTTTACAAAAATCTGAACTTGGGAAATATACGGAATACTGATCCAGATATTGTCGATGTCTCTACATCTATTGAAAATATTGAGAACGATACCTCTCAATAGGATATGCGGTCCCCATTATGTCAAATTGTTGAAATTCCTTTCAGATGCTGTATGTTTCATTCTTATTTTTTGCATTACATTATTTACATACATTTACAAAAGGTTAATTTAATGAAATAAATGCACCTAATGCTTTGTTTTCACTATGTCAAAATCACTGACATCAAATACTGACATAACTGTCACCATGGCGATTTGGTGTCAAATGTGTTCTCATTACATATTAAAAACTGGCATGAAGTCCATATAGCAGTGTGTGCCAAAGACTGTCATCAAATTGTGGTGTCAGTCGATTGACATCCAGTTTTCACCACTGACGTCAAACGTTAAGTAAATATTTTTGACAGCGACGGGGTCATTGCGGGACTTTTTCGGGATCATTTGGGGTACCTACCGGCATCATTTCCGGTTGCTTTTCGGGTTCCGTCCGGGATCTCATCGGGGTCATTTCGGGACTTTTTCGGGATCATTTGGGGTACCTTCCGGCATCATTTCTAGATGGTTTGGGGTATCCGTCCGGGAGCCCGTCGGGGTCATTTTGGGACTTTTTCTCGACTAATACGGGATCATTTGGGGTACCTTGCGGCATTATTTCTGGAGGGTTTTAGGGATCCGTCCGGGATACCATCAGGGTCATTTCGGGACTTTTTCGGGATCATTTGGGGTACCTTCCGGCATCATTTCTAGATGGTTTTGGATATCCGTCCGGGATCCCGTCGGGTTCATTTCGGGACTTTTTCGCGACTGATACGGGATCATTTGGGGACCCTTTCGGCATCATTTCTGGAGGGTTTTAGGGATCCGTCCGAGATCCCATCAGGGTCATTTCGGGCCTTTTTTGGGATCATTTGGGGTACCTTCCGGCATCATTTCTAGATGGTTTTGGGTATCCGTCCGGGATCCCGTCTGGGTCATTTCGGGACTTTTTCGCGACTGATACGGGATCATTTGGGGACCCTTTCGGCATCATTTCTGGAGGGTTTTAGGGATCCGTCCGGGATCCCATCAGGGTCATTTCGGGACTTTTTCGGGATCATTTGGAGTACCTTCCGGTACCATTTCTAGATGGTTTTGGGTATCCGTCCGGGATCGCGTCGGGGTCATTTCGGGACTTTTTCGCGACTAATACGGGATCATTTGGGATTCTGGAGGGTTTTCGGGATCTGTACGGGATCGTTTGGGGACCCTTCCGGCATCATTTCTGTGTGGTTCTCTGGATAAGTCTAGAATCGTGTCGTTGTCATTTCGGGTTTTTTGGGACTATTCCGGGAACTTTTGGAGACCCTTCCGGGTCATTTCTGGATGGTTTTCGGGATCGTTTGGGGACCCTTCCGGCATCATTTCTGTGTGGTTCTCTGGAAAAGTCTAGAATCGTGTTGTTGTCATTTCGGGTTTTTTTTTTTGGGACTATTCCGGGAACTTTTGGAGACCCTTCCGGGGCATTTCTGCGATATCGTCGGGGTCAATTCATGGCTTTTTCTGGATAAATTCGGGATCATTTGTTGGATCCTATCAGGTTATCAGCTCATATAGATCTTTTGTTTACTCAATTACAAAAATAAAGTGCATTAGACAGAAAAAATGTTTAAAACAGATAACTTGATAAGCAGGCTAACGTGAATAGCCCATATATTTCATTTTCTCCTTACGGACGGGGCCGCAGGTTAAGGCTAGTATATTTATAAAGAAAAAAAGAACTCACGCGGAAAGAGTGGTGCAGGCTGTTCCACTTGGCAGATACCTCAAATCGCGACATCTTTAAAATATCCGCGACATCTTTCCATTGAGCCTCCCTCAAATTCCGGTCCCTGTTTTGAGGCGAAACAAAATTCAAGGTCCCCTCCCTGACCTCTACTTCCTGCAATAGCTTCTCCGTTTACTCGGCTGTCCATTTTTCAGTCAATTTTCTTACCCGCTTCCTTTTTTCAGTGGTACTACCGACTGGGTGAACGAAAATTGCAGAATTTGAAGCTGACTCATGCATTAGGTCCTCCAACTACTCCAACTCCAAACGGCAACCCTACTCAAAAATGTGCGTATTGTAATGCGGAGTGAAATACCTTTCGTTTGATACCCATATCGGCATATCTCTTGCAATTTTTTTAAATTTCGAATAGGTGGCAACCCTAAATGGCAACCCTACTCAAAAATTTTCCTATTGTAATGCAGAGTAAAATACCTTTCGTTTGATACCCATATCGGCATCTCATGCACTTTTTTTAAATTTCGAATAGGTGGCAACCCTAAATGGCCACCCTACTCAAAAATGTCCCTATTGTAATGCGGAGTGAAATACCTTTCATTTGATATTCATATCGGCATATCTCATGCAATTTTTTTTTAATTTCGAATAGGTGGCAACCCTAAATGGCAACCCTACTCAAAAATGTTCCTATTGTAATGCGGAGTGAAATACCTTTCGTTTGATACCCATATCGGTATATGTCATGCAATTTTGTTTTAATTTCGAATAGGTGGCAACCTTGTGAGACATTCTGAGTGGCAACACTTAAGTAGAAAGTCTTAGAAGGGGATACATTATCTCTGTGCCAAATTTCATTTAAATCGGTTGAGCCGTTCCCGAGATCGTTCGGCTAAACAAACAAACAAATTGCTCGTTTAATGACAGATTTGCCAGAATCTTCTTCAAATCTTTTTTGTGTGTCAAACGTTTCCAACTGTCCTGGCAAACTGAAACTTGGTCGTTTTCACTTGGATGCCATTTTGTCTGACAGTGAGCTGTCAAACCTGACTACAAACGCAACTGACACTATTTGGCAGCCCGTTTTCATTATTTTGGCAACATTTGACGACATATGTATATGCCATAATGAAAACGAGGCTTAACTGAGTTCAATAATATGACAACAGTTTTGACAAAACAGCACAAGTATTCTTATACTAAAAAAAAGTAAGGTGTATAAGTTCGGGTGTAACGAACATTATTTACTCAGCGTGAGCTTCGATTGTACATTTGATTTCAGATAAATTTCTTTTCTACATTTCACGTGGCATCGCCCGTTTAAAAAAAATGTCTCCCCATTTCCTCTTACAATAAAACTTGATAAGTGAAATATCATTGCTAACTTATAGCTTATTATTCTAAAAAAATTCTATTGATACAAAGCTCTTTTTCGCTAAGATATAGCTTATTATTTTCGTCTACGACCCTTTTAAAAATCTTTTATAAAAAAGTGGGCGTGGTCTTTAACCGATCTCGTCCATTTTTACTAGAAATATTTCCTGCTATAGGGAACATTTTTGTACCCAATTTTATTGCGATCCGTTAATTGGTCTTCGAGTTATGGCTCCCGAAACATAGAAAACTGCTTAGTCATAAAGGGGGCGGTGCCACGCCCATTTTTTAAAATTTGAAGTTTTTTCCATTTATTGTTATAAATCCACTTGGGTAAATGAAATACCATTGATATAAAACTATTTTTTGCAAAGATATAGCTTATTTTATTCATCCACGACCCTTTTAAAAATCTTTTATATAAAAGTGGGCGTGGTCCTTAACCGATTTCGTTAATTTTTCTTCAAAGCATTCCTTATAGTAAAGGCAAACCTCTCTGCTCTATTTTGTTACAATAGGTTCAGCGATTTTTGATTTATGATTAATAATATTTGTAAAATTTATTTTATCACAAGTGCGCGGTGCCACGCCCATTTTAAAAAATTTTTTTATTGTTACGGCCTATAGGCATAACTTGAATTGTGTCACCAGATGGTAAGACTGTAGTTCGGAATAATAGCATAAGTTTACTTACGTCTTTCGTCTATGTCAAATTATTTTTAGGAAAAAAGGTATAAATTACGTTTTTAAGCGTGTTTGGAAAACTAATAGTATTTATGTAAGTTACCTGCCAGCATAAGATGCATAGAATATCATCTGAGATATTCCAAAAAGTTTGTTCGATTCCCGCGAAAACTTTTTCCAGATTATAATTTAAATCTTTAAAATGCTCTCCTGAAAAACGCAAAAACCACACTTGTCCTGTTAAGCCTTGTGACCACATATTATGTGAAGTTTCAGGTTTGTAGCACAATGAGAGGTTACTTAAAAATCGATTGCAAGATTTGATATTGTTAAAAAAGCCTGGGCGCTTTGTGCCATAATTTTCGTATAACGAGCCCCCGACGCTTTTTTCACAATAATACTAGCATTTTTCGTCCATTATTGCTTTAAACTTATTTTTAACTTTTTAGTTCGAAATTATTTAAAATTTTTTTTAGTTTTCTTGAACTATATTTATTATTTTTTAAGAATTTTATTTATTAGTGTTTAAGAATATTAATTGTAAACAATTTAACAAATTTAGATCAAAATATATTTCCTGTTTTTTAATAAGCAAGGATCCAACAAAAACATAGTTCTTCAAATAAATAAGTAGTTTTTGGTGTGTAAAATGTTTGTACAATGATCTCTATATACATATTAATACACAGTTACGACAGTGTATGTATAACACAGTTACGACAGTGTATGTATAGGATGGAAATGTACTAAGTGCGTCATTAGTGTCTCAAGAAAGATGTATGCAAGTTATCACCCTGCAAAAAATGCGATTAGTCTAGGATGAGTCGCAAAGAATCATGCGACTAATGCCAGTTTTGATCTGTTTGTATGCGTTGAACTGTTCCCTTTTTTTGAGCATATCCTATGAAGAGGACCAATCCCCTATGTACCCATATGGGAATGAAGTGTTAGTTTTCGTATGGCACAGGATATGTACATTTTAAGCGAAATGTTAAAACTTGCACAAAATTGTTAGATACATCTATGCGAAAAATTATTAAGTCACCAACTCATTCCAAGAGATATAGGTCGACGATATGTTCCATATGGTCCATTAGGTTCGGTATAGGGCTCCGCATTTTTTTTCAAATAATTCGAATCAATCACCTAAAACCATTTTTATTTAACTCACTTCGTTGCCGCTTTTTTATGTTTCTTAAAATGGGCTACATAGATTTCAACCTGACTAATCCCAACTGTACCTAAAAGGGACTAGAAGGGATCGATTATGCCCCAATGTAGACAAAAGAGATCAATCGGAGACCGCTCTCTTTAGGAATTAGTCGCACTATTTTTTGTAGGCTAACTATAACGTCCAAATATATGTACATACCCAGCAAAAAGCGGTTGTAAGCAATAAGGTGCACTGGTTTCACGCAAACGACATTTGGGAAATGACAACTGGCAAATGAATTTTTGGAGAGAACTTATTCATGGCTGATATACACATTCTAGGCTGGCCGAACCACTGCAGAGGAGTGACTCTCTTTAGGAAAACTTTCAAACAGTATTTGTCATATTAATTGTTCCGTAACTTGGATGAAAGAATTTAAAATAATTTGGGAGTTTAGAGTCAGACGATGTCTTATTATAAGTCCTATGCTAGTATGATTTTATATGTGCTATAAGACTTATAAATAGGTTAAAATATGAAATGTTTTTCTTTATTCTACGTGGTTCGTAGTTCTCTTAATTAGGCAATTGTACTCAATGCATTGCCTTATTATCACGCCTCATGTAAGGCTGATTTCAATCGTCTTATAAGCCTTACATTAAGGTCATAATACAGGAAGTAGTATCTTATTATAAGGCTTTATGTAAGGCAGATTTTGTGTGAGTTATAAGCCTTACAAAAGCTCTTAAGATAAACGAAACATGTCTTATTATAATAGCTTATTAAAGCCGTAGTTTAATTTGTTGTTTAGCCTTAATATAATGTTTAAATTCTGCCTAATGACTTTTTATATAGCCTTATGTACATCTTATACCTGATGACATAAGTACAGAAAAATTAGGAGTATTATAAGGAACAGGCCATAAAAATAATATTCCTTATGGCCTCATTCCTTAGGAATTTTGGTTCTATGAAATAAGCCATGTATAAAGTTAAATTTTTTTTACGGGGTACGTTTGTAAATGCATATGTATGTACATAGTATATGCAATGTATGCATTTATTTGCTCGAACAGCCTGTAGCTGTAATCTCTTGCCATTGATTCGAAAATTAAAAAACCTCCAGTAAAATATATTCTGCCATCTTTAGGGTCAACCAACAGGACAGAAATCCAAACACATAACTACTGTGCATTATACTTTGAAATAAATAGTCGTATAAGGACTCTTCAAACTATTTAAATAATTTAATTGATCGAGTGTTCTAATATAACATTTTTATCCGTCTATTAATCGAATCCCACTATTTGGATAGTTGGTTTGAGTAGAGTGGTCGAATGATCACCACTCAAAGATTACTCGCAATAAAAATTTACTTCAAAAACTTTCATTTTTCGATTATTGGCAAATAGTATATAGCTATGTCACTCAGTATTTATATCTAATTTAAAACCCCGTCACATTAGCAGTTATTCATACAGATGCGCTTAACGCAATAGATAGATAGATTACCAAACTTCTCGGAAAAAATCCGATTTTTTCGGTAGCCACTACCGACTTGATCGGTGGTAGCGCCTATCGATTTGTTTCGATATCCTAATTAAGTCAACCAGAATTCTGTTGTGTCAACCGAAAAAGAGTTTATGTTAGCATTGCTCATCCATTCATCGGTCTATCCCTGACACGTTTTTATACTCAGCTGAGCAGAGCTCACAGAGTATATTAACTTTGTTCGCATAACGGCAATCCGTAACGGCATAAAATAATCGAGATAGATATAGACTCCTATATATCAAAATGATCTGGGCGAAAAAAGAAATTCATTTAGCCATGTACGTCCGTCCGTCCGTCCGTAAACACGATAACTTCAGTAAATTTTGAGATATCTTGATGAAATGTGGTATGTCGATTCCTGGGCGCTCATCTCAGATCGCTATTTAAAATGAACGAAATCGGACTGCAACCACGCCCACTTTTTCCATATCGAAAATTTCGAAAAACAGAAAAAGTGCGATTATTCATTACCAAAGACGAATAAAGCGATGAAACTTGGTAGGTGGGTTGACCTTATTACGCAGAATAGAAAATTAGTACAATTTTGGACAATGGGCGTGTAATTTGGCAGTCGTTGAAGATATAATGATGAAATTTGGCAGAAGCGTTACTCCTATTACTACATGTGTGCTAAATAAAAATTTGCAAAATCGGAACCCGAACACGCCCACTTTAAAAAAAAAAAATTTTTTAAGTAAAATTTTATATCTTTACAGTATATAAGTAAATTATGTCAACATTCAACTCCAGTAATGATATGGTGCTACAAAATACAAAAAAAAAAGAAATTTTCAAAATGGGCGTGGCTCCGCTCTTTTTGATTTAATTCGTCTAGAATACTCTTAATGCCATAATTCGAACAACAATTTACCAATCCTTGTGAAATTTGGTAGGGGCATAGATTCTATGACGATGACTGTTTCCTGTGAAAATGGGCAAATTCGGTTGAAGCCACGCCCAGTTTTTGTACACAGTCGACCGCCTGTCCTTCCGCTTGGCCGTTAACATGATAACTTGAGCAAAAATCGATATATCTTTACTAAACTTAGTTCACTCATTAACACATTACATTAACACCTTTCATTTGATACCCATATCGCGCAAACACATTCTAGTCACCCCTGGTCCACCTTTATGGCGATATCCCGAAAAGGCGTCCACCTATAGAACTAAGGCCCACTCCCTTTTAAAATACTCATTAACACCTTTCATTTGATACCCATATCGTACAAAGAGATCCTAGAGTCACCCCTGGGCCACCTTTATGGCGATATCTCGAAAAGGCGTCCACCTATAGAACTAAGGATCACTCCCTTTTAAAATACTCATTAACACCTTTCATTTGATACCCATATCGTACAAAGAGATTCTAGAGTCACCCCTGGTCCACCTTTATCACTCCCTTTTAAAGTGCTCATTACCACCTCTTATTTGATACCCATATCGTACAAACACATTCTAGAGTCACCCCTGGTCCACTTTTATGGCGATATCCCGAAATGGCGTCCACCTATAGAACTATGGCCCACTCCCTTTTAAAATACTCATTAACACCTTTCATTTGATACCCATATCGTACAAACTCATTCTAGA
The DNA here is from genome assembly GCF_040869045.1 of Eurosta solidaginis. Taxonomy (NCBI): domain Eukaryota; kingdom Metazoa; phylum Arthropoda; class Insecta; order Diptera; family Tephritidae; genus Eurosta; species Eurosta solidaginis. Next base: position 107,156,551 of record NC_090322.1, on the reverse strand, counting down.
GTCACCCCTGGTCCACCTTTATGGCGATATTCCGAAATGGCGTCCACCTATAGAACTATGACCCACTCCCTTTTAAAATACTCTTTGATACCCATATCGTACAAACACATTCTAGAGTCGCCTCTGGTCCACCTTTATGACGATATCTCGAATAGGCGTCCACCTATAGAACTAAGACTCACTCGCTTTTAAAATACTCATTAGCACCTTTCATTTGATACCCATATCGTACAAAGAGATTCTAGAGTCACCCCTGGTCCACCTTTATCACTCCCTTTTAAAGTGCTCATTACCACCTCTCATTTGATACCCATATCGTACAAACACATTCTAGAGTCACCCCTGGTCCACTTTTATGGCGATATCCCGAAATGGCGTCCACCTATAGAACTATGGCCCACTCCCTTTTAAAATACTCATTAACACCTTTCATTTGATACCCATATCGTACAAACTCATTCTAGGGTCACCCCTGGTCCACCTTTATGGCGATATTCCGAAATGGCGTCCACCTATAGAACTATGACCCACTCCCTTTTAAAATACTCTTTAATACCTTCCATTTAATAACCATGTCATACAAACACATTTCAGGGTTACCCTAGGTTCATTTTCCTAAATGGTGATTTTCCCTTATTTTGTCTCCAAAGCCCTCAGCTGAGTATGTAATGCTCGGTTACACCCGAACTTAGCCTTCCTTACTTGTTTTGCAATAACTTTCATTTAAGGAAATGTACTGTAATGAAATTAAACACACTTGTACTCCTGTACAAAATAAATATTATTTCAAGATTAAACATAATTCTATGATAATTAGTACTTAACTGGATATATCCACCATTTATAAAGTTACAATGCTAAACATTTTTTATGATCAACTTCGTAAGTTTGACTTATAAACTGTGTTTAACTATCTTGAAAAAAAAGCACGTGTTAATGCCTGCTAAGGCCGCTCGAATCTTGTGATGATCTTTGACTTTATATGTGCAATAAGACTCATAATTAGGTTATATGACATACTATTCCTTGTTCTGCTTCATTTTAAAATATGATAGCGGCAATTTTTTGTTTTTTTTTTTGTTTAACGGTTAAATTACTGCAAATTACCCAATGTTAAATTTTTTTTGTCTTGTTCCGGTTCGACCCGCTCATTGAGAGGATTACAATATGAAATCTAAAAGAAAGGTTATCATGTGTAACGACAGCCTTTCACCACACTGGCTTTAATGTGGGGCAACATGTTTCTATGTTAAGTGACTGCCGCAATGTTGCGGAAGTAATGAGTCGCTTCAGCATCATCGTGCTTGTAGCTGCTACCGTGTTGCTAAATGCGCAGCAACATTGAGGTATCTAATCTAGGATGTGTGCATGTACAAGTGTTTGAATGAATGAATGTGCGAGCGTGCAGATACGGCTACGGGATTTCCGAAAGCAAGGGCTTGTATGTATTGGACCTTTCCATCTTGGGTAAGTTTCGCTACCACGGCGACAGATATAAAAGGGCAGAATGTTAGGCAACGGGCCAAAGTTTCATTTTTAACTGTGCCGAGCGAAGTGCGAAGAAAAAGATACACGGTGAAGTGCCAAATAGTTAAAAAAAAAGGAAAGTTAAAATTTGTAGTGCGCGGTTTAAACCGTTGACTGGTAGAGATACCTATTGAAAGTTTTCTTAAATTGTGTTGTGCGCGCCGCAAAGTACTCGCGATTCGTGCCGAGCAAAGCGGAAAAACAGCTGCCTCTAGATTTTATTTGGATACTGGAATCAAAGTCATAGCACCAGGTAAGATCAACCTTTCGTTTGTGTGCTTTTTGTGGTTTTTTTGCCAATCCGGCATGCGCTCTGGGGAGGTGGCTTCCATAATAGCCAACTTTCCAAGCAAGCTAAAAGCAAAGTACATACATGTATTCACACCTTCATACAGATATATGTTGGTAGGTGAGTATATTAACCATGCAAACATGTAAGGCATATATGTACGTACATAAACAACCAAAATCCTAGCTATGCGGAAGGTTTTTTTTATAATTTTCATATTATTTTTTTTTTCTTTCTGAAGGACACGCTGGGCACAGGTATTGCCAAGAAAGGGTCTAAAAGCCATGATCGTTGGCGGCTAAAAGCCGCATTAGTATGACAACAACAACTTCGCAAAGCACAGATATAACAACCACAAAAGGAGCACCCAGCAGGGTAACCAAAAATACTAAATTTTGTTTATACATATATGTATTCCTGGCAACAAAAGGCGTAGCAGCACACAACAACTTCGACACATTTATTTGGTGGCACCACCCATAACAGATCACCTTTGCTTGGGAAACGCAACAACAACAACACGGCGATTGTACATATCGGCACTACTTCAAAAGGGGTCCGGATCATTTTACTGTGCAATACACCAGAGCCAGAAAAGCCAGAAACATTTGAAGACGGTGATGTCAACCGTAACTGCAACAACACCAAGTGGAGAAGAATCAGCCCCGACATCCGAGCGGGCACAGATCTCATTTCTTTTTTGATATTTTTGTTAGATTATTGTATGTATTAACAGAAGTATCCATATAATTTCATATTTGTAAAACTGGGGTAATTTTAACCGGAAAGGGGGATTGGGAGCAGAAGTTTAGTCGTTTTCTTGGTCAACTAATTTGCGTTGTCATTAAAACTATTTCCCAGTGTCATTTCCTTTTAATTTTTTTTCTGCACAATTTTATTTTTAATTTGTCTTTGAGCTCACGTTAACTGGCATTCCTTTTTTTTCTCAGTTCTCTTGCAATTTTGCTTCTTTTATGACATTCATCTTATCATAGTCTTTGGTCCCCTTTGATTGCATTCCCTTTGTGCACTTGGTCACTATTTTGTAAGCATTACTTTTACACATATTTTCCCATTCCCTTCTCATACTTTCATCCCACGACTAGCTAGAACTTAGGAAATTTAGTTTATTTGGGCACAAAATAACCTTTCCTTTTTTTTTTTTGGAGATTTTGCTCACGAACATACCATCTTTTTTTTTGCAGCGCACACCACGTTCGTTAACGTGGCCGTAATTTCCGCCACAAAAATAATTTTTGTGAGGACCCATATCTTTTTACACGCGTAACCACGTTTTTTATTTCCCTACTACTAACAACTCACGGCCCAAGATCATTTGCGAGCGATCTTGCTGTGCAATTGAGTGATAAATGTATGCATGAATCGCAAGCAGGTATGATTTGAGTTTGTTTCACTTTTTGTAACACAGGTGCTCAACTGCATGAAGACGCATCCAACGGATTGAGTAACTTGGTGAGTGTCAAATAAATTTATTATGATTTGAGTTTTCAATTGAGTTTATATGTTTGTATGCACATATATTAGCTGTCAATCCCTAGGGCATGGGCATGCTCAAATTGTATATGCTAAGAATTGACAAAGAGTGAAAATATATTTGCATACACAATTTTCCTAACATACATTTATACGTAAATTTTTTTTTGCTGGTTTTATTTTACTGCTCTCCGTATTCTACGTAGGTACATTCATTTTATTGAGGAAGATCAGGGATTTGCAGATAACAAGCAAAACCACATATGTGGAGTAGATACTTTGGCATAGACATTAGGGTGACCTCACCCCCCCCCCCCCCCCACCAAATTGTCAAGTATTTTGATTAGGATATTCATGGAATAATTATTAAGCTTATGTATATACATTTCTGTTACATGAAGTCAAACTGAATTTGAAGATTAGCGCTAGGACGTAGCAATTTTCGTACTATCATTATACCTAAGTTAGGTTGGTTTTTGTATTTAATTTTTATTGCTTTTATATTTATACATCCGGTATTTGAAATTTTGAATTTGAATAATTAATAATTAGACGTTAAGTTGAATTATAATTTTTTTGGAATCCGTTGTAACTTCTTTTACCTAGGTTGAATCTAAGTATATTCGAAGTAGGCATATTAGTATTAGGGTATTACTTATTAATATTAATCAGGGATCTATCTCGTAAATAAAATTTGTAAATTATGGATGGATGAAGATTTTAGTCGTTGTTGCAAGTATGCAGGGCTAGGTTGAATCCATTCGGTGTAGGTGCTGAGCTTGCGCGCGGCGAGGTGAGGTGAAGGTGAGTATAGGGAAAACGACTAACGACGGGGGGGGAGTCTCCACCTGACAAGACAGGCCTTCATCTTTTTCTTCTTATGCTTTCCCCCTCACGTTTATTTCTATCTTTTTCAGATTTTTCTCTCCTTTCTACACACATGCAGGTATGAACCCTCTTCTTGTTCATGTGGCTGCCAGTGAGGTCGGTGGTGCAATACCCCGCCCAAGACGACGAGCTAGCCTGGGCCCGCAAGCATACCTGCTTGCCGCCGCTCCTCACCACCCAAACAGTCAGCCACGTAACACATAAAAGTGGAGCGAACATGGATAGGAAAGTTTGCAGAAAAGGAGCCAACTTATCAATATATAGTCAATTAATTGCGCTCCACCCTTATATTTTTATTTCTCATAAATATTTTTACAATTTCTATATATGTTTTAAAATCAAAGTTCAGCAAGAATATGTCTTTGTATAAGGACACATATTTTGTTGACTTTTGTTCATTTAAACAAAGGAAGTCCTTAAAAATCTTCTTAGGACGGTCTTACTCTTGTCAGTGTGTCGCGTGCAAGGGATGGTTGCATCGGACTGGTTGCTCTAGGCTATATCCCAAAACCCGACGTCCTCCTAACTTTTATAAATCTTTTGTGGCTCCTTGCTGTTCACGCCCAAGGGTCTCCCGTAGTCTACGCTTCAGCGCCCTCCCACTACCTTCCAGCAGCTCTGCTGCTCATCAAGCCACAACAAGTACCCGCTGCTGCTCGCGCCATATGTCCCGTGACTTACCCCTAGAGTGACGACGTCTCCCCGCTGCACTTCAGAATTCTGCAGTTAAACTGTAATGGATAATGGATTAACTGGGAAAATCACGGAGATAGTCGATTTCATTAAGCGGCATAACATCCGCATCGCTGCGATTCAAGAGACTAAACTCACAGCAAGATGTGTTCTGCAGACCTGGGTATAATGTCCACAGAAAAGGTCGTGAGAGTGTAAATGGCAGCGGTATCACGTTTATCATACACCACTCAGTGCAATATAATATATTTGATCCCGACATCGGCCGCAGGGACAGTGTCTTAGAACGTCACGGCTTATCTGTCCGGTCAGGCGATGTAAACCTAGAAATCATCAACATCTACATCCCTCCTGCCACCTGTTGGCCCAGTGGATACCGCCCTAATATCAGAGCACTACTCACTGGCGATAATCGCATTATCTTAGGCGATTTCAATGCCCACCACGATAGCTCTGTGAAGTTGGCACCTACTTGGTCGAATAATTAAAAAACCCATATCTCATTCGTTTGTCCACCGTTTGTCCATGTTTGTCCAGGAAAAATTTTCGTTTGTCCACCTTTTGTTAAAAAGTTATTTCAAAAAAAAAAAAAATCGCGTGTGAAGTTGGCACCTCCATTTGCGAGTATTTAAAAAAACTAAATGCCATTCGTTTGTCCATCGTTTGTCCAGGGAAAATTTTCGTTTGTCCACCTTTTGTTAAAAAGTTATTTCAAAAAAAAAAAATCCCGTGTGAAGTTGGCACCTCCATTTACGAGTAATTAAAAAAACCAAATGCCATTCGTTTGTCCATCGTTTGTCCACGTTTGCCCAGGAAAAATTTTCGTTTGTCCACCTTTTGTTAAAAAGTTATAACAAAAACATTTTTTTTCGAAAAAACCCAAACAATTTTTCGTTTCGCTTTATTATGCTAAATCGTATGTCCGTCGTTTGCCCATCGTTTGTCCATGTTTGTCCAGGAAACATTTTCGTTTGTCCACCTTTTGTTAAAAAGTTATTTCAAAAAAACAAAAATCGTGTGTGAAGTTGGCACCTCCATTTACAAGTAATTAAAAAAACCAAATGCCATTCGTTTGTCCATCGTTTGTCCACGATTGTCCAGGAAAAATTTTCGTTTGTCCACCTTTTGTTAAAAAGTTATTTCAAAAAAAACAAAACTCGTGTGTGAAGTTGGCACCTCCATTTACGAGTAATTAAAAAAACCAAATGCTATTCGTTTGTCCACCATTGTCCAGGAAAAATTTTCGTTTGTCCACCTCGTGTTAAAAAGTTATAACAAAAATATTTTTTTTTCGAAAAACCCCAAAAGTTTTTTTCGCTTTTTGTGTCCGTCGTTTGCCTATCGTTTGTCAATATATTTGTCTACGAAAGATTTCCTATTGTCCACCTTTTGTTAAAAAATTATAACAAAATCATTTTTTCCGAAAAAAATCTAAACAATTGCTGCTCATGAAATTATGTGTAAATTTATTTGCGGCATTTAGTATTTTTTTATGTGGAAATATATGACAAACATTTGCTAACATAACGTGTTATAAAATTCGGCTCGCTCTTCTAACTCTCGAAGATCATTTTTCCCGGTAACTTCAAATTGCGTCGTGCTGGTTTTTTGTACTAACACTGCATGTGTTAAAACAAGTAAGGAAGGCTAAGTTCGGACGGACCCGAACATTATATGCCAGCTGTGATCTACATGTTACACAGGATTTATTAATTTGCCACCTATGGCGTTAGAAGTATTATGGAAAAAATTGAAAATGCGTACGATTTTTGTTTGTCTAAGAACAAGTTTTGCTTATTAACCTATTGTTTACAATCTGTAAACTAATAATAATAAAAAATATAAAAAATGTGGCTTATATAAGGCAATTTTCCATCCTTAGTCTACTATTGTCCCCCTTTTTGATTTATTATTATACATACATACTACTTTTGTATTTTAATTTTTTTTATTATTTCAAAGAAAAATTTAAAAAAAAATTGGCGCCTTTATATGCGAGTAATTAAAAGGATCAAATGTCATTCGTTTGTCCATCGTTTGTCCAGGAAAAATTTTCGTTTGTCCACCTTTTGTTAAAAAGTTAGAACAAAAACATTTTTTTTCGAAAAAACCCAAAAAAATTTTTGTTTCGCTTTATTATGCTAAATCCTATGTCCGTCGTTTGCCCATCGTTTGTCCATGTTTGTCCAGGAGAAATTTTCGTTTGTCCACCTTTTGTTAAAAAGTTATTTCAAAAAAACAAAAATCGTGTGTGAAGTTGGCACCTCCATTTACGAGTAATTAAAAAAACCAAAAGCCATTCGTTTGTCCATCGTTTTTCCACGATTGTCCAGGAAAAATTTTCGTTTGTCCACCTTTTGTTAAAAAGTTATAACAAAAATATGCCTATAACAAAAATATTCTTTGCAGCGTAGGTAAATGCAAAACTCTAATTCCACGAATCTTCAAATGACTTGCGCCTAGGATTTCTGATCTATTGAGAGCTCACCAGATACAATCCGTCACGACGTACGCCATTTTCCACTGCCAGCACGTGCGTGGTGGAAATTGAGACACAAAACGACTCTTAAAGTATAAGGCCGGGAAAAAACAGTTTGGTCTGAGCATATAACCATTAACATCTTTCAACTCAAAATCGCAAGCTTCGCCGCCGGTATAACCTGTGGATCCTACGCCGCCGCCAAAAAAGTGATCAGCGTAAACCTCTAACTCATACTCATTAAAAGTATGTCATCAAAAATAAAAAAAATTATTTTTATTTTAAAATGAAGTCATAAATATAATTCCTTTATATTTTAATTTTTTCAGAGTAAAAAATAGCTTAGAATATTCAAAGCGAAATATGACAGCGATATTTGAAAATTTTCGAATACATGACATCTGTAATTGTTACACATAAGGGTTTCTATACAAAGGCCATTAATTTTTTAAAATTGTTCAGAATTCAAAGTTTTTTACATTCATGTTTTGCATTTACAGACAAACTATTATCATTATTTATAACTAATTTGTTGTTAATTATTGTCCATGTCATGTATGTAACTCAAAATTTATTTTATTTTTTGAGAAAACGCAAACAAATTTAATTTTTTTCGTACTTTCGTTATGAAAATAATATTCAAATACACATCCACTCTCCAGAGTTTTAATTGATTTATTAACAATTTTCACTAATAAATACTTCAGCTAAATTTATGGCGATTTTTTTCTATAACAATATGTGTCAATACGTGGTAAAACCAATGTAAATGAAGTTTGGAAATATGAAACATTATTCCATATAACATACATTTTGAGGTCCACATCAAAACGAAACATTTCCTAAATGCAACCAAGCCTTCGTGTTTTATGGTAAAGATCCCTATAAATTTGAAGAAAAGTGCTAACATCAAAAAAAAAAAAAGAAACAAGATATACAATGTAAAGCTAGGCCAGTATCGTGTTGTATGATCCATGATTCAAATAAATTTTTTAAATCGCAATAGCACTGAATTGGTTAATCGGATTAGGAAAATATGTGAAATGGTGGCTACCTGTACTCATAAGATCTATAACTTATTATAATTTTTACGATTTTTTTGGTTTGAGTGAAATTGCTTTTCGATACGTGATCGTGCAAACGTTATTGGCTCATGCTAACACCGTAAATTTTATGTACAATTTAAAACTTTCCGTGTAGTTTAAAAAAATTGTATTTTCGTTGAACTGTAAAATTTTGTTTAATGGAGGTAGCACCACAATACAACTTTCACTAGAGATCAATGGAAATATTCTTTGCCAAAATGACTTATGGCTGAAATGTTACGTTGTGATGTGGAAAATGGCGTACGTCGTGACGGATTGTATCTGGTGAGCTCTCAATAGATCAGAAATCCTGCGCGCAAGTCATTTGAAGATTCGTAGAATTAGAGTTTTGCATTTACCTACGCTGTAAAGAATATTTTTGTTATAGGCATATTTTTGTTATAACTTTTTAACAAAAGGTGGACAAACGAAAATTTTTCCTGGACAAACGTGGACAAACGATGGACAAACGTATAGCATTTGGTTTTTTTAATTACTCGTAAATGGAGGTGCCAACTTCACACACGATTCTTGTTTTTTTGAAATAACTTTTTAACAAAAGGTGGACAAACGAATATTTCTCCTGGACAAACATGGACAAACGATGGGCAAACGTCGGACATACGATTTAGCACAATAAAGCGAAACAAAATTTTTTTTGGGTTTTTTCGGAAAAAATTGTTTTTGTTATAACTTTTTAACAAAAGGTGGACAAACGAAAATTTTTCCTGGTAAAACGTGGACAAACGAATGGCATTTGATTTTTTCAATTACTCGTAAATGGAGGTGCCAACTTCACACACGATTTTTGTTTTTTTGAAATAACTTTTTAACAAAAGGTGGACAAACGAAAATTTCGCCTGGACAAACATGGACAAACGATGGGTAAACGACGGGCATACGATTTAGCACAATAAAGCGAAACAACAATTTTTTTGGGTTTTTTCGAAAAAAAATGTTTTTGTTATAACTTTTTAACAAAAGGTGGACAAACGAAAATTTTTCCTGGACAAACGTGGACAAACGGTGGACAAACGAATGGCATTTGGTTTTTTTAATTGCTCGTAAATGGAGGTGCCAACTTCACACATGATTTTTGTTTTTTTGAAATAACTTTTTAACAAAAGGTGGACAAACGTGGAAAAACGATGGACAAACGAATGGCATTTGGTTTTTTTAATTACTCGTAAATGGAGGTGCCAACTTCACACACGATTTTTGTTTTTTTGAAATAACTTTTTAACAAAAGGTGGACAAACGAAAATTTCTCCTGGACAAACATGGACAAACGATGGGCAAACGACGGACATACGATTTAGCATAATAAAGCGAAACAAAAATTTTTTTGGGTTTTTTCGAAGAAAAATGTTTTTGTTCTAACTTTTTAACAAAAGGTGGACAAACGAAAATTTTTCCTGGACGAACGATGGACAAACGAATGACATTTGATCCTTTTAATTACTCGCATATAAAGGCGGCAATTTTTTTTTTTATTTTTCTTTGAAATAATAAAAAAAATTTAAATACAAAAGTAGTATGTATGTATAATAATAAATCAAAAAGGGGGACAATAGTAGACTAAGGATGGAAAATTGCCTTATATAAGCCACATTTTTTATATTTTTTATTATTATTAGTTTACAGATTGTAAAAAATAGGTTAATAAGCAAAACTTGTTCTTAGACAAACAAAAATCGTACGCATTTTCAATTTTTTCCATAATACTTCTAACGCCACAGGTGGCAAATTAATAAATCCTGTATAACATGTAGATCACAGCTGGCATATAATGTTCGGGTCTGTCCGAACTTAGCCTTCCTTACTTGTTTTAACACATGCAGAGTTAGTACAAAAAACCAGCACGACGCAATTTGAAGTTACCGGGAAAAATGATCTTCGAGAGTTAGAAGAGCGAGCCGAATTTTATAACACGTTATGTTAGCAAATGTTTGTCATATATTTCCACATAAAAAAATACTAAATGCCGCAAATAAATTTACACATAATTTCATGAGCAGCAATTGTTTAGATTTTTTTCGAAAAAAATGATTTTGTTATAATTTTTTAACAAAAGGTGGACAATAGGAAATCTTTCGTAGACAAATATATTGACAAACGATAGGCAAACGACGGACACAAAAAGCGAAAAAAACTTTTGGGGTTTTTCGAAAAAAAAATATTTTTGTTATAACTTCACACATGAGTTTTGTTTTTTTGAAATAACTTTTTAACAAAAGGTGGACAAACGAAAACTTCTCCTGGACAAACAGGGACAAACGATGGGCAAACGACGGACATACGATTTAGCACAATAAAACGAAACAAAAATTTTTTGGGGTTTTTTCAAAAAGAAAATGTTTTTGTTATAACTTTTTAACAGAAGGTGGACAATAGGAAATTTTTCCTGGACAAACGAATGGCATTTGGTTTTTTTAATTGCTCGTAAATGGAGGTGCCAACTTCACACATGATTTTTGTTTTTTTGAAATAACTTTTTAACAAAAGGTGGACAAACGAAAATTTCTCCTGGACAAAAAGGGACAAACGATGGGAAAACGACGGACATACGATTTAGAACAATAAAGCGAAACAAAAATTTTTTGGGTTTTTTCGAAAAAAAAATGTTTTTGAAATAACTTTTTAAAAAAAGGTGGACAAACGAAAATTTTTCCTGGACAATCGTGGACAAACGATGGACAAACGAATGGCATTTGGTTTTTTTAATTACTTGTAAATGGAGGTGCCAACTTCACACACGATTTTTGTTTTTTTGAAATAACTTTTTAAAAAAAGGTGGACAAACGAAAATGTTTCCTGGACAAACATGGACAAACGATGGCCAAACGACGGACATACAATTTAGCACAATAAAGCGAAACAAAAAATTTTTTGGGTTTTTTCGAAAAAAAATGTTTTTGTTATAACTTTTTAACAAAAGGTGGACAAACGAAAATTTTTCCTGGACAAAAGTGGACAAACGAATGGCATTTGGTTTTTTTAATTACTCGTAAATGGAGGTGCCAACTTCACACGGGATTTTTTTTTTTGAAATAACTTTTTAACAAAAGGTGGACAAACAAAAATTTTTCCTGGACAAACGAATGGCATTTAGTTTTTTTAAATACTCGCAAATGGAGGTGCCAACTTCACACACGATTTTTTTTTTTTTGAAATAACTTTTTAACAAAAGGTGGACAAACGAAAAATTTTCCTGGACAAACATGGACAAACGGTGGACAAACGAATGAGATATGGTTTTTTTAATTATTCGACCAAGTAGGTGCCAACTTCACAGAGCTCACCACGATATATGGCATTCAAACCTGCAGGCGGACAGTAAGGGTGGGATGTTGGCGGATCAATAGAAGAAACGGCGTTCTGCACAATAAACGGAGGCGCCCTACTTGTATCGTAGGAAGCTGCCACACTTTGCCAGATATATCAATCGTGAGCGCAGGACTCGTAAACTGCGTCAACTGGCAACCGATGGTAACATTGGCATCTGACCACCTGCCAATACATATTTCGCTTGAGCGAACCGGCGACTTCATCGGTATTGAAAACCGCACTTTCATAAACATTAAAAAAAGAAAGTGGGATGAGTACACATCCTTTACAGACAGTCGCTTTGCTGCCCTCCCTATCCCAACTGATGCTCGCCAAGGGGAACGTGCTTTCCGCAAGGTCATTGAATTCGCCACGGCTCGTTTTATTCCCGCCGGAAGAATTCCCGAAATCCGGCATCATTTTCCCGCGGAGGCCGCAAATTTAGCGAGAGAACGTGACCTTATAAGACAGCTCGATTCCGGCGACCCCAAATAAGGGATATAAACCAACAGACGGCATATCCATGCCGATGCCTAAAAGCCTAGGAATAGAGGGTTTCAACTGTTTAGCACATCTTCAACCTGTCCCTTTCCACCTTTGTAATGTTCAAGGTGGTCCCGCTACTAAAGCCTGGGAAACCAGCTAACATAGGAGATTCATATCGCCCGATATCTCTCCTATTGCCAGTAGCCAAGACACGAAGCCATTTTGCTCCTCTATTTCAAAGCAAATTTGCAACTAGCCTGTCATCAGCATGGCTTTAGAAAACTTCATAGCACAACCACCGCGCTAAATGCCATTAGCACCCAGATACATTGCGGTTTAAATCAAAATCCCCACCACAGAACAGTACTCGTTGCGCTAGACCTATCAAAAGCTTTTGATACGGTCAACCATGGCACGTTACTGCAAACCTGGAAGGGTCTACCCTTCCCCCAAGTACTAAAAGGTGGATCGCAAATTATGTGGGTGGTCGGCAGGCATCGGTGCAATTTAGAAACGAAACATCAAAACCAAGAAGAATTAAACAAGGGGTGACACAGGGTGGTGTCCTATCCCCACTTTTGTTTAAATTCTACATATCAAAGCTACCTTTGCCCCCAGAAGGAGTTACTATCGTTTCCTACGCCGATGACTGCACAATAATGGCCACAGGCCCAGGCCCACAGATCGATGAGACTTGCAACAAAATAAACGGCTAACTCCCTGATCTCTCCAGTTTCTTCACCGACTAAATCATCGGCGACCTTAGTTGCAATATGGACGTCCCAATTGTCGACCATTTTGAACATCCACGTCAATGGCACTACTCTACCGACTGTCTTACACCCCCAAAATCTTGGGTGTGACGTTTGATCAGGATCTACATCTTGGTGAGCATGCAGCCGCAATTGTACCGAAAATCCAGAGCGGTAATAAAATCGTCAAATCTCTTGCTGGCAGTACTTGGGGAAAAGATAAAGAGACGCTCATTACCACTTGCAAAGCAATTGGTCAACCGATTGCATGCTACGCGTCCTCGATATGGTCGCCAAGCCGAAAGACTACTCCCTGGAAGTAGCTACAGGCCTGCCAAAATACTGCCCTCAGAACCGCCACGGGTTGTCTTCTTATGTCCCCAGAACACCATCTACATAATGAGGCGAGAATACTCCCCGTTAGGGGGAGAAATGAAATGCTAACCAAACAGTTCCCGATAAATACCCAGAAACCTGGGCATCCCAACAGACATCTGATTGATGAGCCAACACCGCCCAGGGGCTTAAGGAGTTATCTCCGTAAGCATTATGAGGAAATACAGCACCTGAGAACACAGCCGTATGAAGCCAAAAAACACAAGCAGTTCCTCAGTGAATTCCACAAACAGACATCGGACCTCTATGCCAGGAATTGCCCAGTGAAACCTGTACTCAAAGAACAATACCCTAAACTTGCAGAAGAGGAACGCACACTCCCTAGGGAAAAGCGAGTCACTCTAGCTTAACTTCGATCTAGATACTGTAACAGGTTAAACTCGTACCTATCCAAAATCAACCCCGACATACAAAACATATGTACTGCTTGTAACGTGTCCCCACATAACACCAACCATCTCAAATGTATTGTGGAACCAACGCCTCTAACAGCCCTCTCATTATGGTCCACCCCTGTTGAAACACCAATTTTCCTTGGACTCTGGAAAACCCACTCTGAAGTAATATTTTAAGTTCATATCTCTTTGAAAGCAGAATGATTGCAGTGTATCTCGAAATTTGATAGGCCAGGAATTACGACCTTATTTGTTCCCAGAATTAAGATTTCTGTGCTCAAAATTTAAGTTTTCCTGGACAAACGAATGGTATTTGTATATTTTTAATTTCTCGGATATGGAGTGCCAACTTCACATAGAATTTTTTTGTTTTTGAAATAACTTTTTAACAACAGGTGAACAAACAAAAATTTTCCATAAACAAAACATGGACATACGATGAACAACTACGGACATATGATTTAGCACAGTAAAAAAAATGTATTTTTTTTTTATGTTGTTTTACGTAAAAAACACTTCGCATAACTTTTTAAAGGTGGACCAACGAAAAATTTTCCTGGATAAATATGGACAATCGAATGGCATTTGGTTTTTTAATTACTCGGATATGGAAGTGCCAACTTTACACAGGGAAGGTTTCATGAAAAAGTGAACCTTGGTGCGGAGATAATTATTCTTATAAAACTGGAGAGAGTGTGTCTACTAATGTTGTAAAACTCTCCAATTAATCGAAAATTGTTAAATTTAATCTTAAAACTAATTTTCAATACTTTTTACTTTTAAACTAAAGTGGCGATTTTACTTCGGTTGAAATGGCTTGTTTTGAAAAAGCTGTCGAACGATTTGATTCGAGTGGTTAATAAGAAAAAATAACTACCGTAGCTCATCTTCAATTAATGAAGCTGATTCAAATACCAAATTATATAAACCCTGTATTCTTATTATTCGATTTAAAAGGGCAATATTAGCTTTGTCCCATCAGTAAAAAAAAAATTTGGAAGTTGTTATTCTAAATTTTGCGAGGCGTTCTTTTATTTCATACTTGTTATACAATGTTAGTTTCAAATATATCCAACAATTCAGTTATGACTTCTTGGAGGTTGTTAAGGAATTATTCAAGAATGAAGTATGTCTCACCCGTGACAACTAGCCTGGAACGGTTTTTTTTTAAACGAGTAGGCATTGCTAATACGCCTTATATCCTAATAGGGATATTAACTAATTACGTCCAGTACAAACTTTAATCAAAATACGACATCTATGAAGTAGGTTTTTTTCATGGCGGCTGGATGTGAGTCAAAGATTTAGAAGTAAAAATTCTTAAAATTTTCCGAGCCTCAAATTTAGTTAGCCCATGAAATGATTTCATGACGTGAACCATATTTTGAACCTTTAGAACACTTTATATACTATAAAAAAAGTTTATTAAATGCTTTTAATTCGAAAATGTCCCACCCCCGACACTAGTATTTTTGATTATAACAATAAAATAATGTAATAAAAATTTATTATGTTTACGGCGTTTGATTCGCCAAATCGTTAGCTTAATGTGAAAATGTGCGAAGTCACTTTTTTTGAAAAATTGTATTTTAATGCAGTTTTAAAACTCAAAATACATCGATCACAAAAAAAAATATTTAAATTTTTCATTTTTACGTGCTGTGGGCAATGATGTGTAAATGTACTAAGTCGTCAGCTGTTAAAAAAATGTGCTAAGTCAACCTGTCAATAATATAAATCTGAATTACTAGTCATTTCTTTGTGCGCGGATTTTATTTATTTATTTAATTCATTCAGTCTAAAAGTACATGCTTTGTTGTTGTTATTGTATTAACGATAAAGATACTCTCCGAAGGCTTTGGGGAGTGTTACCGATGTTGACGGCCCTTTGCCGGATATAGATCGGGTACGTTCCGGTAACAAAGCACTATTAAGGTACTAGTTGGCTCATCTCGGGAACGATTTATATGACCACATTAAACTTTCTAGGCCACCCCTCCCTCCCCACCCCCTAGTTCCATGAGGAACTTGGAGTCGCCAGAGCCTCGGCTGTCAATGAAACAGGATTCGCCACGGTTAGGTGAGTTGACAATTGGGTTGGAGAAGCTATATATTGTGCTGGCAACTCCTTGAAATTGGATTTACCCAATTGAGACAGGCCTTTGGTGTATGATAAATGCTTTGCGCTGACTATAATCTACTTCAATTCTTACATGTCGATAACTACATGCTTTCTTACAGACTAGTTAAAAATAGAAAACAAGCTTAAACCTATATAAGCTGTTATTAAAATTAATAACACTACTGAATTGATTTGCTAGATGTATAGTCCTAGTTATAGGTTCATTCATAGCATAATTCGTTTTATGAGTTATTTCGATAAATAATCTATTATGCCGAAGATCATGCAGTGGAATATATGGAATGAACAAATTAGATAAATCAGAGCAATTCGGGCTAACGTTTATTACATTATAGGCAAGCATGAGTGAGATTCAAGTTGTTCTGTCATGCAAAGCCTGAGGACCAAGCAATTTGCACCTGCTGGTATATGATGGGAGGCCGTTTGGCCAGTGAAGCATACGTAAAACAATTTTGTAAAAATTTTTGGAACTTTCTCAATTTTATAGGAGTTAGATTCATAGAAAGGATTCCATATTATTGAGAAATATTCAATACCACTTCAGACCAAGGATATAAATAAACTCACGACGTTATTTCGTTTGTTAAAATTGTTGTTTATTAAATTAAATTAGTTACTGGTACGGCACTATGTGCCTTTCGATTAATCTAACTTAAAGAATTTAATTAATTATGCGGCACTATGTGCCTGTTGGGTTTATATTAAACTACGTCGGTTATGTGCCTTTCCGTTAAAGGTAAAATTAAGACTGACTTATTATTCAAGCTTAAAGTTATAAGCTACCCTTCATGAGCCTGCCTACGTGACCAAAGATGCTTGGTCAGCAAAATAGGGTTTGCGCGTGTAGCGCTCAGCTGAAGTATTTGGTCATGTGAGCGAATAAGCGGTTGCGCGTGTTTCGCTCGCTGAAGGTGTTTAGTTTCATCAACTAAGAATTTAGCGGATGCGCGTGCAGCGCAATTGCACTTTTGGTTGCAACACGACTCCCACATATGCGAACGGTTTGTTTGTTTGCAGAATATTCTGTGGGAATGGAATTTATGAAATATTGTTTTGACTATGTGGAGAAGTTCACAAAGTATTGTGTTAACTCCTCCCTCCGAAATTTCAATCGTCCCCGATTGATTTTTTAAAAAAAATGGGATGTCGTTTAGACTCCTATGCTGCGGCATTTTGACTGCCGGCATTTAAAATGATTCTGGTGTACTAATAATTATACCTTTCATGAAAATGAAATGGTATATTAATTTCGTCACGAAACCGAAAATTGTAAGTCCTTAAAGGAAAATAGATAGACCCACCATTAATTATACCGAAATAATCAGGTTGAAGAGCTGAGTTGATTTAGCCATGTCCGTCTGTCCGTCTGTCTGTTTGTATGCAAACTAGTCCCTCAATTTTTGAGATATCTTGATAAAATTTGGTGAGCGGGTGTATTTGGGTGTCCGATTAGACATTTGTCGGAACCGACCGGATCGGACCACTATAGCATATATCCTCCATACAACCGATTTTTCAGAAAAAGAGGATTTTTGTAATATCTTACCCAATTTAACAGATTGAAGCTTCAAACTTCACCATATACTTTCGTATATTGCACGTATTGTTGCCTGAAAAAATTGATGAGATCGGTCGTATATATAGTATATATCCCCCACAACCGATTGTTCAGATAAGGAACTTTTCGTAATTACTGCCCTATTTTAAGAGCTAGAGGCTTCAAATTTCAACGAATGCTTACGTATATAGCATATATTGTTGTCTGAAAAAATCATAAAGATCGGTGGTATATATAGTATATATATGGTGGTATATATAGTATTTATATATAGTATATATATATATATATTTTCACAAATTTTAGCCCCATTTTAACAGCTAGAAGCTTCAAATTTCACAA
Source organism: Eurosta solidaginis (assembly GCF_040869045.1). Classification (NCBI taxonomy): domain Eukaryota; kingdom Metazoa; phylum Arthropoda; class Insecta; order Diptera; family Tephritidae; genus Eurosta; species Eurosta solidaginis. The sequence continues at coordinate 107,138,697 of NC_090322.1, read as the reverse complement.
AATGCTTACGTATATAGCATATATTGTTTTCTGAAAAAATCATAGAGATCGGTGGTATATATAGTATATATCTCATACAACCGATTGTTCAGATAAGAAACTGTACGCAATTTCTGTCCCTTTTTAACAGCTAGACGCTTTAAATTTCACCATATGCTTACGTGTATAGCATATATTGTTGTCTGAGAAAATCATAGATACCGGTGGTATATATAGTATATATCTCATACAACCGATTGTTCAGATAAGAAACTTTGCGCAATTTCTTCCCCATTTTAACAGCTAGAAGCTTCAAATTTCACCAAATGCTTACGTGTATAGCATATATTGTTGTCTGAAAAAATCATTGAGATCGGTGGTATATATAGTATATATCTCATACAACCGATTGTTCAGATAAGAAACTGTGCGCAATTTCTGTCCCTTTTTAACAGCTAGACGCTTCAAATTTCACCATATGCTTACGTATATAGCATATATTGTTGTCTGAAAAAATCATAGAAATCGGTGGTATATATATTATATACCCCATATAAACTCTAATTTTTGCCCCCTTTTTACGGCTAGAAGCTTCAAAATTCATCAAATAGTTACGTTTACGTCATATATTCTTGAAATACGTGATTCGTAGTTATAGTTTTTACACGCAGACCACAAAAAACCTTAAACTTTGCATCCTCACACAAAGTACCTACCTGTTTTTTATTTTATATTTATCTTAAAAATCGTTAAGGTATGTAGATCTGTTCACTATATATTTCTTATCTTATACATCCGATTATTCGGAGATTACGAGCGGGATAAGATTATTGTTCAGCCCCATTCATGAAAGGTATGAAGTCTTCGGCACAGCCGAAGACAGTCCCGTTTTTACTTGTTATTTGAGAACTTCTGCTCTTTTTGCATCTGAAAATTGCAAATATGGTAAGTACTAAGGCTAATAGCCCAAAATGAGTGAATAAGCTGGATTTCACTAAAAGGTTCAGATCACTTATTTGTTTAATGTTCTTTATATTAAGATCTTTCATAAGTTTTAAGGATAGTACTTCCTCGAATTCTGAGCCTGAATTTGAATGTTGGATTAGAGCAGGCAATGGTCTCAGGCTATGTTGTTCTAAAGTTGTAAAATTCATGTTATTAATTCTTATGGTTTCATTAAAGATTCTTATTAAATATGATCATTTGAAATTCCTAGTATTATTATTTGTAGTAATATTTCCTTCGAAAGCATTTAAAAGTACTAATCCATTATTTATTTCAACAATATTTTTAACATGTTCCGTGTTTGTTACGGTGCACTTATATGGTTTATTCTTTATTAAATTTCTTATACAATTTTCATTTTCCAAATTAACAATTTCGGTTTGTTTGCAAATTTTTATTTCATTTATTATTTTACAATCTTTTTCTATACCGTAATATTCCTCATTACATTTCAATATTTTATCAAATTTTATCTTTAAAATAGTTCCGTTTTTACTTAAAGGCTTAATTATAATAGATTTGCAAGTTTCTTTACCGGTTTTCGGTACTTTTATCATATAAATTAGTAAATTGTGTTTTACAGCGATTTCAACGTCTGCAAAATTCAAAGATCCTTTTAACGATCCAAATGGTAAATTTTCTTCTATAAAAATTTTATTTATTCTATGAGCTGCCTGATTGGTAATAATAACTGAGTTAATAATGTTCGCTTTTGTTAAATGAATTGCTCTTTTAATATTTTTTAACTCCTCTTTGATTATGTCAATTTTAAATTTATACTGAAGTATTAGGGCGTTGAGTTGCTAATTTGTGTGATATTGTTAATTCTTTCGATAATATTTTTGTTAATTACTACTTGATGGTTATTATTTTCAACTATTTCGTGAAATTTACTGATGATGGCTACCAAGTCGTCATGGTCAGGATTGCCAGCTATCCATTTCCAGGCTGATCGTATGAAATCTAGGGATCTTTTATTTTTGTATGTAGGTAAGATGTTATTAATGGTTGCGTTGGTGTTACTTATCTCGTCTGCTATAAATGGGTAAAGGGGGTTGTTAGTTGGTATGTTTCTAATGAAGTTTCTGTTTAGTTCTTGTAGTATTGTAGAGTATTCCGTTATGTTTGTCATGTGGATAATCCGGTAAGTTCCTGTTTGAACTTTGCCAATTCCGTCTTCCATAACAACGATTTCTGATTGAGTGTAGTCCAGGCATGCTTAACCAACGAACCGATATCATTTCGTTACGATAATTAACGTTAATTTGACGTTCTTAACGTTAGTAAACGAAACGTATGCTAAATTCGTTTTCGAACATGAATTTAATTGGTTGCGAGTTAAATGTCTTCATTATCAAGTACGATGAATTTGGGTACTCCATAGTAATGGTTTTTTTATATTTTCTATACTCTTTCCATCTATCATCTTCACTACGGCTAATTTTGAGAATTTGTCAATAGAAGTGAGTACTTTGTGCTTGTCTGTAGAAAAAAGGTCTATGTGAATAATATGCCCTGCGTATTCAGGTAAGGGAGTAGCGCCGAGTTTAGGATTGTTTGGATGTCGATCATACTTGTTTTCTTTGCATATTTTGCATAATTTTATTATTCTCCTTATTTTTTTCGCCATAGATGGGAAATAATATTTTTCTAATATCTGTAGTTTATTTTCTCTTTCGTTTCTATGGGCACGGTTATGTTCTTCTATAATAATTCTGTCCTGATCGTTTGCGTTTGTAATATCTTCAACCACTAGTGACCAGTGTGAAGCGTATTTTGTAATTAGCGAAATGTAGAGGGTAAATAGCTTGAATTTTTAGCATGATCGGCTCTGTTGTTTTAATTCCATTTATTATTGAAGGGTTTAGATGTTTTTTAAGAGTAACTTTAGTGAATCCTCGGAAAGGATTTTTTCTGTTATTAGATGTCTATGGTACATTGGAAAAATTATTTGAACTTTATACGAAGATTCTTAACCTTCTGAGATAAAAAGTTGGTTTTAGAAAACGTTAACTGGGGTTTATACGGAGGATATCAAATTTTCAGGTGAGCTCTCACTACTTTGAACTGTAAGTGAATTAATATTTGAAATTGGTGGTCGTGAAAGGAAGTCTGCAACCACGTTTGAACTGCCGGATTTGTTGATTAGTTAATGGTTGTATTCCTCTAGCTGAGCTTTCCATCTCTTCATTTTGGTGTTTGTATTTTTATTGCTGAGAGCGAAAGTTAAGGGTTGGTGATCGGAGTATATTTTGACCTTTTTTGATCCGTAAAGGAAGCATCTGAGAGACTGTAAAGCCCAAATTATCGCTATCATTTCTTTTTCATTCGTTGCAAAGTTGCCTTCCTTCTTGAGAGAGTACGGTTCCTAAAGCGTAGTCGGAGGCGTCAGTGGTGAGCTCGAATGCTTTCTCAAAATCGGGATAATAGAGTATTACATCCTCAGATGTGAGACACATTTTTAGTTGATTGACAGCTTCCACCTGTTGGGCTGTCAGATTCAGTTTGGTCTTTTTAGACTGATTTTTGGAGATTCTTCCTAGTTCCTCTCTCAGTATTTCAATGAGCGCTTTAGTAATTTGAGCATAGGCCTTTATGAACCTACGATAATGTCCAGTCATTCCCAAAAAGGAGCGTAAATCGTGAACGTTCTTAGGAAGCGGGCAATTTGTTATCGCTTCTACTTTTTTTGGCGTGGTGCGAATACCATTTTGATCGACAATGATACCTATAAACTCTATTTCTTCTTTAATGAATTCGCATTTGTCGTATTGGACCTTTTATCGAGCCTTTTCCAACGTATTGAAAATAATCTTCAGATTATCGAAATGCTCTTCTTTAGTTTTACTAAAAATTATAATGTCGTCTATGTAGACGTAGCAGCGAATGCCAATATGTTCTCTAAGGACGTCATCTAAAGTGCGTTGAAAAATAGCAGGTGCGTTCCTTAGGCCAAATGGAAGTCGTGTGAACTCAAACTTTCCATTTGTAACCGAGAAGGCGGTCTTCTCAATGTCAACCTCATTCAAAGCAATCTGGTGGAAACCGCTTTTGAGGTCAATAGTGGAGAAAAATCTTTTTTTCCCTAAGTTGGACAAAATAGTAGTATCCGGAATAGGATATTTATCTGGAATGGTCTCTTCATTTAACTTACGATAATCGATATTTTTTCTGTCCTGAAGCATCCTGTTTCTTTGGTACTATCCATACAGGAGAGTTGTATGGAGATTTCGATGGGCGAATGATGCCATCATTCAACAATTCGGCAATTTGTCAATCTCCTTTTTTAGAGGCATGGGATATGGGTAAGTTTTTGAATAAATGGGCCTTTCATTTCTTGTTCTAATTTCTACTTTGACATTAGTGACGAAAGTCAATTTCTTATCGGGCTTGGAGAATAGGGTCGGACATAAGTTTATAAGTTGTTTTAGTTTTTCATTATGCTCAGGATTTAAGTGATTAATCCGTAGGGTGGTATGTGTGATTGAGTTTATTGGAAGCTGTTGGATGGGATATTTGTATTTGTTAAGCAGAGTGAAACAATTTTCATTTGTAAAAATTATTGCATTTAAAATTTTCAATGTGTCGTTGCCTATAATTGCATCGAAAGTTTTAAGGTTTGGCAGGATATGAAATTTAATTTTCCCTATTTCATTTCCGAAGATATCAACATTTGCATGGTGACTTATTTTGACGGGTCCTCCAACTGAATTTGCATAAAAAGATCGATTTGGAATAGGGTTTCGTATGTAAGTCGGGTTAATATAATTTTTTTTGTATCTAATAGAAATTTCAATTCGTTTCCATTTCTCATCCTGTAAGGAAAATATGGTAACGAAGAAGGCTTTATTTAATCTAAAAAATTAATATTATCGGTTGCATAATCTGTTTGTCCCTTTTCGGATTGTCCTGCTTCTTGTTCGTAACCAAGGTATTGTGGATTTTCGTAGTATTATCCCTCAACATTTTCGGAAGTCTCGTTTGGGTGTCCTGTTGAAGTAGGGCCCACAGCTTCTGTATTGTAGAGTCGTTGCATTTTGTTAGTATGTTGTAGGGTTTGCGACGATGGCCGTTTATTAAATGGTTGAGGTTGCACATTGGTTGGATTTCGTTGTGCAGGATTATGAAATCCTTGAGGTTGGGGCCTGTTCTGGTAATTAACCTGTTTTGTTTGTATGGACTTGTCAAGTTCCATTGGGACTGGGGGTTTGGGTGGGAGTTGTGGTCTGTAACTCTGTTGAAAATTGCCGAAAGGCGTATTGTGCGATGTGACGTAGGGGTTTGCTTGTAGTGTGCCGTAGGGGCGATATTGTGGAATCGGATTTGAAACTGGTTGTAGTAAGCCGTTCTGTCCATATTGTAGGGGAAGGTTTGAACCATACCGTAGTGGAGGTCTCAGAAAAGGTCCTTGCCCGAAATTGGCGAGCTCCGGATAAAATGGTCGCGGTTCTGGTTTACCTGTGTAAGTCCGGGGTAGTGAGAGGTTAGTTGGCTTAACATTGGGTGTCATACGCGAGATATTATTTGCATGGCTCGTCCTATAGTTCATATTGTCTAGTTTAAGACACATATGCAGATCTTTTGGTAAGCTCGTCGGTTCCCTGACACTGAGGAGACTTGGTAGTTGACCATTCAATCCCCTCACAAAGGTATCGAGTGCCTTATCCCTGTAGGATGCTGTCATGGCATTCATCGCCTCTTCTCCTAACTCGAGACAATCAATTTTGTCCAAAATAAGGGATAGGTATTGGTACACTCGGTGGTAAAACTCTTCAACTGTGCTGCCCCGTTGGACGAGATAAGTCATCTGGTACTCTAACGTACTGGCGTCCCTCTTGTCTGAATAGTGCAGCATCAGACACTTCTTTATCCTACTCCAGTTTAAAGGAGTTCGGTAGGATTCGAGTGCCACATCGGCCTCGTCAACTATCTTATGTCTTATGGTATGAAGGATCGCGTAATACCTAAGGCTGTCTTTGTTGTGTCCATGCATCAGTAGGATTCTGTCCCCTGATTTTCTCCATGAACTGAACTCACCTGGTTTCCCAGAAAGCTCCCTTAAACATTTCACCACATCGGGTATCCTGTCAGATGAGTCAGTGTTTCTACTAAAGTCTACCCTGCTTTCCTCCTCCTCTTGTACCTTGGGGTTTAAGATGGAAGAAACTGCTTCAAAAATTAAGGTAACAAGTTCCTTTTTCTGGTTTTTGGTAAAAGCGGTACTTTGCTGTAAATTAAGTCTCGCCAGAGTCTCAGATATCTGATCTTCCCGACTCATTCTATTTATTTACCTTCCCAAACAAGACGGAACAACTATGGATATTTAAACTGTAGTTTTTGCAAGAAAAATTTAACAAAATTCTTTACGGTTTGTTATTCTGTGGGAATGGAATTTATGAAATGTTGTTTTGACTATGTGGAGAAGTTCACAAAGTATTGTGTTAACTTATATAAAGTGCCTTCAACGTCATAGAGTCCTTAAAGTCACTGGTGTTACGTCTACTGAACCCAACCATTGCAACAAATTTTGAAACAACGAAAACAATTTGACTAGAAAAAGAAAGTTTGGAGTCAAGAATTACAACCAATTCTTTACTCTCTTGACAACGATTAAGAGATTAAGCATTTAGTTTGTAGATAAAGTATGTGGCAGTTGTCTTTATGGAATAAGACACAACACAGCATTTGTTTGAATTTAAAAATAAGTTATTGTCTGCGCACCATCCGGCAAAAGAGTCCAGATCAGAACCGTTAGAAATAAAATAAATAAATGTAAGGCGCGATAACCTCCGAAGAGATTTTAGGCCGAGCTTCTCTTCCAATTCACGTCGTGCTCCTTTTTTTTAATTTTTCTACAAATTGGCGGGACGGGACCTACTTGTTTTATGCCGACTCCGAACGGCATCTGCGAGGCAGATGAGCTTTCACTGAGAGCTTTTCATGGCAGAAATACACTCGGAGTGCTTGCCAAACACTGCCGAGGGGCGACCCCGCTTAGAAAAATTGTCTTCTGATTGAAAACCTTATTTCCAAAATTTCGATGTTGCTTTGCCCGGGGTGTGAACCCAGGGCATTCGGTGTGGTAGGCGGAGCACGCTACCATCACACCATGGTGGTCGCCAATAGTTAGAAATAGTTTGACAAATAAATAGTATTTTTTTGTGAAATATACAGTTTTAGTGTTATATTTCAATCCTTAAAGGGGAGGAGTGATGGGGAGACATATTGGGTAAAAAGTGCTAAGTCAGGAGAAAAAATTTGTTTTGAGTGAGGAAATTGTGCTGTCATAAAATAGCTACTGGGTTAGCATACATGATTTTTATTTATCTTAAGCTTCTACACTCAAAAGTCTTGCAACTAACGTACCCTCATTCACAGTTTTGGAAGAGAAAGGTTACTTCAAAATTATTCAGTTTTTTTCGTCTCCTGTAAAATTCGTAAAAAGTGACTTAGCACATTTTCACATTAAGCTAACGAAATGTTCATTTATGTTAAAGTATTCAAACAAACAAAGCTACTTTCTTATATTCGCAGAGCTTTTATAATATACTAGCTTTACCAGGCGCAAGTTGTAACTCCCGAGATCGAATGGATGTTGCGTTATTTTTTCTGTTTTGTTTGTTGATAATTTAATTTATTGTTCTGTAAATTGAATTGAATTTTGTACGCATATTTGGTGAAATTTTCTGTTAAAACATTTTATTCTTGTATCTTATTTTATATTATTGTATTGCTTTTACCGCTTATGATTGTTGCTTTGATTACATTCCGAAGAAGCATGACTGCAAAAGAGTCCAGCAAAAGAGTCCAGATCAGAACCGTTAGAAATAAAATAAATAAATGTAAGGCGCGATAACCTCCGAAGAGATTTTAGGCCGAGCTTCTCTTCCAACTCACGTCGTGCTCCTTTTTTTTAATTTTTCTACAAATTGGCGGGACGGGACCTACTTGTTTTATGCCGACTCCGAACGGCATCTGCGAGGCAGATGAGCTTTCACTGAGAGCTTTTCATGGCAGAAATACACTCGGAGTGCTTGCCAAACACTGCCGAGGGGCGACCCCGCTTAGAAAAATTGTCTTCTGATTGAAAACCTTATTTCCAAAATTTCGATGTTGCTTTGCCCGGGGTGTGAACCCAGGGCATTCGGTGTGGTAGGCGGAGCACGCTACCATCACACCACGGTGGTCGCCAATAGTTAGAAATAGTTTGACAAATAAATAGTATTTTTTTGTGAAATATACAGTTTTAGTGTTATATTTCAATCCTTAAAGGGGAGGAGTGATGGGGAGACATATTGGGTAAAAAGTGCTAAGTCAGGAGAAAAAATTTGTTTTGAGTGAGGAAATTGTGCTGTCATAAAATAGCTACTGGGTTAGCATACATGATTTTTATTTATCTTAAGCTTCTACACTCAAAAGTCTTGCAACTAACGTACCCTCATTCACAGTTTTGGAAGAGAAAGGTTACTTCAAAATTATTCAGTTTTTTTCGTCTCCTGTAAAATTCGTAAAAAGTGACTTAGCACATTTTCACATTAAGCTAACGAAATGTTCATTTATGTTAAAGTATTCAAACAAACAAAGCTACTTTCTTATATTCGCAGAGCTTTTATAATATACTAGCTTTACCAGGCGCAAGTTGTAACTCCCGAGATCGAATGGATGTTGCGTTATTTTTTCTGTTTTGTTTGTTGATAATTTAATTTATTGTTCTGTAAATTGAATTGAATTTTGTACGCATATTTGGTGAAATTTTCTGTTAAAACATTTTATTCTTGTATCTTATTTTATATTATTGTATTGCTTTTACCGCTGATGATTGTTGCTTTGATTACATTCCGAAGAAGCATGACTGGTGAGCCAATTTTCAAAGTTCTAAGGAGTATAGACTTAACGTCACATAGCTCCTTACCAATTTTAATTATTCTAACATTACGACATCCAGATATATGCAGTATAATATATTCCATTTGTATGGGAGGTGCCACGCCCCCTTTTTTTCCCAATTCCATATTTTCTTGGTGGTGTTAAGGATTGACCTCAAATAACTCCTTACTGAATTTCAATGTTCTGGCATGTATACCTTCAAAGTTATGCAGTACCAAAGATTTCATTTGAATGGGAGGTTCCACGCCCCCTTTTTCCCAATTCCGAATTTTCTTGGTGGTGTTAGGGATTGACTTCATATAACTCCTTACTGAATTTCAATGTTCTGGCATGTATACCTTCAAAGTTATGCAGTACCAAAGATTCCATTTGAATGGGAGGTTCCACGCCCCCTTTTTCCCAATTCCGCCTTTTCTTGGTGGTGTTAGGGATTGGCCTCATGTAACTCCTTACTGAATTTCAATGTTCTGGCATGTATACCTTCAAAGTTATGCATTACTAAAGATTCCATTTGTATGGGAGGTGCCACGAACCTTTCTCCAATTTCCGCATTTTCTTGGTGGTGTTAGGGATTGACCTCATATAACTCCTCATTGAATTTCAATGTTCTGGCATGTATACCTTCAAACGTATGCAGTACCAAAGATTCCATTTGTATGGGAGGTGCCACGCCCCTTTTATATATCGAAATTATTTTTAGCCTAAAACCTTCCCGTTGATCGAAGGAACCCATAACCAAAATTTGGTGATGATTGATGTGTGGGAAATACGTTTCCATAGCGAACACACACACAGAATTTGATTTATATATATATATGACTAAACCGATTTGAGATTTCAAAATCAACTAACCAGCATCTCTCCTCCCTGTATCTTTCCTAAAAATTTCATGGCAATCTGTCGAGCCGTTATCGAGTTATGGAGTGACAATAAAAATGTACACTTCTTTTTATATATACTAGCAGACCAGGCAGACGTTGTTCTGCCCTAAATTTGGTCTATCTGCATACATCTTAACAAGCTCTTTCCGTCTAACTCTGCCTCCACCCTCTTATATTTTTCTTAATCTTTTATTCACTCCTCCCCCGTCTTTTTCGATTCATCTATTTCTATTTCGTCTCGCTCTATCTCTTTCTCAGTCTCCTTCTCCTATCCTCTTTTCTCTTCTCTCCAGTTCTTCTCATTCTCCTTCATCTCTTATTGCCAGTCCCAGAGGGTGGCCCTAATTCCAGTCCCAGTCCGTCCCTGGTCTAGTTCCCGGAAAAAAGGGTCGTAAATACTAATACAGGCAAATTAATACACCAAATTTCAGGCAAATCGAATAGGACGTACATAGGTATATATATATAGGTATGTGGGTATTATTAATACATGTCTTTATTTCGGTTTCGTATGCTTATTTATCAGTTTTGCCAGGTTGATGCTATTAAATCGAATATTACAATGGAAATTACTTTAAAGCTCTCAGCAATAGCTTTCATTTGATATCCATAATACACACACATTGTACAGGTATCCGGGTCGACGTTTTGGCCTATATCTCAAGACCCTTGTCACTCAGCGATATAAAAATTACTCTGTACTAAATCACACATCAACAGCTTTCATTTGCTATCCATATTACACACACCTTCTAGGGGTATCCAGGTCCACGTTTTGGCCTATATCTCGAGACCCTAGTCACACAGCGATATAAAAATTACTCTGCACTAAAGCACACATCAACAGCTTCAATTTGATACCCATAATGTAAAAACACATCCTAGTATTACCCTGATCCACATTTCGGCCTTTATCTCGAGACCCTAGTCACCCAGGGATATGAAAATTACCCTGCACTAAAGCACTCATCAACAGCTTTCATTTGATATCCAATTGTATAAAAACATTCTAGGGGTGCCCTGGTCCACGTTTTGGCCTATATCTCGAGACCCTAGTCACCAATAGGTATGAAAACTACCCTGTAGTAAAGCACTCAGCAACAGCTTTCATTTGATATCCATATTGCATAAACACATTCTAGGGGGCCCGGGTCCCTGTTTTGGCCTATATATCGAGACCCGAGTCACCAAGGGGTACGAAAAATACTCAGTATCAAAGTACTCATAAACAGATTCCATTTGATATCCATATTGTACAAACACATCGCAGGATTACCCAGGTCCACGTTTTGATCTCAAGACCCTAGCCAGAACGGGATAAAAAGTATCGTATGTCCGTTCCCTGGTTATAAGCTACCTCTCCACCAATTTTCAGCCAAATTGGTTCATCCGTTCTTGAGTTATGCGTAGTGTAACTAACACGACTTTCTTTTATATAGTATCTTTCTAAAAAAAAAATCATAACTCAAGAATGGCTAAACCGATTTGGGATTTCAAAATCAACTAACCATCATCTCTCCTTCCTGTATCTTTCCTAAAAATTTCATGGCAATCTTTCTATCCGTTCTCGAGTTATGGAGTGACAATCAAAATGTACACTTCTCTTCTTTTCTTTTTATATATATAGATAAGATCACTAGCAGACCCGGCAGACGTTGTTCTGCTCTAAATTTGGCCTATCTGCATACATTTTAATAAGCTTTTTCAGTCTAACTCTGCCTCTTCACTTTCTCCTGATCCTTTTATGCACTCCTCTCTTCGTCTTTTTCGCTTCATCTATCACCATATTCGTCTCATTCTATTTCTTTCTCAGTCTCCTTCTCTCACGTTCTTCTCATTCTTCTTCATCCTTTATTGACTGTCCCATAGGGTGGTATGTATTTTGTTCCAGTCCCAGTCCCACTCCGAGTCTCAGTCCCAGTCCTAGTCCTAAGCCCAGTCCCAGTCCGTCTCTGGTCTACTTCCCGGAAAAAAGGATCGTAAATACTAATATAGGCAAATTTATATACCAAATTTCAGGCAAATCGAATAGGAAGTTTGTAAATAGGTATGTGGGTATTATTAGTTCATGTCTCTATTTCGGCTTCGCAAGCATATTTATCAGTTTTGCCAGGTTGATGCGCCTAAATCGAATATCACAATGAAAATTACTTTAGAGCTCTCAGCAACAGCTTTCATTTCATATCCAAATTACCTACACATTCTAGGGGTATCCGGGTCCACGTTTTGGCCTATATCTTGAGACCCTAGTCACCAAGCGGTATAATATATTACTCTGTACTAAAGCACTCATCAACAGCTTTCATTTGATATCCATATTATATAAACACATTCTAGGGGCACCCAGGTCCACGTTTGAACAAAATCGACCGACGCATCTCTTCAAACACCGGCGACCAACTAACAAACATTTTACCCTTTCCTTTTATATATATATTTTTATTTTTCACACTTCACTATAATATTAAAACGAAAAGCAGATATTCGTTGCTTTTGAAATTCGGCTTAAAAATTGCACATGGAACAACTAAAGACTCTCCTGAATTAAAAAAAATGTCTTAGTACTTCTAAATCGCCGGCCCCCCCAGAAACCCCGGTTCCGAGGGTTTTTTTATAAAAAGAATTTGCAATAAAATAATATTACGACTATAAACTGAGATATAACCTATCCTATATTTGAAGTTAGATCAAACTACACACGGGGTGTAAAACAAATTCAAAATCGGTTCAGTAGTTTAGGAGTCCATCTCGGACAAACAATGTGACACGTGATTTTTATATATAAAGATTAACGGATAGTGTCCTGTCTTTGTCCCACCTGTGACAACAAGAAAACTTATTATAATTTACATACATACATACAGTAGAGTCGGAAAGTATTCGAACAAGATGAAAAAAGTTGTTTTTGTCAGTTTATCGTATCATTTAATAAAATATTATTCACATATTAGCAGTAGTTGTGTACATTCAACGTACTTCTATGATTCGAAGACATTTTTATGAATTTTATTGAAAGTTCCATCAAAATTTATAAGAAAGTATGTTACTTTAAGCGATTTTCTTGAAAATGGCCACCTTTTGCTTTGATGATTGCAGCGCAGAATTTCGGCATTCTTTCGATGAGTTTTTGAAGTGTTTGATGTGGAATATTATTCCACGCATCGTTCAGACAATCCCAGAGGTCAGGAAGGCTTGCTAGTTTTAGATCTCTCACACGTCGATCCAGTTCTTCCCACAATAGCTCGATGGGATTTAAATCGGGGGATTTTGGTGGCCACTCCATAGTATCAAGGTCACCTGCGTCTTGTTTTCGTTCTAAATAAGAACTAAAATGTTTTGATGCATGTTTTGGATCGTTATCTTGTTCGTAAATGAATCCACGACCAATCAAATTAATGCCAGATGGTATTGCATGGCGTTTGTGTATTAAATTTTTTCTAGTTGACCAACGCTGATACAGCCCCCCATCACTGAGCCACCGCAATGTTTCACAGTTGGCACAATGCACTCTGCTTTGAATATTTTATTGACGTTTCTGCGAACATATTGACGCATATGGCTACCGAAAAGTTCGAATTTTGATTCGTCTGACCATAAAACTGATTTCCTCTGATCAATCGTCCAGTCAATATGTTCTTGAGCAAACTTCAGTCTTTTCTGTTCATTTACTGGCCGTAGAAGTGGCTTTCTGACAGCAATGCGTCCAATCATACCTTTTTCTTTAAGCCGGCCTTTGACTGTCGTGAACGATATTGCTGAGTCCAAGTCTTCATTGATTTCAGCACGAATTTATGATGCAGATTTCCGTCGATTGGCCTTACTTATTGCACATAATTTTTTGTCGATTCTTTGATTTGACTTTCTTGGTCGACCAGATCGTTTTCTGTTTCCCTATATCTTCTAATGGCCCTATGAACTGAACACAGAGATATTTTCAAAAGTTTGGCTATTTCTCGATAGTTTTTCCCTGTTTTTTTTTTTGCAAAATAACGTTTTGGGCTCGTATTTCGACGGATATTTCCTTTCGCTTGACCATTTTCAATCTGGAAAAATACAATTCTGACGCTGTTTCAACATCAGGATCTTTTTTATCTTGTTCTAATACTTTCCTACTGTACTGTATATGCTAAGATAATGTAAGTTTTTTTTACATAACAGTACTGACTGAATGTTGTCTCAACCTGTCAATTAGAACCTAAAATTTCCAGCCGGTTTTACCAGAATGCTTTTTTTAATTACTCGCATATGGAAGTGCGAAATTCACACAGGATTTTTTGTTTTTGAAATAACTTTCTAACAAAAGGTGGGCAAACGAAAATGTTCGCAGAGATTCAAGTACTTCATATGATCATACATGTGTCAATATGTTTTTTTTGCATAACTGTGCAAAAAATATTTGCACTACACTGCAAATTTGGACTTATCAGCCCTTTTCAGATTTTGGTAATTCTATACGAAAGCATGACACTGTTAATATGTACATGTCCAAATATCGAGAGGGGTATCAGAACACGCGTTTTGGATCCAGGAAACTGTTTAGGAAGGATGCCTAACTTTTCCGCATCTGATTGCGATCCCCCCAATGCAACCCTGCAAATCGATACTCGATACTCGACTTAATTTATAACCACCCACACCATCACCGCCACATGCATGTGCATGCATGTACATGCACGTGTATGTGTGCTTTTTGTCAGCACTCATGCATGTCGGGGTTGATGTGTGGGTGCCTTTCCCCTCCAAAATGGAGGATTTTGCGGGTCAACGGTTGCCGCTTTCTATACAACCGGCCTCTTGGATTTTAGCCGCCAACCAGCTCACATCTGCCGCCAGCGATCTCTGCCGTGTTTCTACAATACAGGCAGGTAATATTGTCATCAAGTTACTTTACGTCCACCCAATAAAACATTATTATTATAACGAGAAATTCTCGTCTATTTGTTTATTTCTTTATTCCACACGCCATATTCCCACTGAGATCGACCCCGGTGCGCCCACCTCCAGGATTAGACGCACCCCGGCCGAACAAAACGGTAGACACAAATTTTGCGTCTATCAAAAGATATTAACGAAAAAAAAAAATGACCCGGAGTGCTCCGAAACCGAGGGTCCATAGTATTTTTGCGCAGGACATCTTTCTGCAGAACACCTTCGGTCGCCCTTATAAAAAATTACCTTGGGTGGGCGCATCACGGTTTAGAGACCAAACCTATATCCGCGCAAAACACTTGTGTTCACAATTTTTTTTTTTGGTACAACAAAATCATCAAATTGCCAAACTTGACTCGTACAAGTCAAGGAAACCTAGAATTAGTTTTCGACTGGCCTATTCGTAAATAAAGTTGAAAAACTATGGAAGTCGTCGCGTGCAACTTGAGATTGATACTAGATGAGTAAAAAAAATTGTTTAACCTTTTTCAATTTAATATAAGAATATATATATGTAGCTAGTGATATGGATTAAAGCAAGGCTACACTTTTAATGAAAACTGCAATATTCCCCATGCGATTTGTATAAAAACCTAAAATCGCAATGAGGCACCTCTAAACATTGATATGAATAAGCGCTGAAATTTCTATTAGATATCTTTCTGGATGTCCTGAACAATGTTTTATCTGTATCACCCTAATGTATATACCTATGTAGGTATGTATATTGTCGAATATGTTATCTCAAGTCATTTTTTTATAAGAAGTGCTCTGAGCAAGTTATTTGAACATGGATTTAAATAGTTGTAACCAAACAGTATTCGAGTATGCAGTGTTTATGAGACCATTCGTTAATGGTAAAGTGTGTATGTGTGCAGGGCCGTATAGAGAAAAACAATTTACGGGCCCCCTATAAAAAATCCACTAATACATTTGATTAACTTGAATTAATGACGTCTCATTCATTAATAATTATTGATGGATTACCTCAAAAAAAATTGTTGCTAAATCAACTAAATGATTTTTTGGACTAAGACCTGACAATAAAATTAATAAAATTATTTTATTGTAACGTCGAAATAAAATTCTCTTTTAACAGCCACATATTGCTTCAAATAATCTGTTCTAGTTATTTGGTAACATTTTAATAAATTTTGAAATTTTGATAAATTTAATGATGATTATATATTTTAGTTATTCAATATAGAAAGTTCGGTTATCAAAGAGTGGCTTTACTTGCTTTTTTCGCTCCAAATTTTTATAATAATATCAAAATTTAACTGTCTTGCCAAAACAGATTCAGCACAAAGCGTGGCAAGACCTGAAACTCGCTCTTGAGATGAACACGATCTATGAAAGTTTTTAATTCTTGAAAGGACGCAGAAGGAACGTTCTGCACTAGCAACAGTGACAGGTATAGTGCAAAAGATACGTAAAGCAACACAATTGTTGAGGAAAATCGTATACAATTTTGAACATATGTAGATGGCATTTGGCAATTCCAATGGTGACAGACCTTTATCAAAATTTGCTTCGTAAATGTGTTTCAAGTGAATTATTTCGCATTCAAAGCTTTGAGAAATGTCCGACTTGTATTTTTCGATAAATTTTGCTGCGCTCGCTCGAACCGTAGTTTCATCCATGTCTTCAAATTACCACAAAGAGCAAACGTCTCATGTAAATTTCTCATAGCTGCAAATCGTTCAGTAATGCCAGTGATTACCGAATCGACGATCACCAAGAATGTATTGTTTTTAAAATCAGACTCTGGATCTTCCGTAATCATCTCATTTCCATTATCTTCAAAACGTCTTTTGGGTTTTCTCTTTCGAATGTCCGGAAACTTTGGCGAGATGTTCAATTGAATAGCAACTGTTTTGCGTTCGTTTAAATTGTTTCCCATTGGTTCCTGATCAACTTCAAATCAGCTAGTAAGGCACCTAGATGTCGGACCTCAACATCTATGGTGGTGTATCTAGCTTGGAGGACCACGTTTCTTTCATTAATGGTAGTCAGTATTTTGAACCAAATTGAGGACAGCGAGATACATTCTAACTTGTTGATGTACTTGGGAATGCCGGTAACATCGCCGTATGCTTGCGCAGTCAAATTTGGCTTTTGGTTGAAAGACTATTAAGAGAGCTCGGTAAATTTTTTTTGAGGATGTCCCATCGTTGTGGAGTGCTGCTGAAAGTAGTAAAACATTTTTATACAACTCCGAAGAAAGTAATTGCAGCCGTACAACATTCTGCAGTATCAAGACCACATAAATTCAGACTGTGGGTTGCACAAGGCGAGTAATCAGCGTTCGAGTTTTTGTCGTAGTGCTCCGTTGTAAGCTCCTTTCATATTGGCGCCGTTATCGTACCCTTGTGCACGACAATCTTTTAATCGGATTTCATGTTTACCTAGAGTATGGCAAATTAGATTAGCGATTTTCTGACCAGTTTTCTGGTTACAATTCACGAAAGCCAAAAACCGTTCTTGAATTATAAAATTTGTTGCTTTCGAATTGAAATGGAGAGTTACCTTGTAAACGTTTCTGCTGCTGTTTTGAAATCCTAACTTTCTCGAAATGATCTCCAAGAATCGGATCACAATGGCTTATGAGATTTTAGATTCCCAAAAAATGTCCATCGTTTCGTTCACCAAGATATATACCTTCACCTTGAAAGCTAGGCCTCTTTTACCCAAAAATAAAATAGTGTCCAAAATTCTATATAAAATTTCTTTCCACTGTTGATTTTCAGTGATTAGCTGGTCATTGCTAAGTGTATCAATTGTAGCCTCGTTTTGAATTAGATTTTGTAAAGATCGCCAATGAATATAACATTTAATGTGATCTTTAGTATTTTCGTGTGATGGAAGTTTATCGTATAGCTTCTTCCATACCTGGAATTTCGAATATCCGCACAAAAAATTGTAGGTCGATTTAAATTATTGGTGCTTAATAGACGACATGGTAGGCAATAAAAAGCATTGCTACTGGCACTCCACACTAACCAGTCACGCTCCACTTTCTCTCCATTTGGCAAGAGTTTAACAACGAGGTAGGAAGTGCCTTGTCATGACAATCACGTGGAAAAATAACGGCATTTTTGATTACCTCGTCGAATTATTTCGTTGACTTCTTCAGATCGTAAAAACTCATTCAGCCCAATTCTAAACCAAAATTCCGTGCGAGTTTTTTCCGTTCTACCATTCCTCGTATTCTAAATAAAAATTCCTTGTGAGTTTTTTCCCTTCTCCCTTTCCTCCTATTCGAAAAAGCGGAAACCGGTTATGGGAGAAAAGTAGGTATTATGAATGTGAGGGAGAGGGAGATTTCTCTTCCATTTCATAGGAGTTTTTTCACTTGTTAAATTAAAGGGAATGCATCAAAACAGTTAAAGGAAATTGGTTCTTTTAAGAAAGAACACTTATTTGTACAAATTTGTGCTAAAATATGTATTTACATTCTACCACAATATTCTCACTGTTAATACAACAACAACTACAACCACAATATTCTTTATTTTAAGTCGAAAAGTATATCATAAGCAACGGAAGAGCTCTTGGTATATTTGATGCAGCCATCCAGAAATTGCGCAAGGATTTTTTAATAAGGCTTAAATAGATTTTGGCATATGACGAAGGACGAATTCAACTCAACTTGGCCGCCAGAAAATTGCTTTACTGAATGAAAGCAGGCAACTCCAGCAGATTTGTGTTATGCGGCCGTTGTTGTTGTTGTTGTAGCGATTAGGTTACTCCCCGAAGGCTTTGGGGAGTATTATCGATGTGATGGTCCTTTGTCGGATACTGATCCGATACGCTCCGGTAACACAGCACCATTAAGGTGCTGGTCCGACCATCTCGGGAACGATTTATATGGCCACATTGAACCTTCAGGCCATCCCTCCCTCCCCACCCCCAAGTTCCATGAGGAGCTTGGGGTCGCCAGAGCCTCGTCTGTTAGTGAAACGGGATTCGCCGCTCGAAGGTGAGGTTGACAATTGGGTTGGAGAAGCTATATATTGCGCTACACAACCCCTTGAATCCCGTTATGCGGCCGTCTTCTTCTTATGTTCCGCTGTTGATGTTGCTGTGGCACCAATTCATTACTCATTTCAGTGAATACCACATGAAATGCAATAAATACTGTGCATTGTTTATATTTTATTTCTTAATTTCTTAATTTCCAACAAATTTGCAACAATAATTAAACTTTTAAATTTTTTAAACAAAATAAGAAATGTGCAACGAAATTTCAATTGAAATTCCTATTCCCCAATTATGGTTCTCCCTAGGAGAACAGAATTGGTGGAATTTTTCCGCGGGAATAAAAAAATCCGCGAGAATATTTAGAATTGGTCTGATTATTCACGGTACCGATATCGAACTCGTTTAAATAATCTGGACTTTGATACAGAGTTGGTGGTATTGTTGGAAGACTTTTTGAAGATGAACCTTCATCAGTGTAACCACGAAAACTTTACGATTTCGGATTCATGTAAACATACATTTTTGTTTGGTGTTTTTATTGTCTCCTCAGACCCAGACAAAAAATGATTATCAATATTCGTTGCTTTTGAAATTCGGCTTAAAATTTGCACATGGAACAACTAAAGACTCTCCTGAATTAAAAAAAATGTCTTAGTACCTCTAAATCGCGGGCCCCCTGAGAAACACATTTTTGTTTGGTGTTTTTATTGTCTCCTCAGGCCCAGGCAAAAAATCATTATCATTATTCTTTGCTTTTGAAGTTCGGCTTAAAATTTGCACATGGAACAACTAAAGACTCTCCTGAATTTAAAAAAAAAAATTTCTTAGTACCTCTAAATCACGGGCCCCCTGAGAAACACATTTTTGTTTGATGTTTTTACCCCCCTCCCACTCGACGGGCCTGTATGTGCGTACATTCTTGGCCCGGTCCTTTTAACCTAACCTAACCTAGTCAGGTTAGTTCTTTTATACTAATTCCGAAAGAATACAATATAGATATATAGGTGTGTTTTTATAAAAGTCACAGTAACGAAAATCTTTCCTGGACAAACGAATGACATTTGTTCTGTTGTTTGATGAGCCAATGTTTATTGTGCTTGGGTTATTTTATATGAACTAAGTTCTCCTTTATCCTCCTACGCGTTTCGGTACATTTTGTACCCTCCTCTGGAAGATCTGTTTTTATTAATAACACAAAACAATTATTTTCAAAATAAAAATTTTACACAACATTGAGGATTTCACTTACATTCAATTAAATTTAAAAATTTTTGTCAAAACTATATACATATATTCGCGCTGCATCCTTTTCGTAGCTCATCTCATCAAACTGTGTGCTTTTTGATTGCTGTGAAGTAAGCACAGTTGACATTTGGTTTTTTTAATTACTCGCAAATGGATGTGCCAACTTCGCACACGATTTTTTTTTAAATAACTTTTTAACAATAGGTGGATAAAAGAAAATTTTTCCTGGACAAGCATGGACAAACGGTGGACAAACGAATGAGATATGTTTTTTTAAAAACTCGCAAATGGAGGTGCCAACTTCACAGAGCTACACATCAGGCCAAACTCCCGCAAAGGTAATTTTTGGCAATGACTTTCGACTGCCAGCTAATTTGAAGTTTGGGATAAATTCAGATGCGGAGAGAAATGCCAAGAAATCCACTGGTGTCTTGGAGTAAGAGATGAGGGAAATACACGATCTTGTTAGACAACGAACCAAGATTATGAGTGATAAGATGAAAACCAGATACGATAAAGCAATTAATTCGGAAGGCTTTCAGGAAGGAGATTTGCTGCTGTTATACAACCCACAACGAAAGTAAGGTTTGTCCCCGAAGTTTCAGTGAAACTGGGAATGCCCATACAAAGTTGTAAAACGGATCAACGATGTAGTTTACCGCATACAAGCCATTGACAAACCACGAAACAAAATGAAAGTGGTTTATTTGGAAAGGCTGGCGGCGTTTAGATGTTGTTGTTGTAGTGATAAGGACACTGTGACTTTGATAAGGACATTCCCCGAAGTCCTTGTCGGCGCGCCGGTCACGCCACCGCCGCCGGTATATAATAGAGCTGTCGCCGCCGATTACGTGACCGGCGTAAACCTCTAGTTTGGAGAAGCTATATATTGCGCTGGCAACCTGAAGGAGTTGCGCTACACAACCCCTAAAATCTATTTGGCATTTTAGTCACCTCTTACGACAGGCATACCTACCGCGGGTATATTCTAACCCCCTAACCCGCTGGCGGCCACCGTGGAGTGATGGTAGCGTGCTCCGCCTGCCACACCGTATTCCTGGGTTTGCACCTCGGGCAAAGCAACATCAAAATTTTAGAAATAAGGTTTTTCAATTAGAAGAAATTTTTTGTAAGCGGGGTCGCCCCTCGGCAGTGTTTGGCAAGCGCTCCGAGTGTATTTCTGCCATGAAAAGCTCTCAGTGAAAGCTCATCTGCCTTGCAGATGCCGTTCGGAGTCGGCATAAAACATGTAGGTCCCGTCCGACCAATTTGTAGGGAAAATCAAGAGGAGCACGACGCAAATTGGAAGAGAAGCTCGGCCTTAGATATCTTCGGAGGTTATCGCGCCTTACATTTATTTATTTTATTTTAACTCGCTGGGGGTAAATCGCTACAACAACAACTACTACTCCCAAAGTACTCTAATAAAGACCATTTTGCAATACTGAATATTGGAGTTATTTATTCGACACAGCAGCGATACGTACCTTAGCAGAAGGTGCATAATTATCAGAAATACCCAGAATTCGTTACAATATATTCAATTAATATTTCCGATGCGTAGTTAGCCCTACATAAATTTTTTGCAATAGAAGAAAGAATCATGTCACAAAATAAATGAATACAAGGCGCGATAACCTCCGAAGAGATTATTTTCCAATTTGCGTCGTTCTTCATTTAATATTTCTTAAAAATTGGGGGGATGGGACCTATATGTTTTACGCCGACTTCAAACGGCGTCTGTAAGGCAGATGAGTTTTCAGTAAGAAGCTTTTCATGGCAGAAATAAAGTCGGCATGTTTGCCGCCAAATAACTGCCGTCCCCGCTTGGAAAATCTTTTTTCTAATTGAAAAAACTTGTTTCTAAATTTTGAGCTTGCTTTGCACGGGACTTGAGCCCAGGATCTTCGGTGTGGTAGGCGGAGCACGCTAACACCACACCACTGCTCCAGCCGTATAAAATTATTATTAAGAGAATTCGCAACAAAAGCAACTCAAGTAGCAATAACTTATTAATTAATTATTATTAAAATTGTTAACAAATATTCTGGACGGATAATAAACAAAAATTATTGGTCCCGAATATTTATGCAACATATGTATGTATATAGCCTAGTCACGCTGCTATGACTATCAGTTTATCTGTTAAAAAATCTATTTATATTATTTTTAATAGAGTAAAAATTATAAGCAATTAACCTGATAGGCACGGCTACGTGACAAGTCCAGTAGATAAAAAGATTTAAATTGATAAAATCAAAGCAAGATAAGTAAATTTTTTAATTCAAGTCCGTTGTGTTGAAAAATAGCTGTAATAGTTGCTTCGAAATACACTTTTATAGTTTTTTACCTAATTAAATATCCGTCATAACATTATCAAGGGCCGTATTTAGGACATCTATTTTGTTTGGTAAACGTCCAAACAAGAACAGCAATTTCTATGTTCAAACTATTTCTAAACAAAAATTCCTTGTGAGTTTTTGCCCTCCTACTGTTTCTCGTATTCGAAAAAAAACTTTGGAAGTCTTTTCCGTTCTCCCATTCTCCTTATTCTGGACAAAGCTTAAAAAGGGAAAAATAAGTATTATGCATGTGATTGAAAGGGAGATTTCTCTGTAAATTGTTTATTTTATTAACTTGTACAATTTTGTGCTAAAACATATTAATATTTTCCAAAATACTCCATTTTATGTCAGAAAATATACAAATAAGCAACGGAAGAGCCCTTAGTAAATTTGATGCAGTCAGGTCTCTTAAGCTAACCCAACCTTTCCAGCCCAATCAAAAAACGAGACCGTACTAAATTGCACAATATTTAATGCTAATTTAATACGGCTTACTAAAATTTATTATTAAACTTAAGGTAGCCCAACCCATATGCCCAATATAAAATGAAACGTATTCAATTACAGCATATTTATAACTAATTTAATTTTCGTTTTTTGATTGGGCATATGGGTTGGGCTAGCTTAAGTTTAATAATAAATTTAATTAAGCCGTATTAAATTAGCATTAAATTTGTGCAATTTAGTACAGTCTCGTTTTTTGATTCGTCTGGAAAGGTTGGGCTAGCTTAAGAGACCGAAAGCCTATATCCTTCATCTCTGACTCCCAGAGTGACGACTGTCCCACCGATACACTCCAGAATTCTGCAACTTAATTGTAACGGATTAGCGGTAAAAATCGCAGAGATAGTTGACTACAAGAATAAAAATAATATCCGTATAGCCTCAATTCGTGTGTCTGGTGTCCTGGACACAAAAATCATATAACGCGGATTGAGTCTGTGTAGAAACAATTTTTAATATTTGCACTTCGCGGTCTTAATTGGGATTCTAGCATTCATCTTCCACCTTACAGAAGTAGGCTTCTTCTCATCAATCTGCCTACTCTTGAAAACCGTAGAATTCTACTTGGGGTGTTGTTCATAAGTTGGTCATCGGTGAGATTGACTCTTCTGAATTGCAAGCTCGGCTTAATTTCGCTGTTCCCCCTAGGACGTCGACACTACGTGCCTTTTCTTTTACCGCTATGTCTCCTAAACTTCGCAAAAAGTGAACCACTGCGGATTTGGTGTGCGCACTACAGTGACCTGTATAAATGTATAAGTATCGAATATTCGCTTCCTGCATTAAATAGCCTGATACTTTCTAATTTGACCTGATATTTCATAGTTTGATATTCTCTCTGATTCAATTTAAATTGTTAAATGTATAAGTTTCCTTTTATTTAATGTTAATCTCATAATTTATAGGTTATAAAACTTTTTGTACAAATTTTATACTTACCAGTCGACCGTTTTCGTTTTGTGTCGACTTTAAATAATAATAAATAAATAAAAATTTCAAGAAACAAAGCTAACTGCCAGATCGGACCTCCGAACTTGCGATGGCTACAACATTCATAGGCAAGATCGCACAAGGTGTAATTGTGATGGCCTTGCCTTTATCACCCATCACACCGCGCAATATAGTTAGTCTAACACCAACATCAGCCGCAGGGATAATACCTTAGAAAGTCAAGGCATAACCATCCGGTCAGGCGATGTTGACCCAGAAATAATAAAGATCTATATTCCTCCTGCCACCTGCTGTCCAAGTGAGCTCTGTGAAGTTGGCACCTACATGTGCGAGTGATTAAAAAAACCATATCTCATTCGGTTGTCCACCGTTCGTCCATGCTTGTCCAGGAAAAATTCTCGTTTGTCCACCTTTTGTTAAAAAGCTCTTTCAACCAAAAAAAAATCGTGTGTGAAGTTGGCACCTCCATTTGCGAGTAATTAAAAAAACCAATTGTCATTCGTTTGTCCACGTTTGTACAGGAAAAATGTTTGTTTGTCCACCTTGCCCTAAAGAACAATACCCTAAACTTGCAGAAGACGAACGCACCCTCCCTAGGGAAAGGCGAGTCACTGTAGCTCAACTTCGATCTGAATACTGTAACAGGTTAAACTCTTACCTATCCAGAATCAATCCCGATATACAAAACATATGTCCCCCTTGTAACGTGTCCCCACATGACACCAATCATTTCTTCAACTGTATTGTGGAACCAACGCCTCTAACACGTCTTTTCCAACCTCCCACTCTTATCACCAGCTCTAGTAACTTTGGGCGGGTGGCTTGGAATCACGTCCTTTCCAACTTCCCACACATCGCAGCCCTACTTGTTGTGTGTCAAATATACATCAGCTGCTCGAAATCACCAGCTCCAGTAAATTTGGGCAGGTGGCTTGGAATCACGTCCTTTCCAACCTCCCACACATCGCAATTCTAATTGTTGTGTGTCAAATATACATCCGCTGCTCGAAATGACGTCCATTCCGACAGCACTAATAATCAATTCCCGTTGCTCGGTATCACTGTCCATCCCGACAACTGATTTAATAACGTATATACATATTTTATAATATAATTTTGTTCCATTTGTATGCTTCTGTAATTTATCTGTAATCCGTACTATATTTAGTCTGATTAATTGTTAAATTTGTAGACTAATAAATAAATAAATAAATAAACACCCCTCTCATTAT
Organism: Eurosta solidaginis; assembly: GCF_040869045.1. Classification (NCBI taxonomy): domain Eukaryota; kingdom Metazoa; phylum Arthropoda; class Insecta; order Diptera; family Tephritidae; genus Eurosta; species Eurosta solidaginis. The sequence continues at coordinate 107,113,755 of NC_090322.1, read as the reverse complement.
GGTCCACCCATGTAGAAACTGAAAGCTTCCATGGACTCCCGTTAGAGGATTTTGATGACAATTTGTGATCGGTCGCACCTATTGGATGGGGCGAAGTACTGCTACAACAACAACAACAACAACAACAACAACAACAGGGGTACGAGAGGGTGGTATCCTATCCCCGCATCTGTTTATCTCTACATATCAAAACTCCCTTACCCACCAGAAGGAGTTACAATTATTTCCTATGCCGACGACTTCACAATTATGGCTACAGGACCTGGCCCTTCAACTAATGAATTAGTCTCTAAAATAAACAGCTCCCCGATCTTTCTGGTTTCTTCACCTCGCGCAGCCTGGTATTACCACCGACAAAATCCAAGGCACCCTGTTTACGATGTGCAAGGAACAGATGCCGCAAATATTGGACGTTCGCGTCGATGGTGTCACACTACTGACTGTCAGTCACCCTAAGATCTTAGGGGTAACGTTCGAGAATATTCTAACCTTCAAGGCTTATGCCACCGAAATTGTATCTAAAGTACAAAGTCGCAACAAAATCCTAAGTCGCTTGCCGGCAGCACCTGGGGAAAAGATAAAGAAACGTTGCTAACTACGTACAAAGCAATTGGCCGGCCGCTCATGAGCTACGCGCCACCAGTTTGGTCGTCTAGTTGTAAAAATACATACTGGAAAAGGCTACAGGCCTGTCAAAATGCTTAAGTTAAGTTAAAAAATTAAATTAAATTAATTAAATGCTGAACAGGCAGTTTTCGCTAAATTGTCACAAGACCAGGACATCCTAGCAAACAACTGCTTGACCTAGCACTGCCTCCACGGGGGTTAAGGAACACCTCCATAAGCACTATGACGAGATTCCTCACCTGCCAACACACCTGTTTGATCCAGACAAGCATAAGCAGGCCCTGAGCCAAATCCACACGGAATCGGTAAACGCCTTTGCCAGGACGCGCCCGGTGAACCCCGTTATTAATGTGCAATACCCCGCCCTTGCAGAAGAAGAAAGCACACTACCAAGGCAGACACGAGTCACCCACCCCAGCGGGTTATTTTATTAATTGATTCAAGGGGTTTCCAGCGCAATATATAGCTTCTCCAACTCAATTGTCAACCTCACCTACCCGTAGCGAATCCTGGTTCATTAACATCCGAGGCTTTGGCGACCCCGAACTCCTGATAGATCTAGGGGGTGGAAGGGCGTTATGGCCTAGAAGGTTTCATGTGGTCATACCAAATCGTTCTCGGGTGGAAGATTGACACAGTTCATTGAGAAAATCTTAGTTTCAGATTTGCAGGGACGTGCAAATATTTTTTGTAAAGTTATGCAGGAAAACATGTTGTTAACTATGTACATATTTCAATCAACATCTCGGAAACCATAGGTGGTACAAGAAAAGTGTAACACATATTTTATTCGTGATACAACTTTCTACATTTTTCAACTTGGTCATTTTTATGTACAATCTATCTATAATCTATCTGTAAATCTTATAAAATAAAGTCGCTAAATGTCATTGTACGCACATCACTTTACACAGAATGCTCCGATTTCAAAACGGTTTTTTGCATTTGAAAGCTTAGCTACGCGAGATGGATATTTTCAATATAATTTGAAGGTATATATTATAGTGGCGTGGCAAATTGCCAAAATGTAGTAAAAAATCATAAAATTTTTGTTTACATAGCTATAACTCATAAACGGATGGATGGGTGTTAAAATACAATTCTGTGTACAACGTACATATCCATGCAACCCTGAACTTTTTCTGTTCTTTCTCTTTGTATCCATTTTAATATTCTGATTCTCGATTTGAACTGCAAATGAATAAAACGTATAATTTGTAAGCATTAACATGTCTGTGCTTGATTTTTCACTTGGACGCCAAAAGTAAGATAATCAAATTCCAACAGGTTATGGGCCAAGCTTGCCAAAATCTTTGAGAATCTGGTTGTCGCATTGGAGTCTCGCGATGAATTACCCAACATTAATTCAATAAAATAATAAAAATAAAATTAATAGAAGGCGAACGACGTAAATCTTGTGGTGCGGAAAAACCTGAAAGTAGCGTACAAGCGTTTATGGTTCGAGAAAATGCTATCAAAAGAAATAGTTCTATGAATTGGAAATCAACTGATGCTTTCAACATATCAAACAACAAGAACAATGACACAACATGAAGTGCTACAGTTGTGGCAAAAAATGCCACTTCGCTGCTCAGTGCAAAGAACGAAAAAACTCACACGTACAATACAATGGTGACAACAACAAAAGCAATGGATTATTAGCGGCGGTTAACAGACTTGTGTTACATACTGATGCTTGGTGTATCGATAGCGGCGCATCTTCACACTTATGCAGTGACCGCAACAAGTTCTGCGAATTCGATGAGTATGAAGAAGAGATCATACTTGCTGGCAACAACAAAATGGTAGCGACTGGGAAAGGTGTTGTTCGTTTAAAAACGAACATGTTCGATGTCACATTGGTTGAAGTATTGTTCGAACCAGGGGGCCTACTCTGTATTGCGATGCGAAAGGCAGTGCGATGCGAAAATAAATTGCGATGCGAAAGATAATTGGAACTCTGTAGCGCTATCGCATCGCTAACAATGTCGCTTTTTTATTTTACGCTAATTTTTTGCTTGAGTATGCATCACTGACCAAACTCAAAGAAAGAGAACAAAAGAAACAAGGCGATTACAATTTCGGCAACGATTAATTTTTGTTGAACAAATTAAAAAAAGGATTTTGTAGCATTATGGAACGATTTAAATGAAGAAAGGATTGATTTAAATGAAGAAATCCTCCCAGTTCAGAAATTGAACTGGAAGAAGTGACCGTGATAAATACAGAAAACGTGGAAAATCATAGAATGGGAAATATTGCTAGTTGTATCAGAGAACAAATAAAAAATGACATGATTTCAAATAGAAATGCTTTATAAAAAAGTGGTTTCGATTTAATTGTTATTTATTTATGTATTTTAAGTCCACTAGGATTACAAATTGTTGCTTTTGTGTTTGTTTTGTTTTTTGAGTTGTCCTCTATATTTTTAAATGAATATAAAGATATCAATTTATAAAATCATCAATTAATACTTACATATTTGAACAATGCGAATGCCTATTACTTGTAGCAAGAAAAATGCGAAAATGAATGCTGTGCCGGCAATGCGAAAAGGGAGAAAAATTGCGAATGGGCAAAATGTGAATGCGAAAGTCAAAATATACATGCGAATGTCAAGATACAGAGTACCGATTTTGCGATTTCGCGTATTTTTTCTTTCGCATCGCAATAGAGAGTAGGCCCCCAGGACTACAATGTAATTTTATATCTGTTTCTAAGGCAGTTAACAGTGGATATAAAGTTGAATTTACAAAAAACAACGCAATGATCAAAAATAAGCACGGAGCTATGATTTTGAGTGCTAATAAGGTATGCGATCTGTTTCTTTTTGAGCCCAATAAAAAGAAATTGTTTTTTGCATGCAAATCTGATGACGAGGCAATGAAATGGCATTCAAGATTAGGTTATCTGAATTTTGCTAGCTTGCGTCAGCTGAGCAACAACAATATGGTTCGTGGAATGAAATTGAATATTCAAACGGACGTAAATTGTACTATGTGCATGACCACTAAATGCACACAGCGGCCATACAGTAAGTCAGATAGCAGGGCAACAGATATTTTGGAATTGATTCACACTGGTGTGTGTGGGCCCATGAGGCATCAATTAATTGGTGATGCAAAATATGTACTAACGTTTATTGATGATAAAACGCGATTTGTATTTGTATATTTTTTACAACGCAAAGACGAAGTATTTGATAAGTTTAAGGAATTTAAGCAATTGGTTGAGTGCCAAACCCAAAAAAGAATAAAAAAGCTTCGCAGTGATAATGGCACGGAATTTGTAAACAATGCGTTTGACCATGGTATTGTGCGACAATTGACAGTGCCCTGTACACCACAGCAAAACGGCGTAGCGGAGAGGCTAAATCGCAAATTAAGTGAGATGGCCAGGTGTATGATTGTAAGCTCTGGTGTAGATGAATCTTTGTGAGCTGAGGCTGTCAATACGGCGGCATATTTAAGAAACCGTGCCCAACAAAAGCATTGAATGATATGACACCATACGAAGCGTGGCATGGTTGTAAGCGAGTAGTAGGGCATTTGCCTATATTTGGATCACTCGCGATAGCGTTAGATAAGACACAAAAAGATAAATTTAAAGCAAGAGGCAAGGAGTACATCATGGTCGGTTACTCCGATACGTCAAAAGCGTACAGATTATATGACAAACAAACATAGCGATTGATAGTGAGTATGGACGTCTACTTTATTGAGTCGACATCAGCTGAACAAAATAAACAGTTGAATGTTAAGGTTGCAAAAAGTTTGCAAGAAAAAACAATTGCATTTGATATGAATATTTTTCACAACGAAGTGCAATAAAAATATACGAATTTAGATACAACGCCGATCGAAAATAGAGAAGTGATACTGAATAAACCAGAAAAGAGTGACGATGAATTTGAGTCAGCTGACGAAGCGCCAGCAGATGATGTTAGATTAAATAAGTCTCGTGGCAGGCCACGATTAATTCGTAGTGAGGTACCTGGGTCTACCTGGTCCAGGCAGCTATGGAATTACTTGAATTTAGTAAACGTCGATGACATAAAGGGTCTGTAGAGCAAGCATTATCAAGTAAATATGCTAATAACTGGTATGAGGCCATGCAAGACGAGTATAATTCTTTATTAAAAATTGAAACGTGGCAACTTACAGAACTTCCTAAAGGGCAAAAGGCTGTAAAGTGCAAACGGGTATATGCGATTAAGAGAGATACGAGTGGTAACGTGGAACGTTTCAAAGCTAGGTTAGTCGCAAAAGGGTGCTCACAGGTATATGGCGTGAACTACGACGAAACATTTTCACCCGTCGCTAGGTATAGCAACAATCGAATGATTTTTGCGATAGCAGCAGAATACGGATTACATCTCCATCAAATGGATGTGTCCACCGCATATTTAAATAGTGAGTTAGGCGATGACATATACATGAGTCAGTCGGAAATGTTCGTTAATAAACGGTTTCCTAATCATTGCTTAAAACTGAAAAAGGCCCTGTATGGACTTAAACAGTCCGGGCGTCAATGGAACTTGAGATTAGATACAATTTTAAAGATGATTGGTTTCCAACCATGTAAAAGCGAACCATGTGTATACGTAAATCACCGAAATGGGAAAATGAATATTATAGCGGTCTATGTTGACGATTTGCTGATAGCTAGTTCTGACTATAAGCAAATGCATGATATCAAAGCCAGCATAGCAAGGGAAGTAGAGGTAGTCGACAAAGGACCAGTGCAACATTTTCTAAGTATGGAAGTAAATCGTAATGGTGAAACAGGTTCTATATCCATTGTTCAAAAGGCTCATATCAGAAAAATATTAAATGATTTTGGAATGATGGACAGCAGATCAATTGCTATTCCCTTGGATGCAGGGTACCAGGTGAATTGCGATAAGAAAAATTGTAAGAAAGTCGACCAGGTTCAGTACCAATCTTTGATAGGGTCGTTAATGTATTTAGCTGTGTGCACACGACCAGATATTTTGCATTCAGTTTGCAAATTGGCGCAGAGGAATAATGATCCGCATTGAGAGAATATTTTTTTTGTTAATATTAACAGCCGTATTTTTTATACACGCGTATACGTTTACGTTTGCGCGTAAAAAAACACCTATCCTCGCTTAGATAATGCTTAGTAGACCCGTCTAGCGGCAGTGGTTAAATAACTAGCTACAGGCACAGGGTGTACCGAAAAGCGGAGACACAACCCTCTGATGGCCATAGGGTATAACATATAGCTAAATCAGTTGCGATGAATTGTGGACACACATAGAATACATAGAATTAGTGTAGAGGGTGAAACAAAAACACATATTTCAGTTACATCTGAGTATAATGCGTATTGAAATTTAGTAGTACACATTTTATGCGCAGCAATTTCAGAGGTGTATTTAAAGTTTGACGCTTAGCAGTCCATATAAAGTTTAAGCGTATAGACGTTTACGTGTAAAAAAAAAACACGGCTAATATTAATATTTCTTTATTTCAGTCTATGGCATTTAAAGCCCTTACAGACTAGATAACAATGTTTAATTAAAATTAGATAATTAATAGTATAGTACATAAGTTGAGTATAGACACAATAAAACTTACATGCTATGAAGAGATTGACCAAAACATTGATCTGTTTGAAAAGACACCAGTAAGTATTGTTTTAAAAGTAAACTTAGGAAGAGCAAAATCAATAGCTGAAGAATCAGAGATGCGATTAATGTCGGTCATAGCTCTAAGCAAAGGTGAGTTTGAGGCATAGAGGGTTCGGACACAATCCGTATAGAAAATAGGTACATTACGAAGAGGCCTAATAGGGATAAGGAATCGGAGACTTCTGAGGAGACAAGGTGCATCAACTACACCATTAATGATGTCATAAACAAACGTGAGCGATAGGACAGTTCTTCTGCATTCCAAGGACTCTAGTTTGACAAGTGAGCACCTGGATTTATAAGATGGAATCGGTTCAGAAAAGTTCATCGCGCGCAGCGCGAGCCGAACAAACGTTTTCTGCACACGTTCAAGCCCAACAATATGGCATTCATGATATGGCCCCCAAATAAAACAGGCATATTCCAGCTTCGAACGAACTATTGCAGTGAACAATAACTTGAGGGTGTAGGGATCCGTGAAGTCTGTGCAGGAACGCCTAATAAAAGCCAGAAGTGAATACGCCTTAGCAATAGTAGAATTTATATGGGTCGTGAAAGAAAATTTCGAATCGAAGACAACACCCAAGTCCTTTATCTCGTTAAGAGTTGAGAGGCGGGTATTATCAAGAGAGTAGGAAGTGGGAATGAGGCCACGGGATTTAGAAAAGTTTACAAGAAAGCATTTGCTAACATTTAGTGGCAAGTTATTGGCACGACACCAGACAGCAATGTTATCTAAATCAGATTGAATTTTAATCACGTCATCTGAGTTTGTGATGGTATTGAAAATCTTTAGGTAATCAGCGTATAATAAAAAATTATAGTGCTGGAAGCACAAAAAGTAACGGGCCAAGTATGCTACCTTGAGGCACCTCGGAGGTGGCTGTGAATGGGTTTGCAGAGTTATTGTCTATAACCACAACACAGCTACGTTGGTGAAGGTACGATTTAATCCATGATAAAAACATCGAGTGGAAGCCCAAGCGGACCAATTTAGAAATCAGGATAGAATGACTAACTATATCAAATGCTTTTGAGAAATCGGTGTACACAGTATCAACTTGACAACGGTCTTTAAAAGAAGATATGCAAAAATCAGAGAAAATAGATAGGTTTCTTACAGTGGACCTACCGGCTATAAAACCATGCTGATTTGCAATGATTAGAGGTTTGACAGCAAAGTACATTTTTTCTTTCACGATGTACTCGAATAATTTTGAAACAGATGATAATTTTGCAATGGGCCTATAATTCGCGACATTGTTCTTGTTACCACACTTGAAAATCGGGCTGATAAAGGTTATCTTCCGCGCATCAATAAATTCGCCGCACTCTAAAGATTTGTTGAAAATTAAAAGGAGGGTGAATGCCAGAGGCAAACAATTTTTCAAAAGATAAGACGATAAGCCGTCAATATTAGTATGGGTAGATGATTTAATATCCTGGATTCCATCGATCATATCTCCAATCGATAGAGTTAGCGCACCAAAGTTAATGGGACTGTCAACCACAGTGGGCAACTTCTGAGGGTCTTCCGGTGGCGTAACGAAATTGGAGCAGAAGAAAGCTGCAAAAAGATTGGCCGCTTCAGCTGCTGATGATGCATGCTCAGAGTAATAGATGACTGAGGCCGGGATACTTAAGCATCGTTTTTTTGAAATTTACATAATTCCAGAATGCCCTATAGTTTTCTTTAATGTCAGATTCAAAATTACGAACATAGTTACCATGGAGCCTCTTGCCTAACGCTTTGAATGATTTGGAATAACGCAGGTATTTTTCTCTATACCCCATTAGCTTAGTGGCCTTGAACTTTTTGTAAAACCTATTCCTCTGATTCTTAAGCCTCTTTAGTTTTCTAGTATACCATGGTATTCTGTAACACCGCTTCATTTTCTGAGGTATATTGTTTGTGCCGATTTGATTTACAACGTTTTTAAATAAACTGAAGCAACGAGCAAGATCATATCCCAGAAAAAGGGCTTCCCAATCAACGGAAGAAACTTCCTGATATATACAGTCATAATTTCCATGTCTAAATGAAAAACTAGGATCCTCATTTGGAGTTCCAATACTTTCGAAGTTATAGAATTCTACTTCGAGGATAAGCGGAATGTGGTGCAAACCAGAGCATGACAACGGTTCCAGGCATTCAGTGACCGTACAGTTAAAATTATCATTAAGAAAGACAAGCTGTGATCGGTCCCAGCTATTAGGTGGGGCGAAACATTGCTACAACAACAACAACAAGATCAAGAATTATCGACAGTTGATTGGCGAAGCCGTTGATCTGAGAAAGACAACACTTGAGAAACTGTCAATAACGTAAATCTCAGAAGTGGTGTTTACATTGTTCCGAACCAATGAGTAGTTATTGTCGACGTAAGACCATTCAATATTAGGTAAATTAAAGTCACCTAATATGCAAAAGTTACCACTATCACAAGAACGAACTAAATCGGTAATATTATCTCCATGAGATTTATAAAGTGAGTCTAGACTAGACGGTGGAATGTATGGCGCACAGATACAAATTTCAGAGATGCCGTGAACTGAGACACAATGTTGGTCCAAAAGCGAGTCTTGATCCTTCAGCTTCACAAGTGACGAGTTGATGTGCCGGCGTATGGCAATTAAAACTCCACCGGCTCTAGAGAGGCTAGTTTTGGAAAAATCGCGATCCTTGCGATAGACAATATACAGGTTAGAGTCAAAAAACTCAGCATCAAGGAACTCAGGATTTAGCCAGGTTTCGATAAGAACGAACACGTCATAGTCTGCAAGCGAACTCATATTGTATATTACGTTAGACTTAGTTCGCATTCCAGAGACATTTTGATAGTAGATACTCAATTGCTTTTGGGTTCCATTTATGGAAATATTATCAACTCCCCGACCTTTTGAACAGGACGGTAGACAGCTATCAAGGTATGTGCTGCTCTCACAGCACAGGTCTCTTAGTTTTTTGACGTATTGACATGCTTTTTAGAGTATACATGGTCCACAGAATGAGTCGGCCAGAAGGAAGTATCCAGTACCTTATCAAAATATTTATCATGGAACCGATATTGTGAAGGAAGATATGTCTCTCGCATATTTAAAAGTAAACTTGAAGACATTGATGCCACTATTTTCAACTCCAAGCTTAGTGCAGATATAATTAGAAATGTCATCTTCCGATAGTGATGCATGCAGCCTTGATACAAAGATCACTTTACGAGGCGGAACGGCTCTCACTTCTATTCCATCATTTTGAAAAACAGCAGGCTGTGTTGAAATGGAGGCCAAATGATTAAGATCTTGGCCCAAAATGCCAGCACCTGTAATGCCAATGATGTTTGCAGAGTCCATTCGTTGGGACGCAGCTGGAGAATTGGAATCACCGCCCAAGTCTGCCGGGCTGCAGCAGTGTCTCCATACGTAGAAGTTTCGATTTCAACAATACTTTCATCCACAATGTTATCTGCATCAATTAAAGAAGCACTTGCATAGGCAACTTTGCCGAGTTTAGCAGCATCTTTTTCGGGCCGAGCAGAAGAAACAGGGCAGCCGTCAGTAGAAACAGCAGCAGGCCCTGCAGACGGAGCAGCAGAAATAGATTCAACCGTATTGGTAGCATGGTTAATTGACGGCGCGCTACTGATCGCGGCAGTATTAGTATTTCCTGTATTTGTAGCAACATTAACTTTAGGATCAGTGTTAACAGGTTTATTAGCAGAAGTGGTATCCAGATGTGCAGTAGGGAGAGTCCGTGAGGTACTGGGCAGAGGCGAGAATGCCAAGAAATCGACATCTGCAGAGCGACAACTATCACAATTAATATTATGATTGCTTTTAGCACTAAAAGTACAAGAGCTAACTACAACTGTCTTTAGGGCATTTATTTCTGCGGCCAATAAAACCGTATGAATATTATTTTCGTGTCGTTTTGCTCTTTTTTTGGTGTTTTTTGTTTTTTTTTGCACCATTATTGTCGGTCACATTACTTTTATTGGTTTCGTTGTTGTAATGCAACGGCACTATGTTCACATTAGCTTTTAGTGTATCAATTTGCGCGGCCAAATCTTTGAATTTAATTTCAAAGGCAGTCATCAGTGTTTCTAAACCAATTTTTTGTGTAGCAATTATAAAGTATAAAACAGCTCATATTCTACCACAGTATGAAATTTGTATTTAATATTAAGCACGGTAAATTACCAACATACCTCAGCGAAAAGCTTATATATGTAAATGATGCACATTCATACGTAATCAGAGAAAACAATAATTTTAGATTACCTCTTTTCAAAACAGAAGTGGACAAGCAAAATATATTTTATAAGGGCCTGAAATATTTCAATGAACTTCCTTATCACATAAAAAGTAGTAATAACTTCAATACTTTTAAAAAAGTTTATTGGAGCATTGTAAAACCCTTCCAATAAGATAAAGTTTTTTTTTCTTTTATTTTTTACATGATATACCGATACTGGAGCGCGAAAAGGGAATGGTAATATTGGTAGCAGCAAAATACAATGCACCCGACCCTAAGAAAAAGAAAATCAGTCGCCACCTGTAACTCGAGACAGTTCCAACAACTAATTTCGCTGGAATTCGGTGTTTTCAGCCTATATTTATTGTTGCTGATCGGAATCACTCGCATTCCGCCAGCATTAATATAACAATAAAATTATATTATGTGTAACCAAATTAAGGTCAAACAAAAGTTGGAGCAGGGGGGATTGGAAACACGTCCTTTTCAACCTCCCATTATATTTTGAGCTGTGATGATCGGAATCTTCATGCATTCCGACAGCGTCTTTACTAAAAAAAGTTGAGGGGTGATTGGGTACACTTTATTTTCAATTTCCAACATCCAAAGACATGTTTAGCTGTGTTGATCGGAGACCAATACATTCCGACAGCTTAAAATACAAATATAATTGAAAAATATAAGTTCCAAATTTTGTTGCCTTAAGCTGGGAGCACTGGAGGATTGGAAACGCGTCCTTTCCAACCTTCCTTAAATGACTGGCTCCCAGACTCGTCCGTTTGTCACGCCAGTAAATATGCTGATCGGAATCACATGGCATTCCAACAGCATATTCAATAGAAATAAATGATATAATAATGAACTGTACTTAGTAGTTTAAGTTTTAGGCCTAAACAGCCGTAATAATAAATAAATTAAAATTAAATTAAATTACAGACTCAAGTAGTTTACAGAGCAGCAGCCAAAAGAATATAACGATATTTAAATGCAACGCAAGATAAAATGCTAACATATCATCGAACGGGTAAAGATGGGAGATGGTAGTGATCGTAAATCATATACGGGATATGTGTTTATATTAGCTGGCGGAGTTTTTTCTTACGAGTCGAAAAAACAACGGTAGCGCTTAGCAGTACTGAGGCTGAATACATGGCTCTTACATCTGCAGTTAAGGAAGCTGTGTTTTTACGACACATTTTTGGCGAAATGAAGCTCGAGTTCCCTAAGGCAATCGTAGTAAATGGAGATAACCTCAGTGCTATGAATCTTGTGAAGAATCCCGTATACCATTCAAGAAGCAAACACATCGACATTAAATACCATTATATACGATATATCTATAAAGGAGGCGAGATTGATCTCAAATATTGTTGTAGCAGTGAAATGGTTGCTAAGAAGTTGCCTAAACCTAGCCATGAGAAATTAACGATGATGCTAGGTTTAAATTAATTGAATGTATATTTTCATTTAATATGCATGCATATGAACGTTGAGGAGGCGTGTTAAAATACAATTCTGTATACAACGTACATATCCATGTAACCCTGAACTTTGTCTGTTCTTTCTCTTTGTATCCATTTTAATATTCTGATTCTCGATTTGAACTGCAAATGAATAAAACGTATAATTTGTAAGCATTAACATGTCTGTGCTTGATTTTTGACTTGGACACCAAAAGTAAGATAATCAAATTCCAACAATGGCTTTAAAAAATTCTACTTTGCAGTAAAACTTTGAAATATTTACCTTCGTTCTGCATCAAAAAAAAAATACTTGATTCCTTTTTAATATGAGCCAAATTATTTAAACAAAAGTAACATTTTTACCAAAAAATACAGTGTGTGTGGTTGTTCGCTGTCAACTGTGCACGCAAATTGGTTTGAATGAGGCATGTAGTGATGGAAAACTATCGATGGCACTATCGATAGTATCGATAGTCGGACATCTCTGAAGTTGGCAAGACAACTTTTACGTGGAAAAAAACTACCTATTGGGAAAATTGCCGTGAATTTGCCGTAATTTATCCGTGAAACAAAAAAAATTGCCGTGGTCATATTTTAGAAAATACAGGGTGGCACGCCAACTTCACGTGAAGTTAGCGTGCCACCCTGTATTTTCTAAAATATGACCACGGCAATGGTTGCTAAGAAGTTGCCTAAACCTAGCCATGAGAAATTAACGATGATGTTAGGTTTAAATTAATTGAATGTATATTTTCATTTAATATGCATGCATATGAACGTTGAGGAGGCGTGTTAAAATACAATTCTGTATACAACGTACATATCCATGTAACCCTGAACTTTGTCTGTTCTTTCTCTTTGTATCCATTTTAATATTCTGATTCTCGATTTGAACTGCAAATGAATAAAACGTATAATTTGTAAGCATTAACATGTCTGTGCTTGATTTTTGACTTGGACACCAAAAGTAAGATAATCAAATTCCAACAATGGCTTTAAAAAATTCTACTTTGCAGTAAAACTTTGAAATATTTACCTTCGTTCTGCATCAAAAAAAAATACTTGATTCCTTTTTAATATGAGCCAAATTATTTAAACAAAAGTAACATTTTTACCAAAAAATACAGTGTGTGTGGTTGTTCGCTGTCAACTGTGCACGCAAATTGGTTTGAATGAGGCATGTAGTGATGGAAAACTATCGATGGCACTATCGATAGTATCGATAGTCGGACATCTCTGAAGTTGGCAAGACAACTTTTACGTGGAAAAAAACTACCTATTGGGAAAATTGCCGTGAATTTGTCGTAATTTATCCGTGAAACAAAAAAAATTGCCGTGGTCATATTTTAGAAAATACAGGGTGGCACGCCAACCTCAGAAAACCACCTTAGAGACTAGCTGGGAAAATAACTCTTGCACACGAATTTGCCGTAAATTTGCCGTAGATAAGTGGCATATTATATAATTTCGAAAAAATAAAATTTAACTTTTTTTTATGGTGCACCGCCAACTTCACGTGAAGTTAGCGTGCCACTTTTCGAAAACCACCTTAGACACCAGTTAGGAAAATAATTCTTGCACGTGAACGTGCCGTAATTTTGCCCTGAATTATTCGTGAAGGAAAAAAATTTGCCGCGGCCATGTTTTATAAAATACAGAACAATACAAATACACCCTCAGAAAACCACCTTAGAGGCCAGCTAGGAAAATAATTCTTGCACACGAATTTGCCGTAAATATGCCGTAGATAAGTGGCATATTTTATAAATTCGAAAATAAAATTTCAAATTTTTTTTATGGTGCACCGCCAACTTCACGTGAAGTTAGCGTGCCACCCTCAGAAAACCATCTTAGAGGCCAGCTAGGAAAATAATTCTTGCACAAGAATTTGCCGTGATAAGTGGCATATTTTATAAATTCGAAATAAAAATTTTCAAAATTTTTTTATGGTGCACCGCCAACTTCACGTGAAGTTAGCGTGCCACCCTCAGAAAACCACCTTAGAGCCCAGCTAGGAAAATAATTCTTGCACACGAATTTGCCGTAAATATGCCGTAGATAAGTGGCATATTTTATAAATTGGAAAAAAAATTTTCAAATTTTTTTTATGGTGCACCGCCAACTTCACGTGAAGTTAGCGTGCCACCCTCAGAAAACCACCTTAGAGGCCAGTTTGGAAAATAATTCTTGCACAGGAATTGCCGTAGATAAGTGGCATATTTTATAAATCCGAAAAAAAAAATTTCAAATTTTTTTTATGGTGCACCGCCAACTTCACGTGAAGTTAGCGTGCCACCCTCAGAAACCCACATTAGAGGCCAGCTAGGAAAATAATTCTTGCACACGAATTTGCCGTAAATTTGCCGTAGATAAGTGGCATATTTTATAAATTCGAAAAAAAAAATTTCAAATTTTTTTATGGTGCACCGCCAACTTCACGTAAAGTTAGCGTGCCACCTTCAGAAAACCACCTTAGTGGCCAGCTAGGAAAATAATTCTTGCACACGAATTTGCCGTCAATTTTGCCGTACATAAGGGGCATATTTTATAAATTCGAAAAATAAAATTAATATTTTTTTATGGTCCCCCGCCAACTTCACGTGAAGTTAGCGTGCCACCCTCAGAAAACCACCTTAGACACCAGTTAGGAAAATTATTCCTGCACACGAATTTGCCGTAAATTTTCCGTAGATAAGTGGCATATTTTATAAATTCGAAAAATAAAATTAATATTTTTTATGGTCCCCCGCCAACTATAAATGTAAAGCTTCACCTCTCAAATAAATAATAAGGATTTATTTAGCTTTAACATAAAATGCAAGTTCTGGCTTAATACTGGTATTTTTTTTAACCTTTGCTCCTTTTCGTGCAAATCATCGTACAGTATATATTGCCCAACCCTTAGGCATATTGCCGTATAATGGCCCATATCATCCGGCCCTTTTTGGTATTCCGCACCTTCGTAGCATACCATTCCCGTGAGATTAAATATTGTTCCGTCTTCGCCTGTTAGTTTTTTTGGTAATTTGTGTACTTCAGCATATAAACCACTTTGGGTTAACGAGTAAACCTCAAAGCATATAAGAGTTCCTTTAAAGAGTTTAAATTACCTTGTCAATGATGAGGAAAATTATATTAAAATAATTAGCCAATTCACAAGATCTCATACTGTCTCAAACGTTATTTGATGTTATTTCTCAAATGCAAGTGTGTTAAGTTATTATCAAACGAATTATTTATTAATTAAAAAAAAATGTTCGTAAACATATGTAAATAATAACAACGAAAACTAAAGTAGTAAATAGGTTTTTTAATGCGTTTTAGTCATAGGTTTTCATACGGATGTAGTTAAATACGACATACAACTCATTGCAGTGTTCACAAGGGTCGTAGTTGAAAAATACTTCATAAGACAATAAGAGCCTTTGTGAATTGCATAAATGTACTTGTGTATGTAGATATTAAGTCTATAGATAAAATCGAACGGCTTTCTAAGGTCTCATCTCACATCTTTTACTTATTTTTTAATTGTTCCAAGTAAAAGTCAAATCTAATTACATTTTTATATCCTGTTGGCCACAATTCATCGTCAATGGTATTTTTCCAGTTTTCACCATACAGAAGAAGTCCGACGCCCACAAAAAAAATGTCCACAATCAGGAAGTCTTATGACGGTGAGTTATGTACAGGTGTGTGTATTTTTTATATACTAACTAGTTTATTTATTACACAAAGGAACGGCAAATTCGTGTGCAAGAATTATTTTCCTAGCTGGCCTCTAAGGTGGTTTTCTGAGGGTGGCACGCTAACTTCATGTAAAGTTGACGGTGCACCATAAAAAAAATTTGAAATTTTTTTTTCGAATTTATAAAATATGCCACTTATCTACGGCAAATTTACGGTAAATGTGTGCAAGAATTATTTTCCTAGCTGGCCACTAAGGTGGTTTTCTGAGGGTGGCACGCTAACTTCACGTGAAGTTGGCGTGCCACCCTGTATTTTCTAAAATATGGCCACGGCAAATTGTTTTGTTTCACGGATAAATTACGGCAAATTCACGGCAATTTTCCCAATAGGTAATTTTTTTCCACGTAAAAGTTGTCTTGCCAACTTCAGAGAGATGATAGTCGGGCACCATCGCCGCCATCGATAGTTTGGGAAAACCATCGATAGTTTTTCGACTTTTGTTACCATGCCTAAATTTTTTTAAAACACGAAAAAATCGCTTATAATTCCTTTGGTCAATAGGCTTTACCGAAATCTTTGCGAAATGGAAACTAAAATAGGTATATATGTTTTAATTTTTTTTGCCGTTTAAAAAACTAAAAATCGCTACTTTTACTCTAACCAGATAACGTTACCGCTTTACGTTTGTGTAAAAGTTTAAAAGAAGGGGTTGTAGAACGTCTCTTTCCATACGAGAAGAGAACCGCTTAAACATAAGTTTTATTTTTTGGTATGTTTGTATTAGAGGTTTACGCCGATCACTATATCGGCGGCGGCGGCGTGGGCAGCGCGCCCGTGTACGCCGGTGTTCTTGCTTCAAAAAGCTTGTTTCCATTTAAAAAAAATAATATTTAGGAAAGGTTTTGTTTGTATGTATTTAAGGGAATCAACGTA
This sequence comes from Eurosta solidaginis, assembly GCF_040869045.1. Lineage (NCBI taxonomy): Eukaryota > Metazoa > Arthropoda > Insecta > Diptera > Tephritidae > Eurosta > Eurosta solidaginis. The sequence goes on along the minus strand of NC_090322.1, from coordinate 107,097,137 downwards.
TTGGCGAAAAAATTTAAGTACTTAAAATGGTCACACTTTTGTCTGTATGTCTCGTACAAAGCGTAGTTTCCCGAAGGAGATGTTCTGGTCTAACTTCTAATGCTCGTTATCGACACGATTCCTTTAAATTATTTGTGGCCCCTTGCTGGTCACGCACAAAGGCGATTTACGGTTGCTGTTGTTATTATTATTATTATTATTAGCTTCTTTATTTAGCCGTAGCTATTTTAAACTTTCAGGTACAGTTTAGTAATACAAAATCGGTAATTTTAGCAATAGCTAATTGGCTCATTGTGAGCTATAATGTTCTCTAATATGATATATTATCAGTCTTTTAAATACATTAATATTTCTTTCGTTTTTTATATTGCTTGGCAATTCATTAAAAAGTTTTAGGCCTTTATACATTAAAACATTTTGTGCCTTATTGGATTTATAAAATTTAATTATAAAATCATTCTTGTTCCTTAAGCCGTAGGGTTGCACATCTCCTACATATGCTATTTGGCCCGTTAAGTACTTTGGTAGCAGGTGATATTTCATTTTAAACACAAAAAGAAGTACGTTCATAATTGTTCTTTGATTGATATTTAACCATTTCAGAGTTTCTAACATATATGTGATTGGTGTCAGCCTATTACATAATAGTATGCACCGCATCCATTTGTTTTGTAGTTTTCGCAGCCTGTTTTTCATCTGTGTGGATCCCAGGAATAAAATGGTCGAACATTATTCAAAATGTGGCTTGATCATTACATTAAATATCTTTGCGGCGCTGTTGATAGATACATTTTTTTGTTGTTGCTATTAATGGTCTTTTAATACTCATGGCTCTCATGGCACACGATGAGCACCAACGCTGGCCTATTGTTAATCGCGCCAAAGGGGGCATCTAGTTTTTTCCCGTAGTGCGAACAGTAGGAATCATATCCACAACCAGTCGCTACAACGCCTCCTGAGCCTCATACACCATGCCAGCACAGAAGCTATAGCACTGCGACTTCGAACTCATACCTTCGTGAACGTCACTAGAAGCTCTATGTATAGAGACTTTCTAACGGATTTTTTTTGTCGCGCTATACTGCCGAGCAGTGTTGCCAGGTGATGAAAAAAAAGAAGCTAGATTGGCAAAAAAAAAAAAGGTTAGAAAAAGCTAAATTTAGAAAAAAAAGAAGCTAAAAAAAGGCCAGAAATTTTTTTGGTTAATTCATAAAATTTTTTTTTTATATTTTAGTTTACACATTTGTAAATAAAAACTTATAAACATAACTTAAACATAACTTCTTGTTTCAAAACATATCAGGCACATTTTCCTTGACTAGCACACGGAATTACTTTAAATGATTGCATATGTGTATATACACAAAAAAAAATATTACAAACTAATTATTTATATAAAATATTCCCCGTCTGAAAAATCAGAAGAGCTTAAGTCTGCGTATAAAGTTTGGCTATTTACCATAGATATGAGATCATCGGTAATTTCAAAATCAATACATTTAGATAAGCGTTTTAACGAGCATCTAATATTAAGCAGCGCATTAAGCATTTTAATTTTTAGTTTGTTCCTTAATTTAGTTTTCAGAATTTTCATGCCACTAAAAATTCGTTCAACCTCCGCGTTACTGAGTGGTAATACTAAAAAACTAAATATGAATTCGACAAGTTCTAAAAAAGGTGGTTCGTTTAATGCATTTTTATATTCTCGGACTTCCGACCAAAATTCCATGGTGGAGTGTAAATTTTTCCATTGTATAGTTATAAGTTTTCGCCACTACAGCTCCATTAATGCTATTTGACTTGAAGAGCCGCATTTCATATATTGTCCCACAATATTCTTTATGGCCAATGTAACTCAGGTAGATAAGCTACAAGTTATGCAAAATAAAGCTATGAGATTTATATTAAACATGAGGTATGATACTCCCATTAATAACATGATAGAAGCACTAAACTGGTTGAGTATAAAACAGCTCATATTCTACCACAGTATGAAATTTGTATTTAATATTAAGCACGGTAAATTACCAACATACCTCAGCGAAAAGCTTAGATATGTAAATGATGCACATTCATACGTAATCAGAGAAAACAATAATTTCAGATTACCTCTTTTCAAAACAGAAGTGGACAAGCAAAATATATTTTATAAGGGCCTGAAATATTTCAATGAACTTCCTAATCACATAAAAAGTAGTAATAACTTCAATACTTTTAAAAAAAGTTTATTGGAGCATTGTAAAACCCTTCCAATAAGATACAGTTTTTTTTTCTTTTATTTTTTACATGACATACCGATACTGGAGCGCGAAAAGGGAATGGTAATACTGGTAGCAGCAAAATACAATGCACCCGGCCCTAAGGAAAAGAAAATCAGTCGCCACCTGTAACTCTAGACAGTTCCAACAACAAATTTCGCTGGAATTCGGTATTTTCAGCCTATATTTACTGTTGATGATCGGGATCACTCGCATTCCGACAGCATTAATATAACAATAAAATTATATGATGTGTAACCAAAATAAGGTCAAACAAAAGTTGGAGCAGGGGGGATTGGAAACACGTCCTTTTCAACCTCCCAATATATTTTGAGCTGTGCTGATCGGAATCTTCATGCGTTCCGACAGCGTCTTTACTAAACAAAGTTGAGGGGTGATTGGGTACACTTCAATTTCCAACATCCAAAGACATGTTTAGCTGTGTTGATCGGAGACCAATACATTCCGACAGCTTAAAATACAAATATAATTGAAAAATATAAGTTCCAAATTTTGTTGCCTTAAGCTGGGAGCCCTGGTGGATTGGAAACGCGTCCTTTCCAACCTTCCTTAAATGACTGGCTCACAGACTCGTCCGTTTGTTACGCCAGTAAATATGCTGATCGGAATCACATGGCATTCCAACAGCATATTCAATAGAAATACATGATATAATAATGAATTGTACTTAGTAGTTTAAGTTTTAGGCCTAAACAGCCGTAATAATAAATAAATTAAATTAAATTAAAGAATAACTATGCTTCTCTTTTTCAAAGTAAGAAAATACATCTGGCTTTGAAACTTTCAACGAATTTTCAGCAGAAAAAGAATTAATATTTTGTAGAGAACTCATATTATTAGGTATTAGGTGTTCACAGGAACTATTGAAATTATTTTATTTTAGGAATTATTAAAAATACATTCGGATTAAAAAATGCTAGAAAAAAGTCACGAAGCTAAACCCAAAATTTCGAGGCTAAGGGCAAAAACAAAAGGCTAAATCTAGCATCGAAAAGGCTCTAACCTGGCAACACTGCTGCCGAGCACTACCAGAAAAACACCTTGAATCGTTAGGGAGTAACTATTCGGCCAAGGATGCCGCCCTCGAAATCATATGCAGTCCAAATGGATATTATTGCGTAACTGAAGGGTGAAAATAGTAGAATCCTACATAATTTAAATTTTACAAGGACCCTGGATACCTTTTTTTAAATGTATACCAAAATTTGCAAACGTTTGACTCCAAGGGACTAGTTGGGATAGGGCCGCCAACTTTACGAAATGTCAAAACCGGAGATTTGTTGAATGATGAAGTGTGAAAATCAAAATTAACACATCAGACGCTATTTTAAAGTTTCGCAAATAAACAACAGATGTTTGAATATAAGGGCAAGTGATTTTTCAAACCCTTCTATTATTATTATATTATTATTATTATATTATTATTATTATATTATTATTATTATATTTATTACGGTCTTTAAGACCTAGTTGATGTTAAGTAAACATTTGTTTCATTAAATATTAAGTGTTTTACAAAATGAAAATAATTTTACTTTAAACTTATTAATATTTTCACAATCTTTTATTTATTTATTTAGTCTAGTAACAAATGTTTAGTACAGACACTTATGACTAAATTACAGAGACCAGCTTAATATAAGCTATGGGGAACACTAGACAAAAAGAATTTATATTATTACAGATTAAGTAATTTTTTAGTTTAAGTTGAAAAGCGTATTTTGAGTTGGAGAAATCAATATCCAAAACACTTGAGAAGCAATTAATTTCTGATAGGGCTCTGTTAATAGGCGCTTTTGAGTATAAACAGTTCTACTCAGCCCTATGAAAAAGATTTCTAAGTGGCGGAGGTTTCTACAGGGAGTATTTAAGCATAGTCTTTCAAGAAGCAACGCGCAGTCAATTTTGCCCGTGAAAAGATCGAAAATGAACAACGAGGCCAAGAGAATTCTGCGATTGTTTAGGGATAGTAAGGATATTAGTTGGCATCGAGACTCATAAGACGGGATCGGTTCAGAGAAAAGTAATTACATAAGCGCGAAGCGCATAAAGATTTTTTGAACCCGCTCCAGGCGGTTGATGTGAACTGCGTGGTAGGGCCGCCAAATGAAAGCCGCATACTCAAGTTTGGACCGCACAAAGGACGTATATAAAACTTTGAGTGTGTAGGGGTCAGAGAAGTTTGCGGAATGGCGTCTGACAAAAGCAAGCATTGAAAGCGCCTTAGAAATTGTGAAGCTGACGTGAGTGTTAAAATTAAACTTTGAGTCAAAGTATACCCCCAAGCCTTTAACTTCAAGAGTCGTTCGAAGAAAGGTTTCTGCAATATGATAGGAGGTATGAAGTGGCCTCAGTAGTTTACCATACGTCACAGTGTGGCACTTACTTATATTAAGGAAAAGACGGTTCTTAACACACCAGATATAAAGCTTATCAATCTCAGATTGAAGAACAACGACATCATTATAACAACTGATCTCAGAATAGATCTTGAGATTTATCTCAGTAGGTAGTTCATTGTACATTTTGTACCCTGTGTATTCTAGTCTTCTTTGCGAACTCTGTTCTTACTCTAGGCAGTCTTATATTATTGCAGTATCTAGTTCCATAACTATGGATCTCGTGATTATATAATATTTTATTGCTCAGGTAACTCGGTAGCCATCCTAATCTTACATGATGTACAAATTTCAAAGTGAAGTAACTTATTGACTGTTTTATACTAAGCCAGTTTAACCGATTCAGCATTATAGTTTTTGATGTTCTTGGGGGACATTTTAATATAAATCGCATTGCCTTGTTTTGTTGTATTTGTAGTCTTTTAATTTGCATATCACTCGCTATCAGCAGAATTGTAGGACATTATTTTATGACGTTGACTAATATGTTTACATGTTCTATACATGAATCCTATTTTCTGCGCAATTTTTCTTTCAAGATAATTTATATGTTCTCCAAAATTCAGGTTTTCATCAATTAAAACTCCTAAGTACTTCATTTCATTTAGTCTTTGAATTAAGTTGTTTTTTATCTTCAGGGTTATATTGTTTAAATCGTTATTACGTATGATGTTCTGGTTTTTGCAAAATACCATGAACTTAGTCTTATCTATATTTAACTTCAATTTTTTAAGGCACAACCAGTTGTATAGAGAGTCAAGGTCTTTTTATGCTTTCTGCATTGCACAGTCGGCATATTTCTCACTGATGGTGAGCAGTGCATCGTCCGCAAATAGACGTAAATTGCAATATTTTAAGCATTTCTTTATATCATTTATGTACAATGTAAATAGTATCGGTGCAAGGACTGAACCTTGTGGCAATCCGATATATACATCCACAACCGATGAGACTGCGTTTCCAATTACCGTCCTTTGCTTTCTGTCACTGAGATAGGTAGGTAGGTTGAACTGGCCGGTCCATGAGGACCTCACATAGACTGATTGAGTCCGTAGTGTTACCAGAAGTTTGTTTCAACGACCAAACTGAAAAACCCTATCAAAAAACAGGACCTATGTTATAAAATAACTCCGTCCTCTTGGCAAATACTAGAAGCTTCCTAGGACTTAAGCCACTTGCTGCTTCTAGATCTGACAGCTGTATCACTCCTAATAGCTGGAGTCTTAGCCTGGCAAGTGCAGGGCACGAGCACAGAACGTGCTCGATCGTTTCCTCCTCCAACCCGCACTTCCTACACCTGCTATCACTGACCAAGCCTAATTTAAAGGCATGTGACGCCAGAAGGCAGTGTCCAGTCAGAATACCCGTCATGAGTCTACAGTCCTCTCTTTTTAATGATAGAAGCAACTGTGTTAGTCTAGGGTTGTAAGACCTACACATAATCTTCGACACTTTACAACCCCGCGCTTGAACCCACGCCTTTTCTGCTTGGTCGATCATGTGCACCTCTCGCCTTCGCTTAATCTCGCCCAATCTAATTGGGACGTCTACGGAGCAAGCTTCAAGGGATGCGCCCTTTTTAGCTAATTCGTCCGCTTTTTCATTCCCATCTATTCCCATATGCCCTGGGACCCAATATAGATGTATGCTTCTCCCTGTCCCGATTCTCTCCAGAGACTGCTTACACCCTAACACGCATTTAGATGCTGTGCTATGCGAGATTATTGCCTTAATTGCTGCTTGACTGTCAATATAAAAGTTAACACGGTTGCAGCTTAAGCTATTCTCTTCCAGGGTTTCTACTGCTTTGGTTACGGCTAATATTTCCGCTTGGAAAACGCTACAGTAATCCGGCAGCCTGTAGGATCTGCTTAATTCCGGATCAGCGCAGTATACCGCAGACCCTACTCCTTCCACTATTTTGGAACCATCGGTGTACACATGTATCGCCTCGTCCGCCATTTGCGCACCCTTGCGCCAACCGTCCACCTCTATTGTGGCCTTAAGATCTCCCTCAAAGTGCAGGTAGGGAATCATGTAGTCTGTTCGTCTTGTGACTGAGGACGCTATACTACTATGGCCATATGGTCGGCGCTCAAGCTGCCCCGAAGCATCGAGCCTGGTTGCGGTCGTTAACGCTTTGTTCTTTGCTACCAGGTCTACAGGTGGAATGTGCAGAATGGCATACAGTGCAGCCGTCGGGGTTGTTTTCAGGGCTCCCGTAATGCAAAGCATCGATAGTCTGTATACCCCCTCTAATTTTTTGAGGTATGTTGTTTTTTGTGTGGCTTTCCACCAAACAAGAACTCCATAGTATAGAATAGGGCTTACAATCGCTGTAAAAACCCAATGAGAAAGAGAGGGCGATTGGCCCCACGTACACCCCAGCATTCTTTTACATGCATAGAGTGCCGTTGAGGCCTTCTTGACCCTCTCCTCCACGTTGAGCTTCCATGACAGCTTACTGTCTAGGATGATTCCTAGATATTTTGTGCAAGGTTCCTCCTGTAAGGTCACCGCTCCTAACTTAGGCCTGGTCCAATTTGGGACCTTGTACCTCTTTGTAAACAAGACCATATCCGTCTTCTCCGCATTGACTTTCAGCCCGACATTAGATGCCCAGGTATGAATATCCCGAAGCGCCCGATCCATCAAAGAACTAATCGTTGGAAGGCATTTTCCACTTACGACAATTGCAACGTCATCTGCGTAAGCCGTAAGTTTTACGGGTCCCTCATCGAATTGCCTGAGCAGTTGGTTGATGACCAGTGTCCACAGCAGAGGTGATAGCACCCCTCCCTGCGGCGTGCCCCTGTCCACTGATTTCGTGGCCTCGTACAATCCCCATTGTGATGTAATCTTCCTGCAATTTAACATGCAGCCGATCCATCTGATTAAGGCAGGATGTACTTTAATGTAATTAAGACCATCCATAATCGCCCATTTTGCAACATTATTGAAAGCCCCGGCAATGTCCAAGAAGACTCCTAGAGCATACTCCTTATATTCCAGGGATTTCTCTATGCTTATTACCACCCTATGCAATGCGGTGTCTACCGACTTGCCTTTGGTGTACGCATGCTGTGTTGTGGAGAGCAGCTTTTCATCCACGTTGGACTTTATGTACACATCTATCAGCCTCTCAAAGGTTTTGAGCAGAAATGATGTTAAGCTAATGGGTCTATAGTCTTTGGGATACACGTGACCGATCTTCCCCGCCTTTGGTAGAAAAGCTACACGAGCAGTTCTCCAAGAGTGCGGTACATGATTCAGTCTTATGCACCCATCGAATATTATTTGAAGCCATTCCACGACCGCCCTACTTGAGACTTGTAGCATGGCCGGGAATATACCATCTGGGCCCGGCGATTTAAACATAGAAAACGTCTTCACTGCCCACTCGATCTTGGTATCGGTCACCAAGCCCGGCACCACTAGCTCCGTGATCGAAGTGTGAGTGATGTCTGCTGGTTCTTCTAAACCGTCTCCCGATGGGAAATGTGTATCGAGAAGCACCTCAAGGGATTCCTCACTATCACGTGACCATTCCCCGTTCTCTTTCTTTATTAGTCCCTGGACTATGTTTCCCTTTGCTAGGACTTTTTTCAACCGTGCTGTTTCACTGGAGCACTCTATGTCCGTACAGAAACTTTTCCATGAGTTTCTCTTCGCCCTGGTAATTTCACGCTTGTAGATCCTCAGTAGATCCCTGTACTCGTCCCGACACGCTTCGCTTTCCGCGGTCTTTGCGAGTTTAAACATTTCTTTTACCTGTCTTCTTAGAAGACTCAGCTCATTGCTCCACCATGGCGGCTTTGCTTTTCCTCTGAATCTTCTTAGAGGGCAAGCTTTGTTATACGCAGTCATAAGCGTCCTTGTTAGGAATTCATTCGACTCCTCCAGTTCCTCTACATTAGCAACCTCTTTGGGTTGTCCCAGTTTCGTTTCTACATGTTTCTGGAATTTAGTCCAATTCGTTGCCCTAGGGTTTCTAAAGGTTCCTCCCTTCTCTACCCTCTTTAGTGGGATGCTGAAGCTTATATACGCATGGTCGGAGAAGGATGGTCTATCGAGAACCATCCAATCATACCTTGATATATCACGCTCGGAGCTCAATGTAATATCCAGAACATTGCTGGATGTTGGACCAATGTATGTAGGAACATTTCCCCTGTTGGCTATCTGCAAATTGGTTTGCAGGATGTAACAAAATAGAGATTCGCCTCTCTCGTTCGTATCTGCTCCTCCCCACGCATTGTGGTGCGCATTTGCATCTGCGCCTATGACCAACCGCCCTTTGCGCCCTTCCTCCTGTACTAGCCTTTTGCACTCCATCGGTGGAACCTCCGCAGCATGGGCCATGTAGCAGGACGCCAGGATAAATGCCTGCTTATTCTTTTGCTCAACGGCCACCGCTACGAGATCCTCGGTGGTGTAATTAGGCAGCATATATGAATGCAGCTGTTTCCTTACCATTACTACAGCTCGCACCCGTCCTTCCGTTTGTGCGTAGTAAACGCCAAACCCGCGCGCGCTAAGTCCAGAAACCTTTCCTCCCGATGAGAGCCACGGCTCCTGGATCAGCGCCACGTCAAACGAACCCTCCTCAAGGGTTAGGAGGAGTTCGCTCGACGCCACTTTACTGTGTTGGAGGTTTATCTGTAGGGCTCGCAGCACCATTGGGCTGTTTGTCCCCCTCCAGCACCTTCGTCTTGACGTCGTCGTCCTCCTCTTGCCCTTTTGGTTTAGAGTATTCGAGGCGCCCTTCAGCCCCTCGTGAATGTTGTGCCGTGTGTTCCTCTGTGCGAGTCACAGCACCATTTAGCGTTTGGTCCTCTTCTAGCACGTTCGTGGTGACGTCGGGGACCTCCACCTGTCTTTTTTCCCTTAGGCTTCTGAGGTCCTTTTCGACTTCGCCCACTTCCAGCGTGTTAGGATTTTTATCCTCGGGACTTCTTTTCCTGAGTCGCATGTAAATTTTGCCAGTGCCAAAGGACATTTTGCCAAGCTGCGTGTACAAAATATCCTCCGCCTGCTTGTTTATTTGGAAGATGTAGAACTGACCATCCTCGGTAGGCCGAGATACAGTAAGTACCTTCCAATCCTGTGTCGGTATGTTCGGATTCTGATTCTGCAGAAGTCGCAGTGTATCCTCCGACTTCATCACGCATGGTATCCATACCTTAACTTTTGGTACCGTGGGGATTTGCGCTTTATCCACCACCTCAAACCGCGCGTTCGTGCCTTGCCTTTGGAGGTTTGGAACGACTTCCTCCAGCCACCGCAAGCTCGCGATGTTGTCGCACGCTATCATCTTCACACCATTATACCATCCCCCCGAATCAAAGGTTGGAAGGGGCTTACTTGGTTGTTCCCGCATCATCTTAAGCATTAAGCTAATAAGCTCCCTTTCCACAGATCTCCACCTTTCAGTAGTCGTTTGTCCGAACGGACTGCTACGATCAACCAGCGCCACAGTCAGTGACTGCTTTGCCACATCACTCATCTTCTCGGTAAAAGCAGGAGTCATAGTGTTATCTCCCTTTGGAACCTCCGAGAACACCGGAGTCTTCGCGTTAACTCCCTTTAGCGCCTCCGAGAAAGCCGGAGTCTTAGCGTTATCTCCCTTTGGCTTATCTCCTACTTCCGTAGTTGGAACTTCCCTCTGACTGGCAGCTTTCGAGGTAGTTGCTACCTCGCTATTGGAACCCATCTGTCTTACAGCTTTGGGCCTACTTGTCTTGTCTATGCGACTGCCCTGTCTCGCGGCTCTAGGACTGGGTCCTTTCTGCCTCTTGAAAGCAGGCTTGTCGCCTTCTGCCGAACGTTGCCTCTTCATTCTGCCATTCGACGCTTCTTCCTCCTCGTACCGGTTGCAGAACCGAGGGTTTCTCGCAGCAAACCTTTTGAACTGCCTTCGACCTACTTCTACCGCTTCATGGGCCCATTCCAAGCGCTCGATCTCCACTTCTGTTGGGTCGACCACTGCTCCCAAGCGTTGTACAATTCTTAGAGCTGCACGGTACTGCGAGAGAGCTCTTTTACTTCCTCTGCTCCGTACCCTTCTCCACTCTTCTACTCCGTTTTCATTTGTGTGCTTCTCCAACACGGAGTTCATTGAATCAGCACTACTCTCGCTCCCCGAGTCCGACGCATCGCTTAATTCGTATTTGTCGTCCCTGGATTGCGACTCAGTCCTCCTCTTTATATCCTCCTTATTACGTTCAGGTAATGAGTTGTTCATCTTGGTCGTACGACCACCTGCCCGACAAGGCGGGCTCAGCGGTCCAGTATTATATACGGGGAAAGAACCGTCCGCCACAGCAGCGCCCCTTACTGCGGTAAGGCCATAAATACTTCCCGAGATGGCCCGGTATCGGGAAGGCTCCGTTCGAATACAGCCGAATTTATCCCCTGGCTGCAAATCGTCCAATAGGCACGGTCCGCATAACACCCTGGATTAGGGGTTGGCAGTTCTTGGTCACCGACATCCCGCCGCCCTCCTATGAGGCGAAACGGCGTAGATGTCAGTCCTAAACAGCTCCGCCTCATAGTCGGGCGCTATGGAGTTCGGCTAAGCCCTCACACCAACGACAAGGTGCCTACCCTAGTGAGGGTGTCACTGAGATAACTTCGGAACCATTCCAAAGTCTTACCTCTGACCCCAGTTTTGAACAAAACATTCAACAATTCCCGTCTATCAACTGTTTCAAAGGCGCGTTTCAAGTCAAAGAAGACAGACATCTGATATATCATCTTTCCATTCTGCAATAACCATGTTAAGTGCTGTTTCACAAGAATGGCTCTTCCTGAATCCAGACTGTTCTGGTATAATAACTTTGTGCTTTTCTAGGTATGCCACCAATTGATTATTCACCACCATTTCCATAATTTTCTCATCTGAGGGTAACGTATTAATTGGCCGTAACTCCTCCGGTTTCACTGTATGTTTTACTTTTTACACAGGTACTATTGTTGAAACTTTCCAGCAGTTTGGAACAATGCCATTATTTAGGGACTCATTTATTATGTCTTTGTAAAAGTTACCAATGTACATCATGGAATCCTTGACGCTTCCCAAGGCAGTTGGTTCTATGTACCGGAGCGACTCGGGATTTTTCCCGACCAAGGACTGTCATTTCAGTGTGACCCCATCTAATTTGTTTCGTCCCTCCCACAAATTGTCATCCTCCCAGCAGCTCCTTGCAGCAGGACTGCTCCATATTCTCTTACTCCGGGAAGGCATCGAATCCAATCCGGGTCCTGAGAAATGGTTTTGCTGCATCTGCCGGAAAAGAATCTTTTTAGGACGGTCATACTCTGTTCAGTGTGTCTCGTGCAAGGGATGGTTGCATCGGACAGGTTGTTCTGGGCTTGATCCCAAAACCCGACGTCCACGTAACTTTTATAAATCTTTTGTGGCTCCTTGCTGTTCACGCCCAAGGGCGTCCCGTAGTCTACGTCTAAGCGCCCCCCCCCCCCCCCCCCACTACCTTCCAGCAGCCCCACTGCTCAGCAAGCCACAACAAGTACCCGCTGCTGCTCGCGCCCCACGGCGCCAACAACTCAAACAGCTGCTACCACTCATAACTACAATCTTCGTAGTAGAGTCGGAAGCAATGCTGAGCAACAGCCCCTGCCCCCGTCTTCCCCCCCCCCCCCCCCCTCTTTTCCGGCAGCAATCGTGTAGGTCAGGGGAACAGACTCTTAGTCCCTACCTCCGTTTGCACCGTTTGCCAGCACAGAATATATATGTTTGCGACATCCGCCCAATGCAGCTCCTGCCTTGGGTGGTGCCACTTCCCTAGATGTTCTGGTCTCCGCGACGGCAACCCCCCGACGGGTTTCATCGCGCCATGTTTCCAGGTCGCAAACCCAAATCATCCGGGTACCCCAATGCTTGCCCAAGGACGCCCAGTCCTAGGGCCACAACAGCAATTGCGTCCTGGCCTTCCCCAACCCAGGCGTAGTCACATTTTGTACCCTGTGTATTCTAGTCTTCTTTGCGAACTCTGTTCTTACTCTAGGCAGCCTTATATTATTGCAGTATCTAGTTCCATAACTATGGATCTCGTGATTATATAATATTTTATTGCTCAGGTAACTCGGTAGCCATCCTAATCTTACATGATGTACAAATTTCAAAGTGAAGTAACTTATTGACTGTTTCATACTAAGCCAGTTTAACCGATTCAGCATTATAGTTTTTGATGTTCTTGGGGGACATTTTAATATAAATCGCATTGCCTTGTTTTGTTGTATTTGTAGTCTTTTAATTTGCATATCACTCACTATCAGCAGAATTGTAGGACATTATTTTATGACGTTGACTAATATGTTTACATGTTCTGTACATGAATCCTATTTTCTGCGCAATTTTTCTTTCAAGATAATTTATATGTTCTCCAAAATTCAGGTTTTCATCAATTAAAACTCCTAAGTACTTCATTTCATTTAGTCTTTGAATTAAGTTGTTTTTTATCTTCAGGGTTATATTGTTTAAATCGTTATTACGTATGATGTTCTGGTTTTTGCAAAATACCATGAACTTAGTCTTATCTATATTTAACTTCAATTTTTTAAGGCACAACCAGTTGTATAGAGAGTCAAGGTCTTTTTGTGCTTTCTGCATAGCACAGTCGGCATATTTCTCACTGATGGTGAGCAGTGCATCGTCCGCAAATAGACGTAAATTGCAATATTTTAAGCATTTTTTTATATCATTTATGTACAATGTAAATAGTATCGGTGCAAGGACTGAACCTTGTGGCAATCCGATATATACATCCACAACCGATGAGACTGCGTTTCCAATTACCGTCCTTTGCTTTCTGTCACTGAGATAACTTCGGAACCATTCCAAAGTCTTACCTCTGACACCAGTTTTGAACAAAACATTCAACAATTCCCATCTATCAACTGTTTCAAAGGCGCGTTTCAAGTCTAAGAAGACAGACACCACAACTTTTTTATCTGATATATCTTCTTTCCATTCTGCAATAACCATGTTAAGTGCTGTTTCACAAGAATGGCTCTTCCTGAATCCAGACTGTTCTGGTATAATAACTTTGTGCTTTTCTAGGTATGCCACCAATTGATTATTCACCACCATTTCCATAATTTTCTCATATTGATTGGCCGTAACTCCTCCGGTTTCACTGTATGTTTTACTTTTTCCACAGGTTGTTGAAACTTTCCAGCAGTTTGGAACAATGCCATTATTTAGGGACTCATTTATTATGTCTTTGTAAAAGTTACCAATGTACATCATGGAATCCTTGACGCTTCCCAAGGCAGTCGGTTCTATGTACCGGAGCGACTCGGGATTTTTCCCGACCAAGGACTGTCATTTCAGTGTGACCCCATCTAATTTGTTTCGTCCCTCCCACAAATTGTCATCCTCCCAGCAGCTCCTTGCAGCAGGACTGCTCCATATTCTCTTACTCCGGGAAGGCATCGAATCCAATCCGGGTCCGTCTCCTGACCCCGGTCCTGAGAAATGGTTTTGCTGCATCTGTCGGAAAAGAATCTTTTTAGGACGGTCATACTCTGTTCAGTGTGTCTCGTGCAAGAGATGGTTGCATCGGACAGGTTGTTCTGGGCTTGATCCCAAAACCCGACATCCACGTAACTTTTATAAATCTTGTGTGGCTCCTTGCTGTTCACGCCCAAGGGCGTCCGTAGTCTACGTCTAAGAGCCCCCCCCCCCCCCCACTACCTTCCAGCAGCCCCGCTGCTCAGCAAGCCACAACAAGTACCCGCTGCTGCTCGCGCCCCACGGCGCCAACAACTCAAACAGCTGCTACCACTCATAACTACAATCTTCGTAGTAGAGTCGGAAGCAATGCTGAGCAACAGCCCCTGCCCCCGTCTTCCCCCCCCCCCCCTCTTTTCCGGCAGCAATCGTGTAGGTCAGGGAAACAGACTCTTAGTCCCTACCTCCGTTTGCACCGTTTGCCAGCACAGAATATATATCGCTTCCCAAGGCAGTCGGTTCTATGTACCGGAGCGACTCGGGATTTTTCCCGACCAAGGACTGTCATTTCAGTGTGACCCCATTTAATTTGTTTCGTCCCTCCCACAAATTATCATCCTCCCAGCAGCTCCTTGCAGCAGGACTGCTACATATTCTCTTACTCCGGGAAGGTATCGAACCCAATCCGGGTCCGTCTCCTGACCCCGGTCCTGAGAAATGGTTTTGCTGCATTTGCCAGAAAAGAATCTTTTTAGGACGGTCATACTCTGTTCAGTGTGTCTCGTGCAAGGGATGGTTGCATCGGACAGGTTGTTCTGGGCTTGATCCCAAAACCCGACGTCCACGTAACTTTTATAAATCTTTTGTGGCTCCTTGCTGCTCACGCCCAAGGGCGTCCCGTAGTCTACGCCTAAGCGTATCCCCACTACCTTCCAGCAGCTTCGCTGCTCAGCAAGCCTCAACAAGTACCCGCTGCTGCTCGCGCCCCACGGCGCCAACAACTCAAACAGCTGATACCTCTCATAACTACTAACTTCGTAGTAGAGCTGGTAGCAATGCTGAGCATCAGCCCCTGCCCCCGTCTTCTCCCCCCCTCTTTTCTGGCAGCAATCGTGCAGGTCAGGGAAACAGACTCTTAGTCCCTGCCTCCGTTTGCACCGTCTGCCAGCACAGAATATATAGGTTTGCGACATCCGCTCAATGCAGCTCCTGCCTTGGGTGGTGCCACTTTCCTAGATGTTCTGGTCTCCGCGACGGCAACCCCTCGACGGGTTTCATCGCGCCATGTTGCCAGGTCGCAAACCCAAATCATCCGGGTACCCCAATGCTTGCCCAAGGGCGCCCAGTCCCAAGGCCACAACAGCAATTGCGTCCTGCCCTTCCACAACCTAGGCGTAGTCACCCCTCACTTACCCCTAGAGTGGCGGCGTCACCCCTCATGCACTTCAGAATTCTGCAGTTCAACTGTAATGGACTAACTGGGAAGATTACGGAGATAGTCGATTTCATGAAGCGGCACAACATCCGCATTGCTGCGATTCAAGAGACTAAACTCACAGCAAGATCTGCATTGCAGACCTGCTCTGGTTATAATGTCCACAGGAAAGACCGCGAGAGCGGAAATGGAGGCGGCCTCGCGTTTATTATACACCACTCTGTGCAATATCATATATTTGATCCTGGCATCGACCGCAGTGACAATGTCTTAGAACGTCAAGGCCTATCTATCTGTCCGGTCAGGCGATGCAAATCTAGAAATCATCAACATCTACATCCCTCCTGTCACCTGTTGCCCCAGTGGATACCGCCCTAATATCGAGGCCTTACTCACTGGCAACAATCGCATTATCTTAGGCGATTTCAATGCCCATCACGACCTATGGCATTCAAACTTGCGGGCGGACAGTAGGGGTGAGATGTTGGCCGATCAAATAGACGAAACGACGTTCTGCACAATAAACGGAGACGCCCCCACACGTATGGTAGGAAGCTGTCATAGCTCGCCAGATATCTCAATCGTGAGCGCAGAACTCGTAAACTGGGAAAGAGGGTTTCAAATATTTAGCGCATGTCTTCAACCTGTCTCTTTCCACCTTTGTCATACCCGAGAAATGGAAAATGGCCAAGGTGGTCCCGCTACTAAAGCCTGGGAAACCAGCTAACGTAGGTGAGTCATATCGTCCGATATCTCTCCTATCGCCAGTGGCAAAGACGCTTGAAGCCATTTTGCTCCCTTATTTCCAAGCACATTTGCAGCTAGCCCCTCATCAGCATGGCTTCAGAAAACTCCATAGCACTACCTCCGCGCTAAATGTCATTAGCACCCAGATAAATTGCGGTTTGAATCAATATCCCCACCATAGAACAGTACTCGTAGCGTTAGACACATCAAAAGCTTTTGATACGGTCGTTACTGCAAGACCTGGAAGGGTCTACCCTTCCCCCATGTCTTAAAAGGTGGACCGCAAATTATCTGGGTGGTCGGCAGGCATCGGTGCAATTCGGAAGCGAAACATCAAAACAAAGGAGAATTAAACAAGGGGTGCCACAGGGTGGTGTCCTATCCCCGCTTTTGTTTAATTTCTACATATCTAAGCTACCTTCACCACCGGAAGGAGTCACAATCGTTTCCTACGCCGCAATACATAAACGGCTATCTCCCTGATCTCTCCAGTTTTTTCGCCTCGCGAAACCTGGCATTGTCACCGACTAAATCTTCTGCGACCTTATTTACAACATGGACGCCCCAAATGTCGACCATATTGAACATCCACGTCGATGGCACTACGCTACCGACTGTCCTACACCCCAAAAACTTGGGTGTGACGTTTGATCAGGATATACATTTTGGTGCGCACGCAACCGCAATTGTTCTAAGAATTCAGAGCCGTAATAAAATCCTCAAATCCCTTGCTGGCAGTACCAGGGGAAAAGATAAAGAAACGCTCTTGACCACATACAAAGCAATTAGCCAGCCGATTACGTGCTACGCGTCACCCATATGGTCGCCAAGCCTAAAAACCACCCACTGGAAGAAACTACAGGCCTGCCAAAATACTGCTCTCAGAATCGCCACGGGCTGTCTTCTTATGTCCCCAGAACACCATCTGCATAATGAGGCGAGAATACTCCCCATCACGGAGAGAAATGAGATGCTGACCAAACAGTTTCTGTTGAATACCCAGAAACCTGGGCATCCCAACAGACATCTGATTGACGAACCAGCACCGCCTAGGGGCCTAAGGAGTAATCTCCGTAAGCATTTTGAGGAAATACGGCACCTGAGAACCCAGCCGTATGAAGCGGAAAAACACAAGCAGGTCCTTGGTGAACTCCATAGACAGGCGTCGGACCTTTATGTGGGGAATTGCCCGGTGAATCCAGTACTTGAAGAAAAATATCCAGAACTCGCAGAAGAGGAACGCATACTCCCCAGGGAAACGCGTGTCACTCTTGCTGAACTTCGTTCTGGATACTGTAACAGGTTAAACTCTTACCTATCCAGAATCAACCCCGACATACAAAATGTATGCCCTGCTTGCAATGTGTCCCCACATGACACCAACCATCTCTTTAATTGTAATGTGGAACCAACGCCTCTAACACCCCTTTCCTTATGGTACACCCCTGTTGAAACGGCAAGTTTCCTTGGACTCCCGTTAGAGGATATTGATGAAAATTTGTGATCGGTCGCGGCTATTAGGTGGGGCGAGCATTGCTCCAACAACAACAACAACACAGAATATATATGTTTGCGACATCCGCCCAATGCAGCTCCTGCCTTGGGTGGTGCCACTTCCCTAGATGTTCTGGTCTCCGCGACGGCAACCCCCCGACGGGTTTCATCGCGCCATGTTTCCAGGTCGCAAACCCAAATCATCCGGGTACCCCAATGCTTGCCCAAGGACGCCCAGTCCTAGGGCCACAACAGCAATTGCGTCCTGGCCTTCCCCAACCCAGGCGTAGTCACCCGTCACTTACCCCCAGAGTGGCGACGTCTCCCCTTATGCACTTCAGAATTCTGCAGTTAAACTGTAATGGACTAACTGGGAAGATTACGGAGATAGTCGATTTCATGAAGCGGCACACCATCCGCATTGCTGCGATTCAAGAGACTAAACTCACAGCAAGATCTGCATTGCAGACCTGCTCTGGGTATAACGTCCACAGGAAAGACCGCGAGAGCGGAAATGGAGGCGGTCTCGCGTTTATCATACACCACTCTGTGCAATATTGTATATTTGATCCTGGCATCGACTGCAGGGACAATGTCTTAGAACGTCAAGGCCTATCTGTCCGGTCAGGCGATGCAAACCTAGAAATCATCAACATCTACATCCCTCCTGCCACCTGTTGCTCCAGTGGATACCGCCCGAATATCAGGGCCTTACTCACTGGCAACAATCGCATTATCTTAGGCGATTTCAATGCCCATCATGATCTATGGCATTCAAACTTGCTGGCGGACAGTAGGGGTGAGATGTTGGCGGATCAAATAGAAGAAACGACGTTCTGCACAATAAACGGAGACGCCCCCACACGTATGTCACAGCTCGCCAGATATCTCAATCGTGAGCGCAGAACTCGTAAACTGCGTCAACTGACAGCCGATGGTAACATTGGCATCCGACCACCTGCCCATACTTATTTCGCTTGAGCGTAACGCCGACTTCATCGTCACTGAAAAACGCACTTTCATAAACTTAAAAAAAGGAAAGTGGGAAGAATATAAATCTGCAACAGACAGCAGCTTTGCTGCCCTCCCTATCCCGACTGATGCCCGCCAAGGGGAGCGTGCCTTCCGTAAGGTCATTAAATCCGCCTCGGCACATTTCATTCCCGCCGGGAGAATTCCCGAAATCCGGCCCCACTTCCCGGCGGAGGCCGCAAACTTAGCGAGAGAACGTGACCTTATAAGACAGCTTGACCCAGGCGACCCCCAAATAAGGGATATAAACCAACGCATCAGATTGCTTGGAGCACCTAAGAGGTTGTAACCTCTCTACCGGTGTGGGTAAACTTTGGTCCACCGTAAAGTCCCTATCGAATCCGACTAAGCACAAGGGGTTGTGTAGCGCAATATATAGCTTCTCCAACCCAATTGTCAACCTCACCTTCGAGCGGCGAATCCCGTTTCACTAACAGACGAGGCTCTGGCGACCCCAAGCTCCTCATGGAACTTGGGGGTGGGGAGGGAGGGATGGCCTGAAGGTTTAATGTGGCCATATAAATCGTTCCCGAGATGGTCGGACCAGCACCTTAATGGTGCTGTGTTACCGGAGCGTATCGGATCTGTATCCGACAAAGGACCATCACATCGATAACACTCCCCAAAGCCTTCGGGGAGTAACCTAATCGCTACAACAAGAACAACAAAGTTTCCATCGCCTTTGGCGACAAAGTGCTGTCGGACGCGAAAAAATGCGCGAGCGCTTTCTGCCGACAATATGTAATGCATCCTACGGTGGACAAAGATAGACGGAGAGCCAATAGACGCGCACATAAACACAAATTCAGCGCGTCACCAATCACCATCACCGCTAAAGAGGTTGAGGACGCCATTGGTCTTGCTAAACCATCCAAAGCAGTGGGCCCAGACGGCATAGCCATGTCGATGCTTAAGAACCTAGGGAAAGAGGGGTTCAAATATTTAGCGCATGTCTTCAATCTGTCTCTTTCCACCTTTGTCATACCTGAGAAATGGAAAATGGCCAAGGTGGTCCCGCTACTAAAGCCTGGGAAACCAGCTAACATAGGTGAGTCGTATCGTCCGATATATCTCCTATCGCCAGTGGCAAAGACGCTTGAAGCCATTTTTCTCCCTTATTTCCAAGCAAATTTGCAGCTAGCCCCTCATCAGCATGGCTTCAGAAAACTCCATAGCACTACCACCGCGCTAACTGCCATTAGCACCCAGATAAATTGCGGTTTAAATCAATACCCCCACCATAGAACAGTACTCGTAGCGCTAGACCTATCAAAAGCTTTTGATACGGTCAACCATGGCTCGTTACTGCAGGACCTGGAAGGGTCTACCCTTCCCCCATGTCTTAAAAGGTGGACCGCAAATTATTTGGGTGGTCGGCAGGCATCGGTGCAATTTAGAAACGAAACATCAAAACCAAGGAGAATTAAACAGGGGGTGCCACAGGGTGGTGTCCTATCCCCACTTTTGTTTAATTTCTACATATCTAAGCTACCTTCACCACCGGAAGGAGTCACAATCGTTTCCTACGCCGATGACTGCACAATAATGGCCACAGGCCCAGGCCCAAAGATCGATGCGCTATGCAATAAAATAAACGGCTACCTCCCTGATCTCTCTAGTTTTTTCGCCTCGAGAAACCTGGCATTATCCCCGACTAAATCTTCCGCGACCTTATTTACAACATGGACGCCCCAAATGTCGACCATTTTGAACATACACGTCGATGGCACTACGCTACCGACTGTCCGACACCCCAAAATCTTGGGTGTGACGTTTGATCAGGATCTACATTTTGATGAGCACGCAGCCGCAATTGTTCCGAGAATTCAGAGCCGTAACAAAATCCTCAAATCCCTCGCTGGCAGTACTTGGGGAAAAGATAAAGAAACGCTCATGACTATATACAAAGCAAACAGCCAGCCGATTACGTGCTACGCGTCACCCATATGGTCGCCAAGCCTAAAAATCACCCACTGGAAGAAACTACAGGCCTGCCAAAATACTGCTCTCAGAATCGCCACGGGCTGTCTTCTTATGTCCCAGAACACCATCTGCATAATGAGGCGAGAATACTCCCCATCAGGGAGAGAAATGAGATGCTGACCAAACAGTTCCTGTTGAATACCCAGAAACCTGGGCATCCCAACAGACATCTGATTGATGAACCAGCACCGCCTAGGGGCTTAAGGAGTCATCTCCGTAAGCATTTTGAGGAAATACGGCACCTGAGAACCCAGCCGTATGAAGTGAAAAAACACAAGCAGGTCCTTGGTGAACTCCATAAACAGGCGTCGGACCTTTATGCCGGGATTTGCCCGGTGAATCCAGGGGGCCTACTCTGTATTGCGATGCGAAAGAAAAAATACGCGAAATCGCAAAATCGGTACTCTGTATCTTGACATTCGCATGTATAATTTGACTTTCGCATTCACATTTTGCCCATTCGCAATTTGTCTCCCTTTTCGCATTGCCGGCACTCTGTAAAGCGAAAGCGAATCTCAAACAGCATTCATTTTCGCATTTTTCTTGCTACAAGTAATAGGCATTCGCATTGTTCAAATATGTAAGTATTAATTGATGATTTTATAAATTGATATCTTTATATTCATTTAAAAATATATAGGACAACTCAAAAAACAAAACAAACACAAAAGCAACAATTTGTAATCCTAGTGGACTTAAAATACATAAATAAATAACAACTAAATCGAAACCACTTTTTTATAAAGCATTTCTATTGGAAATCGTGTCATTTTTTATTTGTTCTCTGATACAACTAGCAATATTTCCCATTCTATGATTTTCCACGTTTTCTGTATTTATCACGTTCACTTCTTCCAGTTCATTTTCTGAACTGGGAGGATTTCTTCATTTAAATCAATCCTTTCCTCATTTATATCGTTCCATAATGCTACAGAATCCTTTTTTTAATTTGTTCAACAAAAATTAATCGTTTGCCGAAATTGTAATCGCCTTGTTTCTTTTGTTCTCTTTCTTTGAGTTTGGTCAGTGATGCATACTCTAGCAAAAAATAAAAAAGCGACATTGTTAGCGATGCGATAGCGCTACAGAGTTCCAATTACCTTTCGCATTGAAATATATTTTCGCATCGCACTGCCTTTCGCATCACAATACAGAGTAGGCCCCCTGTACTTAACGAAAATTATCCAACACTTGCGGAAGAGGAACGCATACTCCCCAGGGAAACGCGTGTCACTCTTGCTCAACTTTGTTGTGGATACTGTAACAGGTTAAACTCTTACCTATCCAGAATCAACCCCGACATACAAAATGTATGCCCCGCTTGCAATGTGTCCCCACATGACACCAACCATCTCTTCAATTGTAATGTGGAACCAACGCCTCTAACACCCCTTTCCTTATGGTCCACCCCTGTTGAAACGGCAAGTTTCCTTGGACTCCCGTTAGAGGATATTGATGACAATTTGTGATCGATCGCGGCTATTAGGTGGGGCGAGCATTGCTACAACAACAACAACAATATGGAATACTTGAAGACACCCTCAGATAAAAGCTTTTCTCAGCCATATTTATTTTTAAAAGCTTTTGTGATATTCATTATATCATCTAACTCAATGTCAGTGAAAAGAAATGGTTCTATTGTGATCGAGCGATCAACGTTTAGTTCGAATGCAGTAGCCATTTCTTCGATACTACCACTAATTTCGACTATGCTCTGTACAAAAAAATTGTTTAGGGCATTAGCTATATGATACTCATTATAGAGGCATTCGCCATGTATTACTATCTTAGTGATATGTTTTTTGTTATCTGTAAGCTCTGCGAGGTCTTTCAGACACTTCCACATCCGCTTCATGTTTCCGTTATTGCTGTGAACTCTGCCTTCCATATACATGTTCTTCTTATACATAATAGTACTTTTGTATATTTTCTTTAATACATTGTATTCATCCCAGTATCCTGTTTCTGTGGCAATATTATATAGCTCAAGTTTTCTTTTATGGAGAGCTGTAAGCTCACGGTCATACCACTTATTTCTCAGTTGTATTTTTGTTCTCTTCACATATGTCAGTGCTTGCATTACTTCAGTAAGAATATTGTTCAGGGCTGTAGTTTTATTTTCTACTCCCGCATTACTCATAAAGCTAAAATCGCATGTTCTTAGCTTATTCAAAAGGTTTTCGGAACTATAGCATTCCCATGAGGTAAAAGTAGAGTAGCTTCTCATTTTGCAAAACTTTGTTGTTGGCACTTTGAAGTTAATTGTTTCATGATCCGAAATTCTATATTCAACTATATTTTCCGACCTAACTTGATCATTATTACTAAAGAGCAAGTCAATGTTGGTAGACGAGTTCTCTGTTGTTCTCGTATTGAAATTAATTCTTTGAATCATTGCCCTTTGTGCGAATAAACTTAATAGGTGTTTCGAGTATGTTGACGATACATTCATATTGATGTTAAAATCTCCAATTGTGATATTATTGTCTGATTCCTTGAAGTTTTCAGTCAGGATTTCATCTAAAAACGTAATAAAGTCGGCGTCACTGCTACTCGGTGAGTGATAAAGTACACCAATTTGCCATTTTAACGCACATTTTTTGATTTTTATAATAATGCACCATATATTCATGTTAATGGCTATATTGCAGACTATACTAAACTCTAAATTTTTATGAACATACATGAAAATACCACCCGTATGTCTACTATGGGAATCGCAACGAATACATTTGTATGTCGGAATGTTTAATTCGGTATCCATTATAAGATCAGTTGTGCATGTTTCTGCGCATAGTACAATGTTTGGTTTTTTTATTTCGAAAAGCCTCTCCAGTTCACTTTTGTTTGCTGTTATACTGCAAATATTGAGATATATACATTCTAAGCTATGGGGTGCATTACTTCGATTTTTGTACTTTTTATGCTTTGGTTGCTAATAAACAATCTTTTTTTTCCTTGCGGATAATTTTTGCTGATATACAGGAAATGCTCTATCCATAGTATCATAGTTATCATCAAGCCCAAGGTCAGTTTCTTATTTGCCCTCATACAGTTGATACATTTCCTGACTGGTTCCTTATCGCATTGCGTATGTTTGTGTTCCCCCAGACATTTTTTGCACACTTCTATTTCTTTACAGTCCTTGGCTTTATGATGAAAGCCTTTGCATTTAAAACAACAAAGTACTTGGACTGCATCATACACTCTGCACCGTTCCCAGCCTACATTTATCCTTTCTCCAGCTAGTATATTCGTTAAAGCTTCTACGTCCACTTCCAGTACTGCGTTGTAATACACATTCGAGCCCTTTTTCTTTTCATACTGTAATTTTAAATCCGTTTCAGAAAGACACGCATTTTGTCGTTTAATTCTCTGCGCCAGTTCTTCACTATCATATTTAGAATTTATACCCGATACAACAACTGTCGGTTTCACTTTCTTAGGGATCTTGACCTCATAGGTATTTCCAAGATTAGTCTCGATGGCATTTTTAATTTTATCTCGTTCTTGATCATTTTTACCTTCAACTATCACTACCCCGCTTTGCCTAGTTACTATATTCGTTATTTGCAGCTCTTTAGGGTCTACATTTGATTTAAGGTCATTTTTTGTCCTTTGCGCATCTTGTTTTTTGCTCGGTTTCACTATTAGTGGATGATTTTTTTTTATCTCTGGCAACGCTTCTTTTTTTTGTTTACTACTTTTTGTTATATTCGCATATGATATTTTTGCTCCAACATTATTGACATTCTGCTTCAGTTCATTGCACGTTTTTTTGTTTTCGCTGCTTATTGCTTCAATCATTTTCTTATTGTCATCTTTGTTAGTTTTTAATTCGACACATATCTGTTCACTGCTTCGTTTAAAGCCTGCTATTGCCCGTATTTTATTAACTTCTTTTACACTTTTTTTTCACGATTCTTGCGCTTTTTGCATAGCTCTAATTCTTTCACTGAAAGCTGTTTCCACCGCTTGTAGAAGATGCTTTATTTTTTTCTCGTTCTTTCTAAGTGCATTGTCAAATTCACTTCTATATTGTAGTTGTTGTTCATTTTGCTTAACTACCATTTGCATGTCTTTTAATATGTCATCTACATGATGTACATACTGTATACAGTCAGTACACATAAATCTTAGCATTTCACATTTTTGCAGTTTATTAATGTTGTATTGGTCCAACCCAGAAGATTTGGTCAGGTGGTAATATTTACCACACACCCCTTCACATCGTATATTGACCCTTCTCCCCGTATCGAACTTTTACACTTGTCGCACTTTTTTTCCATTTTGGTTTAAGTAACTTGCATACATATATGTGCATACATATTTACATATGCATGTAGCCACTAATGCAGGTGCAAATGTATGCGTATGTCTTATTTATATTAAAAATTTATTAATTTAGACTTTATTTTATTTAGTGTCACAAATAACTTCCAAATTAGTTTCCTGAGCCTCTATCTCTTACATTAGATTATGTTATCTAATATTTTTATGAGGTTTCACTATTTTTCAATATAAAATTCAAGGAGCAAAATTAAACACGACCGTTCGTTTTCGCGCCACTGCAACTTAAGTATGCGGTGAGAATCATTTCAAAGGAGAGTTTAAACCCCTGGCACCTACTTACTAAACGATTTTGAGTAATTGATTTCGCTTATTATTTACGCCAATCGGAATATAGAATTTTTTAAAAAAATTAGCATTTTTTCGGGTACCTTGCTTTTTTACCAACTTGGGATAATTTGAAAACATGTTCGACTTGGGTCATTTTATTTGAATTTATTGTTCCTTCTTAATTTTTTTTTTTTAATTATGCAAAGTGAGCAGCGGGTTAGAGGATCAGAATAAACACGCGGTAGGTATGCCTGTCGTAAGAGGCGACTAAAATACCAGATTGAAAGGGCTGTGTAGCGCAACCCTTCAGGTTGCCAGCGCAATATATAGCTTCTCCAAACCCAATTGTCAACCTCACCTATCCGCGGCGAATCCTGTTTCACTAACAGACGAGGCTCTGGCGACCCAAAGCTCCTCATGGAACTTGGGGGTGGGGAGGGAGGGAATGGCATGAAGGTTTAATGTGGCCGCATAAATCGTTCCCGAGATGGTCGGGCTAGCACCTTAATGGTGCTATGGTACCGGAGCGTACCGGATCTGTACCCGCCAAAGGACCATCACATCGATAACACTCCCCAAAGCCTTCGGGGAGCAACCTTATCGCTACAACAACAACATTTATTTTATTTATTTATTATTACGGTCTTGAGGACCTAGTTTAGGTTAAAATAAGAGATTAAACATAAATACTCATGTCACATTTAGTGACGTACAATATAAAAACAATTTTTCTTTGAACTTACTAATATTTTCACAGTCTTTCAAATCAACAACAACAACAACAGCATTTAAATTTTTTATATAATTTTTCTTTTAGTGTTTTGTTTTAATAACTTGGTGAACTGGGTGATGCAAAATCCGTGTTAAGCTGGCATTGAAAGCGCCCGTTTTTTTAAAATTACTTTTGAACGGGTAGAAAGAGTTACATTACGCAATTGGATTGTTATAACTGGCAGTGATGCGCATCCGTTACCACAGCGGGTTAGGGAATCAGAATATACCCGCGGTAGGTATGCCTGCCGTAAGAGGCGACTAAAATACCAGATTCAAGGGGATGTGTAGCGCAACCCTTCAGGTTGCCAGCGAATAGATAGCTTCTCCAAACCCAATTGTCAACCTCACCTATCCGCGGCGAATCCTGTTTCACTAACAGACGAGGCTCTGGCGACCCCAAGCTCTTCATGGAACTTGGGCGTAGGGAGAGAGGGAATGGCCTGAAGGTTTAATGTGGCCACATAAATCGTTCCCGCGATGGTCGGGCTAGCACCTTAATGGTGCTATGGTACAGGAGCGTACCGGATTTGTATCCGGCAAAGGACATCGATAACACTCCCGAAAGTATTCGGGGAGCAACCTTATCGCTACAACAACAACAACAACATGTGCATCCGTTGATACCCCTTTCGCCCATATCCGTCCAATTTTAGACATGAACAATATATTGCCTATACAGTCTTAAATGAGTAAAATATATAGTACCACGCCGGACGCCGCGCCGATATTTTTGACATTCGGCGGCGGCGTGCAAAAAACGACGAAAATCGGCGGCGACGGCGGCGTATATCTCTAGTTTGTATGTATATGCTAAGATTTGTGCACTAAGGAAATTTAATTCTTCAATATATTGTATATGCTAATTTGTATGCTGATCGTAAAGACAAATTAAATGAGTATCCATTTTTAATGGTTTTATAGGGCTGCCATAAGTTATTTTAGAGGGAACAGTTAGTTTTCACGAATTTTCTTATTAAAATTTTTACGTAGTTGTTTAAACTGTGCTAATAATTTATTTTATTTTATTTAAAATCAAAACAAGTGAGCTTTTTTATCAATATTATTGCAAAGGTAAGTACCATACAGTGAGATTTTCTGTATTATTTGGTATAATTTTTCGAAAGGACAAAGAAAAGAAAAGAAAGAAAGGGAAGCATAGGAGAGGAATGGCACGGAAATGAAAGAAGAGGGAAGGAAACGACAGAAAAGCATAGAAAGGAAATTACAGGGGAGGAAAGGAAGGGAGAAGACAGGACCGGACAGCGAACGAAAGGATAAGAAATGAAAGAAAAGGAAAGATAGGGAAACGATAGGAGAAAAGAGGACAAGAAAGGACGAGAAAAGAAAAGAAATAAAAAGAAAGGAAGAAAGAGAAAGAAAAGGACAGGAAAGTGAAGGCAAAGTAAGGGAAAGGAACCGAAAACAATTAAGATAATTTTTCCTTAACTTTCATCTATGCAGTTTAATGTTTTAATAATTTATTGCTACTATTTAAATAAGTTTTTAGCCGAGCTTTTCATAATAAGGAAATAAAAGGAGAGGAAATTACAGGGGAGGAAAGGAAGGGCGAAGGCAGGACCGGACAGCGAACGAAAGGACAGGAAATTAAAGAAAAGGAAACGAAAGAAAATGATAAGAGAAAAGAGGATAAGAAAGGGGATGAAATAAGGATAGGAAAGGAAATGAAATGAAAAGAAAGGAAGGAAGGGAAAGAACGAAATAAAAGGTAAGGAAGGCAGGGGAAAGGAAAAGAGAAAGTGAAAAGAAAGGAATGGAGAGAAAATGAAAACAATTAATTAGGATAATTTTTCCTTAACTTCATCTATGCAGTTTAATATTTTAATAATAATTTATTGTTACGATTTAAATAAGTTTTTGAGCCGAGCTTGTCATAGTAAACAAATAAAAGGGAGGAACTTGTAGGGGAAGAAAGGAAGGCAGAAGACAGGACCGGACAGCGAACGAAAGGACAGGAAATGAATGAAACTTAAAGGAAAGGAAAGAAAAGGATAGGAGAAAAGAAGACATAAAAGGAGGAGAAATTAAAGAATACGAAAGGAAATCAAAAGAAAGGAAGGGAAAGAAGCAAAGAAAAGAAATTTAAAGGAAAGGAAGGGAAAGGAAAGGTAAAAATGAAAGAGGAAGGGAAAAGAAAGGAAAGGATATGAATTATCTCTATATTTTAATTGAACCATTAATTCAAAAGCAACAACAACAATTACCATTTTTAAACATTGCAACCTGTGTGAAACAAGGTGTGTGTTGCTAGTAGACTCATAGAAATATATTACTGTTAAGTCATTATCTGAGATAAAATTTGCGGAGAAGAAATCTGCAAAGAGATTAGCAGCCTCAATAACAGAGTTGGCAATAATATTATTGTAGGATATTGATTTCGGTATGCTAGATACGCTCTTCATGGATTTCCAGTTCTTCGGATTGTTCTTGATGTTTACCTCCAAAATATCTAATGTTCTTAGTAGAGATATACACCGCCGCCGACGAATGTTAAAATAATCGGCGCGGCGGCGGTACTACATTTTCTACTCATTTAAGACCGTCTAGGTCATTTATTGTTCATGTAGAAAATTGGTCCGATATAGTCGAAATGGGCATCAACGGATGCGTATCACTGCCAGTTATAAGAATCCAATTGCGAAACTTAACTCTTTCTAATCGTTTAAAAGTTATTTCAAAAAACAGGCGCTTTCCATGCCGGCTGATAACGGATTTTGCATCACCAAATTCACCAAGTTATTAAAACAAAACACTAAGAGAAAAGTTATATAAAAAATGTAAATGCTCACTTTGCACAATTCTTTCAAAAAAAAAATAATACGGAACAATGAATTCAAATAAAATTACCCAAGTCGAGCATGTTTTCAAATTGTCGTTAAGTTGTTAAAAAAGCAAGTTTTCCGAAAAAGGAACTGATTTTCACAAAAAATTCTATATTCCGATTGGCTAAAATAATACGCGAAATCAGTGATGCAAAATCTTTTAGTAGGTTCCAGGAGCTTAAACGCTCCTTGAAATGATTTCCACCTCAAGCTTAAGTTGAAAATATATGTACGTATGAGAAGGGTATGAAAAATCACTTGGCCTTATACTCAAAAATCTGTTGTTTTTTTGCGAAACTTTATAATAGCGTCTGAAATGTTAATTTTGATTTTAACACTTCATCATTCAATACCCAAGTCTACCGGTTTGACATTTCCTAAAGTTGGCGGTCGTATCCCAACTAGTCACTTGGAGTGAATCAAATAGATTCTAGCCTATCAACCAAGTTTAAATATCACCTACACGTTACGGCTCCTGTTACATATACGAATACGTAGGTATGTATTGTAAAGAATTTTGGGAAATTCCGCTTATTTGAAACCTTCTGCTAACGTTCGAATCGCGGAACTGTCAAATAAATAACTGCAATATTCTGTTTTGCAAAATGGTCTTTATTAGCCTACTTTGGGTGTAGTACAATTATACTTCACTTCGCTACTAATAGCGTGTTTAATTCAAACTGATTACTGATTCCTCAGCTTGAGCTGCTTTATACTCTCGGTTTTCTCGTTCACCCATTTCTCCTAAGGTCTAGTCATTTCGCGAAAAGTACGAGAAAATTTGTATCTGTTGTTGTTGTTGTTGTTGTAGCGATAAGGTTGCTCCCCGAAGGCTTTGGGGAGTGTTATCGATGTGATGGTCCTTTGCCGGATACAAATCCGGTACGCTCCGGTACCATAGCACCATTAAGGTGCTAGCCCGACCATCTCGTGAACGATTTATGTGGCCAAATTAAACCTTCAGGCCATTCCCTCCCTCCCTACCCCCAAGTTCCATGACGAGCTTGGGGTCGCCAGAGCCTCGTCTGTTAGTGAAACAGGATTCGCCGCGGATAGGTGAGGTTGACAATTGGGTTTGGAGAAGCTATATATTGCGCTGGCAACCTAAAAGGTTGCGCTACACAGCCCTTTGAATCTGGTATTTTAGTCGCCTCTTACGACAGGCATACCTACCGCGGGTATATTCTGATCCCCTAACCCGCTGGGGTAAAAAAAAAAACTTATAAAATAAAAACTTATACTTTGAAAGCAAAGAATCGAACGCATACGCATATAAGCAAAATTTGTATCTCATGTATATTTGTAGTTGACGCTTTCCTGATAGCCATATGCGTGTGTATGTGTAACTACTTCGACTTCGTCTACTGATGACTTCGTCTGTGTGTGTGAGATATCTCTTCGTTGCCTACTTCATAAGTGTCGCTGCTTGCTGTGTTTTGTTGTTGCGATTATATACTAACAGCCTAGTGATGTCGACATTCGCCAGAAAACATTTACAAGATGAGGCTTTGTCCCTCTAAAAACTAAAGATACGCGGTTATTCATAATGAATTATTGTATCAAAAGGCCGGAAAACAACAGTTTGTGCTGGGCATATAACCCTACCATCTTTCAACTTAAAATCGGTCGACTTTCATTCTAAAATGAGGCTTTGGTTTAACGAAGGCTATTGAAATCAATGTTTTGAACGCAAACATCTGCAAATTTTGGTCTGCATTTAAAAAAATCTCCTTCGGTGAAACTACGCTTTGCACGAGACATTTGACCATTTTAAGTACTTGAATTTTTTCGGCAGACGCAGCAGTACCAGTCCCTTAGACCGGGGTTAGGTTCGAAGACTCCTGGCAGTGAGATAAGCCAACCCCTGCAAAATTATCAATAAAATACGATTCATAAGAGCTATCAATGTTAATCCTAGGACTAGCATTGTCTGACAGACCATTCACAAAAATTTTAATAAAAAGTTTTGTGTTCCTCAACATTTTTCGACCAACTGTCTTATGACTTTTATACAGTTCCATGAGGAGTTTCTGTTCCAGTATAGAACAATATCGTTTGCCACATTTTTTTGTGTTATATGTGCTCCAGGTTGCGTCTGTCAGACCACAGCGTAGAAACTGTGCCTACCTTTTAAATGTTGGTTATAAATGCAACTCTATCGCATTTCAAGAGTAGCTATATTTTTGAATTAAATAAACATTGTAACACATTTAGTTTCTTCAATTACTTGTTTTGCGTAGTGGCACGTACACCTTACCTTGTGGCCTATCAGACCACAATATAGCGCTAACGACAATTTTAGTCATCAGAAGTCTAAGGGTTAAATAGGGATTGTCTTCAAGTGAAATCCAGTTAACATATTTAAATTAAAATCCCCAAGTACGCATAGCTGCGTTTCTCCCATACTTCGCTTTAGAAAGGTATTATTTACATCAGCCTTATAAATACTTTGTGGAATGGACGGCGGAATGTATGAAGCACAAATGAGCAGTTGACACATTGAGCTAGTCTTTGTGTCATCTCTATCCTTACGGAAAACATGATAAAGCTTAGGATCAAAAAACTCAGCGTCAAAAAAATTGCTATTTAGCCTAGTCTCAATGAGGACATTTTTTGTATTGACTGTAATGAAGTATATAATACTAATCTACATAGTAATTTCTTATTATATTATCATGAATTCTTAGCTCATTTGAATATACTGAAAAAGTTCAGACTGCTAATACGGGAGGTGTCAAAAGACGCGTATTGACTTCGACAACAATAATCCGAAGGCGGAAAAGAAAAATTGTGTCTCTGCCTGGAGATATTTGCACTTGAAGATGGCAAATTTCATGTGGTTGTTGTGCACTGAAAAAAAATTTCTGTACAAAGAGATTTTACATGGATTTAATTTGATCCCGCCCCATTGGTGGTAGAAAGGTATTCTGCGGAAAAATAATATGAATCCCACCCCCGGTTTCGGAGGGACCCGGGGTAATTTTTCCGTTCTTCTTCGGTTAATATCTTTTGAATGAGCTAAATTTTTATTTTCCGCCTCCGGATTATTGTTGTCGAGGTCAATATGCGTCTTTTGACACCTGTCTTGATATTTTTGGACGCGTATTAGCAGTCGACCCCTGTTCTAGACTATTACCTAATATGAGTATCATAAATATTTACCGTTTTGAAAACATCGCCGCACTCGAAAAAAATATCTGAAGAGTTGTTTGCACTATTCTGCTGTACAATAGCTGCGGACATTATCGAGGAGTAGAATTGTGGACCTTCGACAGTAAAAGTATAACTTTTTATATAATATGAATCCCGCTTCGCCGGTGCTCCTCACTACGGTACAATGAATATCAAAATATATTCCAGTGAAGATTGGTTTTTACGATGTATTACTTGATTGTAATTTTTAACAATTTATTGTATTTTTCTATTGATCGCTTAACAAACACAAACTAAAAACAACACAGCATAAAAGTCGCAATAGCACAGAAATACGCGTAATATAACAGATGGACTCATGTGTGTGTGTGACCGCCGTTTCGTTTTTATATATACTCTGATATATAGGTCTATTTTATTATTCTTTTTTCTGAAGTAGGTACCTTGTTCTCTCGATACTGGATTGTAAATATGTATGGTGGTTGATGTTTTATTACTTATTTAAAATACATGTTGAATATTATCAGCCTGTTGCTGAAATGACTCTCGTTTTCCTGATGTGTTGTGTATATGGCGTTGGTAACGTTAATGGCGGTTCGAATGGATGCTATTGTTCAGAGAGCAGTTGTGCTGTGCGATTTTGACGTAGTACAAAGTACATGTACGAATTGATAGTTCTTTGCATTAAATTTCAAACAAATTCTAAATTTTTTAAACCCGGATTCTTTAGTATACCTTTGTGTACAAATGCACGAAGTAGTGAATAAACGTATTAAAAGCATATATTCCTCCCAATTTACTTGTTTAAAATACCCGCACAACTCAAGTTATAAATTAGAAAATAAGTTTCAGTAAACAACAGTTTCACCCGTCGAAAAGATACTAAGCAAAAACTTGAAAGCACATTTACTCAATAAGAAAAATAATTCAACGACTGTACAAAATTAACAAACCACACACTCCAGATTCGTTCAGAAGACTGATTATAATTTCATGCAAATTGAAACTTCCTGAAGATATGCAAACAAAATCGACTATCGATAACGAATTCATAGCCATTGGTCTTCAAAAGCGGATAAGCGTAATGCCCATCACGCTGCACTTCACTACAATATAAACTTTGCATATATATGCTTATGACACAACGCGGCCGCCATTCAGTAAGTTTTACAGCTCCAGCTCACGCTCAATTCTCACGGGAATGCTCTGGATAATTGAGAAACTTAAAGCGGGAGTCATTGGTGCCGTATGTCGTATCTCTTTAGTTGTATCCCTAACGTAATCAGCTGTTTTTCGTTATGACGGTAAAGCTGGAGACATTGGTGCTTTATCGATAACCGTATCGGTAACCTTTTAACAGCTGATTCGACCAACCTTATGAGAATCAATGCAATCGATTATTGGTGCCGCTAAGGCCGTAACCGTATCGTAGCCAACCAATTGGGTTTTGGTTTACCGTCGTAACGATAAACAGCTGATTACGTTAGGGATACGGATACAGCGATACAACATACGGCACCAATGACTCCGGCTTAAGAAGATGTCGTGATATTTTCGCACACGTGAAATGTGATATGCAGATGTTGCCGCTATTTTTCATTTAACTCATACGGCGAAAGACAAAACAGCGCCATCTATTTTTGAAAAAGCAGATTTATTTAAGGCAACGTTGCCAAACTAAAGACAAGTAATTAACAAATTATCTGGCTCCCAAATTGAACCAGACTTCTATCTGGCTCAAATCGTTGTTGTTGAATTTACATGCAAAATTATTTGGGAAAATTTTAGAATAGCACCCCCCGAGTTGGGGGTAAAACTTGGTATCAAATGAAAGAGGGAGTTGTCCCGATCACAAATATATATATTTTAAAGTGCGCAAACTTATAATTTAAAAGTTATTTGTTGTTAAAATTTGCAAATTTAGCAAATTCCTATAGCACTTTAAATTACAATTTACACATCTTTCAAAACCCTAATCCACATACATATCTATATAAATTGGCAACGATAAACTTAAATTGCATTTTTATATATTTCACATATCATTTTTGCATTGTTTTTACTTATTATAAATGTTTTTAAATCGCGCTTTTGTAGCAACATGCACATTTATATATATATATATATATGATATTACAAAGCTGTGCTGCCACATAAACAAAAAAAAAAACAAATATAAATATTACCTTACCACCTCTCAGTTAATAAAGAAAAAGGAAAATATATTTTTTTACTACTCATTTTGAAAAGTTGAAACACCTTTCCGCGTAGGCGGCCTTCGGCCGCGCTTATAGAAAATAACCCTGGGCTACGCCATGCCAAGTCCGGGTGTGTGGTATAACCGCGGCTACCGCCACGGTGATGTCTTTCTGCGTAGTACATCCTTCTGCGCAAAAGGTTGTACTACGCAGAAGGACATCACCGTGGCGGTAGCCACGGTTATACCACACACCAGGACTTGGCATGGCGTAGCCCAGGGTTATTTTTTATAAGCGCGGCCGAAGGCCGCCTACGCAGAAAGGTGTTCTACGCAGAATTACTGTGCATGGCGCAGCCGGTCAAATTTTCAAATTTTTGGTAAATAAAGATTAGAAAAGTTAAAGAAATATATACATCAGATGAAAGGTATTTTTATGAGTTATTTTTCGATTCTGCATTTGTTCCGTTTTTTAGATATGGCAGCACAGATATGTATGTAATGTCATAAAATATAAATACGTATACACATATAAAAGTTGTATAGAAATTTGCAAACTTTAACAACAAATAACTTTTAAATTATAAGTTTGCGCACTTTAAAATATGTATATTTGTAATTATTTATCTGGGTCAGGCTCTTCGCCACCGGATGATGGCTAAAATTGATCACCCTTCAAAGACGCGAGTAATCTATAAATAATGTAAAGAATACTCCTTTGGGTGTATAGGAATGCTCCAAATCTAATCTGTATTCATACAAAAAACGTGCTCCAATTAACATTGCGATGTCCTAGGAGAGGAGTAGGTGGTCCCACCCTAGCTTTGTTTGTGAGTATTCCATAGAGTACATACGTGAGAGTATTTTCCAAAGTACTTTTACTGTAGTACTCCATGGAGCACCCACAGAGGATCATATGCCAAAGTACCAAAGAGTAATTGTGTCGGAAAGAATTATCGAAGTGAATTTAATTTAAAATGAAAGTAAATGAAGAGGGGCTATATAACTTTTATATGTTATACTACGAATATTCTTATGTTATTTAGCTTTTGCGTGAATAAAGAAACTAATATTTCTCTATACATACTATAGTATGTATACATAAAACCAGTGCGCTGTTGCATTTTATCAGAGTTGCCAAAGTAAAATTTTATTCTTAGTTATTTGCATGCAATATTTTACTTTTGGCAACTCTGTTCGATCGTCATCGTGTCGTGATCACTGTCGTTGAAAAACGAGCAGCGATCGGCTGATGGTGGTCCGCAAATGCATTGCAAAGGAGTATTGTTAGAGTACTCCAACATCAAGAAAATGGAACACGTAATCCAACAATTTTTGCAGGGTAACCCTCTACTCTAACAATACTCCTTTGCAATGCGTTTGCGAACCACCATCAGCCGATCATTGCTCGTTTTTTAACGACAGTGATCACGACACGATGACGATCGAACAGAGTTGCCAAAAGTAAAATATTGCATGCAAATAACTAATAATAAAATTTTACTTTGGCAACTCTGATAAAATGCAACAGCGCACTGGTTTTATGTATACAGATTATATTAGTTTCTTTATTCACGTAAGCGTATGCGTATTATATTAGTTTCTTTATTCATGCAAATGCTAAATAACATAAGAATATTCGAAGTATAAAATATAAAAGTTGTATTGCCCCTCTTCATTTACTTTCATTTTAAATTCAATTTACTTCGATAATTCTTTCGACACAATTCCTCTTTAGTTCTTTGGCATATGATCCTCTGTGGGTGCTCCATGGAGTACTACAGTGAAAGTACTTTGGACAGTACTCTCACGTATGTACTCTATGGAATACTCACAAACAAAGCGAGAGTGGAATCACCTACTCCTCTCCTAGGACATCGCAATGTTAATTGGAGCACATTTTTTGTATGAATACATATTAGTTTTGGAACACTCCTATACTCCCAAAGAATATTCCTTACATTATTTATGGAGTACTCGAGTTTTTTGAAGAGATATAGTCAAAGACTCATATGTGGTTGGAGATAAAGTTAGTATTAGTTTCAAAAATAATTTCTAAGATACACTTCACAAAGAGTACTTGAATGCGGTTAAGCCACAAAACCCTGTTATTAAGAAGGAAATACGGCTTACGTTTGAAAATAATAAACCATTTAGCTGTGCCCCCAGAAGATTGTCACACTACGAAAAAGTTGAATTGCAAAAAATATTAGATGAATATATGGCAAAAAGCTACATACGGTCTAGTGATTCTGAGTTTGCTTCCCCGATAGTGCTAGTTAAAAAGAAAACCGGTGAATTACGGCTATGCATAGATTACCGAATACTTAACGAAATAACCATTGCCACTAATTGATGACTTGTTAGACCAGTTGGCAAATACGAGATGGTTTACAAAACTGGATTTAACCTCTTCGATGTTAATGTCCACATATGTGGACAATAGTTTCCATAGTAAAAAATTTGCGAATATTTTGTTATTTCACTCAAACGATGTCGCAATGAAAGGGGAACATATTCTCTATCTTTACTGTTCTTTCAGTTTCCCTGTTTATGTTTACTGCCGCGTGTATTTCATATAAGATTTGCAAAAATTTCGCATAAGGGAGCAGCTCTGTTTGGTAAGTAAAAATGTGATAATTAACAATAAAGTCAGTAAAAAACATAAATAATATTAAAAAACAAACAAAAATGTGTACAAGTGCTGCAAAATAAAAAGAAAATACTAAAAACTGTGGAAATAACCAAACAGTAAGACATGTCCACATTGTGGACTGTGGGTGTTTGTATGATAAAAAGTGTTATTTCACAGTCTAAACCATGTCCATATATGTGCTCATTGGGTGATTAGGCAAGCCAAACAGACACTTTTTATAGTCAGTTATATTTGAATAATTCCTGATAATTTTATTTTCGAACCGAACTATAGATATATCAAAAAAGCTCACCGATGAATAAATTGAAATTTTTTTGAATAATGGTGATGCTGAGCTATCCGATGAAGAAAACTATAATTACGAAGCAATTCTTATGTAAGTACAGAATTCTTTTGAAGATTGTAGTATTGAAAATTTGGAAGAAAGTGTGAGTGTTCATCAGGTGAATGATACTTTTGAGATCGGTGTTGTTGATGAGAATGTTATAGAAACCGCTCCTTCCAATTTAGTTCCAGTTAATGCGGCTTCTCACTCGCGAAATTTAAAATGGCTTAAAAAAGGGTAAATAGAGGAAGTTCAAATAAAGTTACTTTTGCAGCACTACAGCGACTTCTTTACTTATCATAGATTTCTAGTTCGGCCTGCTTTTATAGAATATTTGGCAATGTGTTTTTGGGAAGAAACTGCACAAATTACAAACAGGCTGTCTTTTGAAGAATTGAACCACCATTCTTTAAATACTTCCGCAGAAGAGCTTCTTCATTTGACAGGATGTCATATACTTATGGGATGCTTGGGTTATCCTCAATTAACAATGTATTGGGCAAATGAGTTTAGTGTTCCTAAAATTGCTGATAGCATGTCGAGAAACCGCTCTGTCAGCTTCGAAGAGTTTTTTGCGATTTTCTCTAGAAAATGACAGCTGCCAACCAGACCGACTATAGAAAATTAGACCATTCCTTAAACCTATTTTAAAAAAATGTAAGACATTGCCTATTCCGTATCACACATCGCTAGATGAGCAAATGATCCCGTTTTCGGGCCGATGCCTATTTCGCCGGTATTTCGTTCTTGTTGCAAGTGATGGCTTAGTTTTAAATTTTCATATATATACTGGCAAAGGATCTGTGGATAACTTTGACATGAAACAACTTGGATTAGGAGGTTCTATAGTTAAGCTCCTCACTAATGTCATACGGCATGAAGGCTGTGTATACACAGGTAGATTTTTTACAAGCTTGAAAGAAGTTTTGAAAGAAAACAATATATTTCAAACAGGCACAGTTATGAAAAACCGTATTGGACCTGTTATAAATAAATTTAGAGACGACAAGCTTTTGAAGAGAGGTGAATTAGATGAATGGGTACGGGAAGATGAGCAGCTCACCGCAGTAAAATGGAAGGACTACAAGAGTGTTATTCTAATTTCCTCGTATATTGGAGCTCAGCTGGAAGTTGTATGCCAGCGGTGGTCTAAGGAACTGTCTGCTAGAATTGCATTACCACAACCAGCCGATGTCAGCATGTACAACAAGTATATGGGCGGAGTAGATCTTTGTGATCGTTATATATCATTGTACCGTTGCTACTTGCGTACTAAAAAGTGGACAATACGAGCATTTAATCATTTTGTAGACCTAGTTATTGTAAACTGTTGGGTAATGTATAACAGACAGCAGAAAGAACAAAAGACGCGAAAAATTTCATTTCTTGACTATAAGTTATACGTAGGAACAGCATTGATAGGTTTTTCTAGCAAAGCTAGGGAAGCATGTGGATCAAAGCGTAAACACTCGGGCGTAGGTTCAGAGGATAATGATAATTTGGCTACTTGTTCGAAACGTAGGAAAGTGACCTTGCCGATAGTTATGGAAAACCGATTCGATGCATTTGACCATTTCCCAAAGTTCATTGAATCAAACAATGCGTCTAGATGTCGGAACCCAAGTTGCACTTCAAGAACTCGTACAATGCGTACAAAATGTAATTTGTACCTTTGCGTTAATGATAACAATTGTTTTTTAAAGTACCACCAAAAAACTTAAACATATAAAAGTTTATAAAATAATTTAGTATCACAAATATTTTTTTCCCACTAAGTCAATGGTTTTTTTATGCACATTCTCATTTCTGCATTATATATATGTAAATTTATCTTTTTTGAAATAAAAAACATATGGATTACCCTTCTTTTTAAATGTGTTCAATAAACTTTAAAATAAAATATGAAAAAAATCGATTGTTTTTCATGTACCATCAACCGCTGTCCACATATGTGGACATAAAAATTCGACTGTTTTACAAAAAAAGAAAAAAAATTTTTTTTGTTTATTTAAGTTACTTAGACCCCAATTATTAAAAATAAGTTATAAAAACAATTTTTCCATTGTAGTTTTAGTGCGGGATTGAAGAGGTTAAAAATGGATTTTCTATGTCTATGTAGAGGAGGAGTCCGTAAAGTACACAGATTTCACTACTCCCTCAGGTCAGGTTGAATTTCTTAGAATGCCATTTGGTTTAAAAAATGCGCCCGCTACTTATGAAAGATTTATTATTAATAAAATATTGTCGGAAATGATACGTAGTGATGAAGGTATTATTTACCTTGATGATATCATGATAGCGACTGAAACTTTGTTACGGTCTGCTGTTATGGTCTACGGTTACGGTCCACTTGGGAGCGTTTTCGTGCGAACACACTTAGTGACTGGTGATGGGGCGAAAGTTGCGATACAAAAGTATGGAAACAAAGAAAGAAAAATTCGGCGATCACTAGCAAAAAAGAAAAAACCACGAGTTTCCGCAGATAGAAAAATCTTTCTTTTCTTTCCTTTTCCTGGTTGGCAGCGGACGGAGTAAGTCAGACAAGAATTAACGAATTTATAGTGGCTTAGCGCTTGGTGTGCTTTGAATGTTTTTTTTTTCTTCCTGGTTGGCACGCGGATCAACTGAGGATTACAGATCTATAGTGGCTTAGCAATTTCGGTGCTTTTAGTGCTTCCTTTTACTGGTTGGCTTGGCGATTTGTGTGCTTTTAATGCTTCCTTTTACTGGTTGGCTTAGCGATTTGTGTGCTTTTAATGCTTCCTTTTGCTGGTTGACACGCGGAGCGAGGATTACCAATTTATAGTGGCGTTTAGTGATTTGAGTGTCTTTAATTCTTTCTGGTCCTGGTTGGCACGCGGACGATTTATGTGCTTTTAATTCTTTCTTGTCCTGATTGGCACGCGGAGTTCGTATGCGAGGGGCCACTTGACATATTGGCAACAACGACAATTCGAGCAAGGCCTATTAGCCAAAGCGTTTAATGCCCCGAAAAGCGTTTAAATTCTGCGGGAAATAGGGGTTGCATCCGTACCAGCAGCAACGACGCCCCTAACCACATCACCACTAAATTAACAACGAGAGGTAGCACCGCACCCACATTTCAGGCGGCAACGTGGTAAAGAAGTTGGGAATACAGCAGCCAGCACCTCGTCGTCGTTCTCCTCACAATTTGTCGACAAGTGCGCATGTTAGCCGACACGATTCTATGCAATTTATAAGCAATTGGTGACCCATAAGCAGCGCTGTAACGCCCGGCAATATTTGGCAGACCAGCTCTAATTCACGTCCGCCAGCCGTCCTTATAACAACCAAACGCGCCAACCACCATCGCAGCCACAACCATTGCAGTGCACGACCGCCAACCGTGCCCACCAAAACCGTGCACCACCACTACTACAGCGCCACCCACCATCGCCGGTGCAACCATAACCATTACAACGCACCAGGCACCACCAACAGCGCCTATCATTACAACGCGCAATCACCATCGTCGGTACAACCACCACCAGTTGCAACGAACATAGGCCTGCGCCACTACTGTCAACCGCAACAACAGGCGGCACCACAGCCCATAATACCAGCTACTACAACAATACCAGAACAACAACAACAGCAGGGCCGACTGAAATAGGCCCGATGCAAATCCCGACTACGACAACCAACAACTACATTTAAAGCGGTGAGTTCGTTCCGTAAAGCGAACAACTACAATTTTCTAAGCTAGGAATTTTCATGTTTAAATTTGGTAGTTTACTTTTTTTTCAATCAGATATGTTTTATTAACTAGCTTTACTCAAGCTTTAATAATATCAAGGGTGGTTATCACCATCAAATTAATAGCAACTAGCAGCTATCTAAGTAAGAATATAAACTAATATATGTAATTCAGCACTACTTGGAAAAAGAAAAAAAAAGAAAACTTGATGAACGATGTGCAAAAGTACTTTTTGACGAACTGCTTACTTACTGTCCTTTGTTTACCTTTACTTTAAGTTCAGCATTAACGAAAACAAAAAAAAAACATAAAATTATAGTTGCATAATGCATATACGAGTTATTTAAGAATTTCAATCACAAAGGTAGTCAGTAAACCGTTCCGTCATTTAATGAATTTAATTATACTTTCAAAGTTCCAAATTAAACAAAGAAAAGAAGGAAAATGAAACAAAGTTTGTAAATTGAATTGTCTTAGGATATAGGCAAAATGTATACGTATATATATATACACATATTTATTTATTATCCATAATATAGATTAGAGAGTGGCCAATGACGGCATCATCGTAAATACATATGTAGAATTACGTAGCTCGCAATAGATTTATAAACATACAACACACATACCTAGCCTTAATATGTATGATTAGTTATTTAGGTAAATAAGGGTGCGGATTGTCATTGTGGGAATAGCAATAAACTATTAGGCCTATTGTCATGTACACGTATTAGGCACATATATTTTGCACATTATCAGGTCAGCAACTTTGGGATACGTTGTAGCGTATAAACAGTAGGAATTTTGAAATAACACTTTATGAAGTGCGATAGGAACAACCAAGAGAGTAGAAAAAGGTAACCCAGATAATAGAGCCACTAAGCGATCTTTAACTAATACAAGATTGAAGAGGCGAAGGGTAATTAGAACGACTTTATTATAGAATATGAAAGGTGTGCTAAAATTTTTGTTTGATTCTTCTTCACGAAACAACACGCTCATAAACAGAGGAACCCAACAAACCACATTCGTAGTTACCACACCGACACAGGCATCGATTACACTCAACTGGAATTAGTAGCATTTAACCCACCAACACTAATACCTAACCATAGTTACTAATACCTATCCCTGAAGTACTAATGATTCAATAAGTACCTTAACATTTTGCAGTTCTCTGTTTTAACGGAGTTACGTGCAAATATACGTACTCGGAAATATTCGAAGCGAACATAATAGAATAGTCCGAGCAATCCGGCTAATTCGAATAATCTAAAGGAATGCAGGCCTTTTAAAATTTCTGAGCGATCATTTTTCTAAAGCATTTCGGTATAGTAAGAAGGATTTGAAAACGGCAAAGAGTGCGACTTGTTACGGTCTGCTGCTACGGTCTACAGCTACGATCCACTTGGGAGCGTGTTCACGCGAACACAACTAGCGATGTGGCGAAAGTTGCGATAAAAAGATATCGAAAAACAAGAAAAAGACAGACCGGCGATCACTAGCGAAAAAATTGCATGCGTTTCCGGGCTTAAAAACGAGAAAGGTGGAAAAAAATTTTTGTGAAGCCAGAAATATAGAAGACATCCATATTTCCTTTTTGCTTCACGACAACGCAAACGAAGAAATATTAGAAAAGCTACATTCACCGAAACAAATAAAGAAAAGAAGCGACATTTAAAGCCGACGGCAGTGAAAAACCTATTAATTGCACACTGCTTGCCGTTTGACTGAGTCCCACATTCTTATCGACCAACTACCCGGTCAGCACATTGGTAAAATAAGTGTTGTGAATAATTTTACGCCCTTTAATTGTGGCGAAGATTTTAACCAGTATCGAACAGTTTGGAATCTTCCGTTTTTTTGCAATTTCCTGCGGACCAAAAGGGACATTTAAGGAACATTTAACGAATCTTGCTGATACGACAGCATCGACAAGTCCGAATCCAAATAACAACCTTTTAGTAGTACAGGGTCAAGCGAATTACTAGAAGACTTTTAAACCAACACCTCCGCCTCCAGGGCCAGCAGTACGCTGCAGCGTAATACAACGAACACCCAATTAGCACCAAGTCATCCAGGCCGTAAAAGTCAACACGAAGTTTTTATTGTCACCAGGTTCACTCGATCACCTTGAACCACGAGCGCAACAACCACCAGGCGGTACCACCGACTCCAATACTACTAGCGCATCCTTATTAGCTGCGTCCATACCGGCGAAAATACTACTAGCGCATCCTTATTAGATGCGTTCATACCGGCTATAACAATAGTAGCGCAACCCTTATCAGCTACGACCAGATGGGCTACAATAAACCAGCTACAATGACAATCACAGGGCAGCGAATATAGGCCTGCGGCCAGTCCAATTGCGATAACGAACATCAGCGGTTAAGCGGTGAGTTCGTTCCAATACTGAACCAAAATTATGTATTTGTAGCCTTAACCTTGTCTTTTAAAATTATATTTTTGACTCCGCAACATTATATAATGTCAATATACCAACATACTCAAGTTTAAGGCTACCACCCTAGTGTAGAATTAAAGCGAATGTGAATACGAATGCAATATGCACAATGACCAAAGGAAATGAAAAGTTTAGAAAAAAAAAGCAATTCTTGTTATACGTTCAAAATTGTTGCATACAAAAAAAAAAATTACCCAACAAAAAAAGAAAGCATATTTTAATGGTCATAGGTGTGCAATTTATACTGCCTGTGAAACAAAAAAAAAGTGTTTCAGGTATTAAAATTTGCTTTGCGATACGGTAGAATTTTACCATTACATTTTTTTTAATTGATGCAATCGGTGCGAATATGATTTTGGAATGAGCAAAAGTGTTGATATTGTTTCGGTAAGGAATAAAGTTTTATTGGTAATTCAAGTTCAGTTGCATTATCAGCTAAAATGCATTAAATCTATATTAAGAGACGCAAATAAGAAGTAATGCGGATTAGCTTGCGTTATCAAAACAAAGACTTTTTTTTTGTATACATTTTTTTTGACTGAGTTGAACTAAACCCGAAACAATACCAACCCTGACTGTTACATGTAAAACAGTTTACGTTTCACTTGAACAAGTAAAACGATTTCATTAATTGTACTATAAGTTTAAAAGGTTCATGTTTTACCTGGACCTGTAAAACAATTTCGTCGAGTTTACAATAAATTTAAAAGTTCACGTTCTACCTGGACAGGTGTATGACTCCCGTAATTTTTCCATGAATTTAAAAGCATACGTTTTACTTGAACTTGTGAAACAATATTTTTTTTTGAGGGGTAGGATTTACCCCAAGTTAGTTCTAGTTGCGTTTATAATAAATTTCCTAGTGCATATTACATATTAGTGTCATTATACTATGTGTAATACCAAATTGATGTTCTGTTAAACTTAAAGTAAATCTAATACAACAACCTATTAATTTTGTAAGGGGGCCCCAATTATCAGAAGTTGTATCCAAACTGTACAGCCCTAAGATAGATTTGTGACAAGAAAGGAGAAAAGGGCATTTAACCAAATTTCTACAAAAAAAAAAAGATTTTTTTATTACACATATAGTATAGTAGACTATAAAACAAACCAATTATTATTACTTTCAATGGACCGTCGCAAAACGCGGCTCACAATAAATTTTTCTAAAAACTTACAAACAGGAATAGAGTTCCTCTTTAATTAGGCTCGCATTTTCGATTGCTATATTTTTTTTATAAAATTATTTTTAAGCATAAATATATTCAGAAACCTTGCAGTAAGAAAAGAAAAAGAAAGCTATGTTAGCAATAATGAATATTGAATAAATTTGTTAACAATATGGGAATGCTGGCATCATTATTGATTTAGAAGGCACGTAGGGTGATCAGGTAA
The DNA here is from genome assembly GCF_040869045.1 of Eurosta solidaginis. NCBI lineage: Eukaryota > Metazoa > Arthropoda > Insecta > Diptera > Tephritidae > Eurosta > Eurosta solidaginis. Next base: position 107,052,145 of record NC_090322.1, on the reverse strand, counting down.
GGGGCCACCGAAAAATAGGTGCGTCGGTGGCCATGGATTTTGAGGGTGGGTCTAGCACCGGGCGTCGCAACAACACCCGCGGCGCCCCCAAGATATATTCGGCCCTTTTATTTATATTTTTATTTTTCAGCCGTTTTTTTTTTAGTTTGATTTTCAACGTTGGTAACCGGCCATGTCCGGTTCGGTAATTTTTTTTTTGCGCTTAGTTTTGTTTGAAGTTTATTTTTTTTGAATTTTAAATTTTTGAATGTTTAACGGTCTGTCCGTGACATCCGGTTCGACCGGATGTTGTTTTATTTTGAATTTATAAGCGTTTTGAGTCGGTCTCTGCGCTTCTGTCAGGGTTTTTGATTTTGACAGCTTTCAGTTTTGATAGGCATGATAGGAACTTTTTTCTGTTTATGGCGCAGGAACAGTAATGTTGGCAAGGACCCGCCCCAGCCGACAATGACTAGCCACTGTGCACCACAAAATCATGCCGACCGCCTTCCTTACTGCTTCCAATGTAAATGCGTTACCATAACAGATGGCTCCCAACGTGGCGCCTGAGGCGCTGGCCGCGAGGGTCAGTCGGGTCAACCTGTGAAGTTGACCATCCCACCAGTCCGAGTGAGCAGCCACAGAAGCTGCCACCTACGTTGCGGTGGGATGGTTGGACGGATCAAGTTGTCCGGGCTGGTCATCGGGGGCAGTGGCCGAAGGAGCCACGGACTTAACGTCAGTTATCCGGATTTTTTTTTATTTTTTCACCCAGTGAGGCAGTGCTGCACGCATTTTATTTTTTTTGTAATTGGGGATTTTAGTTTTCCGGAATGTTGTCCGTAGTCGGCATTGGAAAATATTTTGTCCGCTAAATTGGGATTTTTTTTTCTTTTAATGTTTAAATTCTCATATTTTTCTTCTTTTTTGCCGAATTTGTGTCGTTGGTGTCAGTGCGTGTGTGTACGTATTGAAAGAACCCCAGCTCATCCCACGTCCCAGGTGGTAGTTTAGAATACCACCTAGACTGTGACGGGTTGAGCTGGGATTCAAAGCGGCACCCTTTCCTGCCCCACCAGACTGGGGGAGCGGCTCCGAAACCGCTCCACCCATTGCGGCGGAGGCAGGAGGGGTGTCCGGTAAGAATGGACGAGCGGCCTCAACACCCCAACCAGTCCCAGGGGCGAGCCCCTGGAGACTGCCCCTGCGTTGCGGCTGGGCGTGTTGAGACCGACCCGTGTGTGCCTGGAGCGGACCCTAGTGGCCCCAACCAGTCTCGGAGGGGGGCCTTAAGACCCCCTCGCATTGCGGTTGGGAGCACTAGGGACATGCATGAATGTATCTGTGTTTTTTTTCTGTAGCCCTGCTGCCTTCTAATGATGGGATGTCAGCATTCCCATCACCACCTATATTGTATATTTTACTAACTACTTTTTTTTCCCAGCTTTGAATTTCTTGGTCGATACGATAGTCGAACAAAGGACAATAATACGTGTTCGCACGATTTTTTTCCGCACAAAATTTTTTTTTCTCGCATATGTATATATATACACATTTTTTTTGACAAATCCTCGCCTAAAATATAGGGTGGAAGGGGGGGTGAGTTCAGACCTTTTACCTAACCCCTAACGGCCTTACGTTTGGCAGTAAATAAAAGCCTTTCTCCGAATACTAGGATTTAACAAACTACGACCTAACAAATAAAATTTTTTTTAATTATTATGTCACGCGAGCAGTCGTACGGCCAACCGGGCCGAACTACTCCGTTTGGGAGTGCAGGAAGCTTCCGTGGGAGCCAGAAGCGGGGCGGTAGTAATAGGGGGGCTTTCCCTAAGGCAAGGCGTCCCTTGGTGGTGCACACCCCAGTAGGTGGACCATATGTAGATCCCGCGGGGCCGAATATGGGCCCGGACCTGACTGACCCTCGCGAAAAATTGGACAGACCGGGAAGCAACAGTCAATTGAACGCGCCCGTATTACACGCGCATGATATCTCGGCGCTAATAACCAATGCATCGATCTATGCACCCGAAGGAGCTGGTGCTTTACCACCAAATCAGGAGACGGGAAATTTTGGGGACGCTACAAGTGATCGGACGAATACCCTAGGAATGCAGGGAGAAGCCACTCGTGGAGGCTCGTGGGTGGACGTGCTACACCAGCTGTTCCAGGCTTCGCAGGAGGAAATGCGGAGAGAGATGGGATCAATTAGAACCAATATGGATCAGCTCAACGCCGCTCTCGAATCCGCGCAGCAATCAAATCAGCAAAACAGGAACGCAAGTAGGATGGATCGTAACCCATTTCCAACGGTAGTACCGCCAATATACCCTGCTCCGAGCAACATAGTAGTGAAGCCGCAGGAGTGGAAAATCTCGTTCGACGGCACTGGGAGCGTGGCCGATTTCCTTTTTAAACTGAACACCTTGTGTGAGCGCACACAATGCACGGACGAACAAATAATGGCTAGTTTCCACCTGTTTCTTTCCGGGAGGGCCGAAGAATGGTACTGGCTTTTCACGAAACAAAACCCAAACGCGACTTATGCCTTTTTGTGCTACTCATTGAAAAGAGAGTTTGGCACTTTGAAAACTGACCACGAGATCATGATGGAGATCTCCATGCGGAAGCAAAAAGCAAGTGAGTGTTATGACGTGTTTCACACGGACATAATTTCCTTGAACGCGCGCTTAAGAGAGCCAATGTCGGACCTTCTACTGATTGACATAATAAAAAGAAACGTCAACAGTAGCCTTAAGCTGATGCTTTTCAACGCAGATGTAAGGAACCTTCATGATCTACGCGATGTAGCACGCAGAGGTGAACAAGTGCTGAAAGAAAGCAAGCTGCTGGGAGCCACTTACCCAGGACGGCATGTAAACGAAGCACGCGCGACAACCCCGGACATGAGGATAGAAGGCGAAGACGTCGAGATGGATCCGCAGATAGAGGCGCTGGAATAATGACGCAGCAGGCGACCGGACTATTCCGGAATCCAATGCTGGAATTGCCAGGCAATGGGCCACTCATACATATATTGCGAGGAACCCATTAGGAATCCATTTTGCTTTAAATGTGGGTATAAGGGTGTATTTACTCCTAAATGCCCTAGGGACCATCGTAGGCAGGGAAACCATTACCCGAGCGAGAAGGCGGGGGAACCTCGTTCGGCTTCATAGCTCCCACAACAGCCAGTGCTCGTGGCGTCGTCCCGTGCGCTGAACCAGAGGGTGAATCTCTGCATGGAGCATGGCAGAAGAGCCCTCAAAAGTGATAATAACTTACCCTGACAGTACGGACAGTTCGAATAGTTCTGAAGCCGAGAGTCAAACGTCTTCATCCGCGATGGGCGAGCCGACTAAAGTTCTGCGACCCCGGCATAGGGATGTCGCTTGCCAGACGCAACTTTCACCAAACCTAGAAGAAAGGGAACATAGGTATGAACAAATAAGACATACCATTTTTGAACACTACCCGGTATCGGAAAATATTTTGAAGTGCAGGAAGAGATACCACAGGAGAGTACAGGAGCGTAGACTGCTGCAAGCCACCACGTTAACGCTTACAGAGGACGAAAGGCCTTTAGTAAAGGCTAAAATTAAAGATAGTTTTCTTGTAGGGTTGTTGGACTCGGGAGCCAACGTCTCCATCTTAGGAAAAAATGGAGTAGAATTCCTAGAGGATAACGGCTTCGAATATCAGCCCTTACACGCGTTCGTATATACAGCGGGCGGTAACAAGCAAAAAATTTTAGGCTCAGTATCCCTACCAGTCACCTTCAAAAATATCACAAAGGTTATTCGTTTTTACCTTGTTCCCTCATTGCTCCAAGAAGCATACTTCGGGGTAGATTTTTGGAGAGCATTTGCGTTAGCTCCCGAAATATTCCCAAGCGTAGAGTGTTTAGAGATTGGGCTTGAAAAGGAAGAGGAACTTAACCTCCATGAATTGTCACCAGACCGGAAATTAGAATTACAAAGGTCATCGAGACGTTTCCTTCATACGAGAAATTAGGCCTAGGGCAAACCCAATTAGTGGAGCATCACATCGACACCAGTGATGCTGTACCTATAAAAAGCAAACATTTCCCTCTTTCGCCACCGAGGCAAGCCGAAGCTTTTAGCGAACTAGACAGGTTACTCGAATTAGGAGTTATAGAAGAATCGAATTCCCCGTGGTGTAGTCCTGTAGTACTGGTCCGGAAACCAGGTAAAGTTAGGCTGTGCATAGATTCCAGGAAGGTCAACGCGGTGACTAAGAAAGACTCGTTCCTCCTGCCTCATATCAACGGCTTATTGAGCAGACTGAAGGATCCGCAGATAGAGGCGCTGGAATATCGACGCAGCAGGCGACCGGACTATTCCGGAATCCAATGCTGGAATTGCCAGACAATGGGGCACTCCTATATATATTGTGAGGAACCCATAAAAAATCCTTTTTGTTTTAAATGTGGGTATAAGGGTGCCCTAGGGACCATCGCAGGCAGGGAAACCAGTACCCGAGCGAGAAGCCGGGGGAACCTCGTTCGGCTTCATAGCTCCCACATCAGCCAGTGATCGAGGCGTCGTCCCGTGCGCTGAACCAGAGGGTGAATCTCTGCATGGAGGTGATACGCTTCCGAGGTGCAGTAGTACTCTGGCAGAAGAGCCCTCAAACGTGATAATAACTTACCCTGACAGTACGGACAATTCGAATAGTTCTGAATCCGAGAGACAAACGTCCTCATCCGCGATGGGCGAACCGACCAGAATTCTGCAACGCCAGCATAGGGATGTCGCTTGCCAGACGCAACTTTCACCAAACCTAGAAGAAAGGGAACATAGGTATGAACAAATAAGACATACCATTTTTGAACACTACCCGGTATCGGAAAATATTTTGAAGTGTAGGAAGAGATACCACAGGAGAGTACAGGAGCGTAGACTGCTGCAAGCCACCACGTTAACGCTTACAGAGGAGGAAAGGCCTTTAGTAAAGGCTAAAATTAAAGATAGTTTTCTTGTAGGGTTGTTGGACTCGGGAGCCAACGTCTCCATCTTAGGGAAAAATGGAGTAGAATTCCTAGAGGATAACGGCTTCGAATATCAGCCCTTACACGCGTTCGTATATACCGCGGGCGGCAACAAGCAAAAAATTTTAGGCTCAGTATCCCTACCAGTCACCTTCAAAAATATCACAAAGGTTATTCGTTTTTACCTTGTTCCCTCATTGCTCCAAGAAGCATACTTCGGGGTAGATTTTTGGAGAGCATTTGCGTTAGCTCCCGAAATATTCCCAAGCGTAGAGTGTTTAGAGATTAGGCTTGAAAAGGAAGAGGAACTTAACCTCCATGAATTGTCACCAGACCGGAAATTAGTATTACAAAAGGTCATCGAAACGTTTCCTTCATACGAGAAATTAGGCCTAGGGCAAACCAAATTAGTGGAGCATCACATCGACACCGGTGATGCTGTACCTATAAAAAGCAAACATTTCCCTCTTTCGCCACCGAGGCAAGCCGAAGCTTTTAGCGAACTAGACAGGTTACTCGAATTAGGAGTTATAGAAGAATCGAATTCCCCGTGGTGTAGTCCTGTAGTACTGGTCCGGAAACCAGGTAAAGTTAGGCTGTGCATAGATTCCAGGAAGGTCAACGCGGTGACTAAGAAAGACTCGTTCCTCCTGCCTCATATCAACGGCTTATTGAGCAGACTGAAGGATACGCATTTTATTAGTGGCATTGATCTGAAGGACGCGTTCTTCCAGATCAAACTGACAGAGTCCTCCAAGGAAAAAACAGCATTCGCAGTTCCGGGGAGGCCTCTGTACCACTTCAAGATGATGCCATTTGGTCTGTGCAATGGACCGCAGACTATGAGTAGGCTGATGGACAAGGCAATCCCTTCGCGTCTGCGAGAGAATGTCTTCGTCTACCTAGATGATCTAATGGTGTGTAGTACAAATTTTGAAGACCACCTGAAATTGCTGGCGGAAGTGGCTAACTGTTTGAGAGACGCAGGTCTGACAATAAACGTCGAGAAAAGTAAATTTTGCCAGAAAGAAATACGCTATTTAGGGTACCTGATAGGCAGCGGGTGTTTGAAAGTGGATCCGGGAAAAATAGAAGCAATGCAAAACTTCCCGATCCCTAAATCCCCTCTGCAAGTGCGTAGGTTTGTGGGCATGGCGAATTGGTTCCGAGCGTTTATTACCAATTTTGCTGACTTGGCAGGTCCCTTGACCGACTGTCTCCGCAAGTCAGCAGGCCCGTTTAAGCTTACTCCTGAAGCTATAGAGGCATTCGAAAAACTAAAAGTAGCCTTGAGTTCGGCGCCTGTCTTGGCCCAACCAGAATTTTCCAAAGAATTCGTAATACAATGCGACGCTTCCAAAATAGGTGTTGGCGGAGTGTTGTTCCAGGTCGATGATGAGGGCGCTGAGCATCCAATCGCATTCGTATCGAAAAAGCTGAATAATGCTCAACGCAATTATACAGTAACCGAGCTGAAATGTCTTGCCGCCATAATCAGCGTGAAGCGTTTCCGACCCTATGTCGAAGGATTACCTTTTCGGATTATTACGGACCACTCCAGTCTCAAGTGGTTGATGACACAAAAAGACTTGAGCGGGAGGTTGGCGAGATGGTCACTCTTACTGCAAAGATACGATTTTAGAATGGAACATCGTAAGGGCACCCTGAATGTAGTACCAGACGCGCTGTCGCGTTTTGATGCCGATGAGTTGTCTTTCACTACCACACCCGGAGAAATAGATTTAGTCTCTCCCGAATTTAGCAGCAACGAATATTTAGACTTAATTCGGACCGTCACCGAAAACAAGGAATCACTTCCGGATTTACGAGTTGTGGACGGGGTAATTTTCAAGCGAGTTAAATTTCGTGAGGGAATGGAAGGGGAAGAAGACTCGCTGTGGCGTTTGTGGTTGCCAAAAGTGTTGACTGAGGAAGCAGCGAGATTAGCACATGACGCTAACCGGAGTTACCTTGGCGGATGGCAGAAAATCTTAGAACGTGTTAGGCAGAAGTACTTCTGGCCGCAGCAGGCTAAGGACGTCAGGGACTACGTCAAGCGCTGTGACACCTGCAAAACGGTAAAACCCACCAATCAGCAGTCGAGACCACCTATAGGGAGTACCTTTTAATCCGAAAGGCCATTTCAGCGGTTATATTGCGACTTTCTAGGGCCGTATCCAAGATCTAAGCGGCGTAATCAATTTCTTTTTATAGTATTAGACCATCTTTCAAAATACGTTTGGCTAAAGCCCATGCAAAGAGCCACCACTGTTAATGTTATAAATTACTTCGCCTCCGAAATTTTTCCGACTGTAGGGGTTCCTGAATTTATCCATAGTGACAATGGTAAACAGTTTATCTCGAAGGAAATGAACCAATTTTTAGTAAATTACGGGGTGACGCACGTGAGGACGGGGCTATATTCTCCCCAAGCGAACGCATCTGAACGCGTCAATAGAGAAATTGTTTCTAAGATTAGGATTTTCCTGAAGGATAGGCCTGACCACACCGATTGGGATAAGCATATACCCGAAATGTTATCAGTTTTGAGAAGTGATTTTCATACGGCGATTCAGTGTTCTCCATACTTTGCATTATATGGCCAAAATATGGTCCAGCATGCCGCAACGTACAAAATTTTAGCGAAGCTCGGCAGCCTTCGGGAAGACCAAGTTACGATAGTAAGCAGAACCGACAAGTTGACTAATATTCGTGAGCAAATCCGTAAAAATTTAGATCAGGCTAAGGATAGGGGAGTAACCACCTATAACAAGCGCTCTAGGCAAGTCAACTACAAGGAAGGTCAGGAAGTTTTCCGAAGAAACTTTGCCTTAAGTAACTTTAAACAGGGTATTAACGCCAAATTCCTGCCGAAATACCTTAAGTGTCGTGTGCTCCGAAAAATAGGCAATGCATTGTATGATCTCGAGGACCTAAACCAACAAGGGCGTTTCTTTTGCTAAATTACCATTTGATCTTTTTTTTTTGTCTGGGCGTTTTGGCGGTCGGGGACATCTCGCCCAGTATTCTCCCCGAGCACTGACCTCATAGGATGTTCAAGCGGGCACTCACCGAGGACCGTGAACACCCTGGCAGTCCACACTTAGGTCGGACTAGCCTTTCGGAGTTTTGACGAGTTCTCCAGATCAAAATGTCTACACCTTTTTTTTTTGATTTTGCATTCCTGTGGGAGCGATACCCACTAGAAATCATCTTTCGGAGTTTTGACGAGTTCTCCATAACAAATGTCTAATTGCCGCAAAGCCCTTTTAACTAGGAAACAGAAATAATTCCCAACTTGACTGAACTTTTTTTGATGGACCCATGTTGCCCGGCCAGCTTCGTAGTAGGACTTTGAGACTCTTATCTCAGGGGTGAGTCGTGCCCCACCTTGATTGACATCGGAGGTCCCTGGCAGTGGCTTCCCACAGATGATCCGGTTTCCTGTTCTCTTCATCGTCAGGTCTTCAAAGCGAAGCAGGTTTGTTACGGTCTGCTGCTACGGTCTACGGCTACGATCCACTTGGGAGCGTGTTCACGCGAACACACCTAGCGATGTGGCGAAAGTTGCGATAAAAAGATATCGAAAAACAAGAAAAAGACAGACCGGCGATCACTAGCGAAAAAATTGCATGCGTTTCCGGGCTTAAAAACGAGAAAGGTGGAAAAAAAATTTTGTGAAGCCAGAAATATAGAAGACATCCATATTTCCTTTTTGCTTCACGACAACGCAAACGAAGAAATATTAGAAAAGCTACATTCACCGAAACAAATAAAGAAAAGAAGCGACATTTAAAGCCGACGGCAGTGAAAAACCTATTAATTGCACACTGCTTGCCGTTTGACTGAGTCCCACATTCTTATCGACCAACTACCCGGTCAGCACATTGGTAAAATAAGTGTTGTGAATAATTTTACGCCCTTTAATTGTGGCGAAGCTTTTAACCAGTATCGAACAGTTTGGAATCTTCCGTTTTTTTTGCAATTTCCTGCGGACCAAAAGGGACATTTAAGGAACATTTAACGAATCTTGCTGATACGACAGCATCGACAAGTCCGAATCCAAATAGCAACCTTTTAGTAGTACAGGGTCAAGCGAATTACTAGAAGACTTTTAAACCAACACCTCCGCCTCCAGGGCCAGCAGTACGCTGCAGCGTAATACAACGAACACCCAATTAGCACCAAGTCATCCAGGCCGTAAAAGTCAACACGAAGTTTTTATTGTCACCAGGTTCACTCGATCACCTCGAACCACGAGCGCAACAACCACCAGGCGGTACCACCGACTCCAATACTACTAGCGCATCCTTATTAGCTGCGTCCATACCGGCGAAAATACTACTAGCGCATCCTTATTAGATGCGTTCATACCGGCTATAACAATACTAGCGCAACCCTTATCAGCTACGACCAGATGGGCTACAATAAACCAGCTACAATGACAATCACAGGGCAGCGAATATAGGCCTGCGGCCAGTCCAATTGCGATAACGAACATCAGCGGTTAAGCAGTGAGTTCGTTCCAATACTGAACTAAAATTATGTATTTGTAGCCTTAACCTTGTCTTTTAAAATTATATTTTTGACTCCGCAACATTATATAATGTCAATATACCAACATACTCAAGTTTAAGGCTACCACCCTAGTGTAGAATTAAAGCGAATGTGAATACGAATGCAATATGCACAATGACCAAAGGAAATGAAAAGTTTAGAAAAAAAAGCAATTCTTGTTGTACGTTCAAAATTGTTGCATACAAAAAAAAAATTACCCAACAAAAAAAGAAAGCATATTTTAATGGTCATAGGTGTGCAATTTATACTGCCTGTGAAACAAAAAAAAAGTGTTTCAGGTATTAACATTTGCTTTGCGATACGGTAGAATTTTACCATTACATTTTTTTTAATTGATGCAATCGGTGCGAATATGATTTTGGAATGAGCAAAAGTGTTGATATTGTTTCGGTAAGGAATAAAGTTTTATTGGTAATTCAAGTTCAGTTGCATTATCAGCTAAAATGCATTAAATCTATATTAAGAGACGCAAATAACAAGTAATGCGGATTAGCTTGCGTTATCAAAACAAAGACTTTTTTTTTGTATACATTTTTTTTGACTGAGTTGAACTAAACCCGAAACAATACCAACCCTGACTGTTACATGTAAAACAGTTTACGTTTCACTTGAACAAGTAAAACGATTTAATTAATTGTACTATAAGTTTAAAAGGTTCATGTTTTACCTGGACCTGTAAAACAATTTCGTCGAGTTTACAATAAATTTAAAAGTTCACGTTCTACCTGAACAGGTGTATGACTCCCGTAATTTTTTCATGAATTTAAAAGCATACGTTTTACTTGAACTTGTGAAACAATATTTTTTTTGAGGGGTAGGATTTACCCCAAGTTAGTTCTAGTTGCGTTTATAATAAATTTCCTAGTGCATAGTACATATTAGTGTCATTATACTATGTGTAATACCAAATTGATGTTCTGTTAAACTTAAAGTAAATCTAATACAACAACCTATTAATTTTGTAAGGGGGCCCCAATTATCAGAAGTTGTATCCAAACTGTACAGCCCTAAGATAGATTTGTGACAAGAAAGGAGAAAAGGGCATTTAACCAAATTTCTACAAAAAAAAAAAGATTTTTTTTATTACACATATAGTATAGTAGACTATAAAACAAACCAATTATTATTACTTTCAATGGACCGTCGCAAAACGCGGCTCACAATAAATTTTTCTAAAAACTTACAAACAGGAATAGAGTTCCTCTTTAATTAGGCTCGCATTTTCGATTGCTATATTTTTTTTATAAAATTATTTTTAAGCATAAATATATTCAGAAACCTTGCAGTAACAAAAGAAAAAGAAAGCTATGTTAGTCATAATGAATATTGAATAAATTTGTTAACAATATGGGAATGCTGGCATCATTATTGATTTAGAAGGCACGTAGGGTGATCAGGTAAGGGGCCACCGAAAAATAGGTGCGTCGGTGGCCATGGATTTTGAGGGTGGGTCTAGCACCGGGCGTCGCAACAACACCCGCGGCGCCCCCAAGATATATTCGGCCCTTTTATTTATATTTTTATTTTTCAACCGTTTTTTTTTTTAGTTTGATTTTCAACGTTGGTAACCGGCCATGTCCGGTTCGGTAATTTTTTTTTTGCGCTTAGTTTTGTTTGAAGTTTATTTTTTTTTTAATTTAAAATTTTTGAATGTTTGACGGTCTGTCCGTGACATCCGGTTCAACCGGATGTTGTTTTAGTTTGAATTTATAAGCGTTTTGAGTCGGTCTCTGCGCTTCTGTCAGGGTTTTTGATTTTGACAGCTTTCAGTTTTGATAGGCATGATAGGAACTTTTTTCTGTTTATGGCGCAGGAACAGTAAGGTTGGCAAGGACCCGCCCCAGCCGACAATGACTAGCCACTGTGCACAACCACATCATGCCGGCAGCCTTCCTTACTGCTTCCATCGAAAATGCGTTACCATAACAGACTATTGCCGCTAAGGAAAACCAAGTAAGGAAAGGGGATTGGTTTAGGAGATTTTATTTCTTTCCTTCACTGTACGTTTTTTTTGTGATACTTGGATGAGTTCTAGTATAAATCTAGATGTATTGCACTCGTTGCCCTGTATATACGTATTGTTGCAACCAATTAAGGTCTTAGGCCAGAACGTTTGTAAGGAATATTATCTTGCAAAAGCAAAATCAAAACAGACTCAGTTCTTTTATTATCCGCGTTAATCGGAGATGCGAATCAGATATAAAACCTAGTTAACTTTCAGTGATGAACGAGTCCTTATCCTTGGTTGTGATTTTGTAAGATTGACCATTAATTAGCTTTATACTTAAGAGGTTCACCTCGTATTAATTCGCTATATACCCAGATACATTTCGAGTAAGTTTTCTTGCAATGAATTATAAATAAAGTGTGTGTAATGGGAATGTTGACGTTCATCTTTATTTAGAAGGCACTAGGTAGGACAGGTAAAGGGCCACCGAAATTCAGGTGCGTCGGTGGCCATGGTTTTTGAGGGTGAGATAATGCACCGGGCGGCGCAACAACACCCGCGGCGCCCCTCTATATATTCAGCCCTTGTTTCCCTTTTTAATTTTCAGCTTTTTTTTCGACTCTCAGCGTTAGTAACCGGCCATGTCCGGTTCGGTAATTTTTTTGCGTTTAGTTTTTTTTTTGAATTTGAATTTAAATTTTTGGAATGTTTAACGGTCTGTCCGTGACATCCGGTTCGACCGGATGTTGTTTTAGTTTGAATTTATAAGCGTTTTGAGTCGTCTCTGCGCTTTTTGACAGCTAGTTTTGGTAGGCATGATAGGAATTTTTTTCTGTTTATGGCCCAGGAACAGTAAGGTTGGCAAGGACCCGCCCCAGCCGACAATGACTAGCCAATGTGCACCACCACATTGTGCCGACCGCTTTCCTTACTGCTTCCACCGAAAATGCGTTTCCATAACAACTTTTGATGAGCACATTTCTATGTTATATTAAAAAAAGGTATTTTTGTGTTTAGTTGAGAACAAACTAGACTTACGACTGGATAAATGTGAAATCCTCCGTTGAAAGCTTTGCAAAACCAACAAAAATACACCAAGTACACAGATTCTTAGGGCTCTGCTCATATTTCCTCCGATTTATTAAAGATTTCTCCATTTTGGCTAAACCACTTTATGACCTCTTGAGAAAAGATAAAAAGTTCACGTTCGGTTCATGTTGGCAATATATAGCCCCAATGATCCTACAGAACTACACTCTTACGCCAGTGCATTATGGTTCTGGGCAATGTTATTTCAAAAGAAGAAATACAAGAAGGTTAGGTTAGGTTAGAGTGGAAAATACTTGACTGTTTCTCTTTCCCCTTCATCCTTGCAGCTCCTGCAGTAATAATTATAGGGAGCACCTAGCCGTTGTGCATGCTTCCCGATTGCTATGTGGTTACAAGTCCAACCACCAGAGATATGTCCCCCCTTCCAAGAAGAAAGAGATTTCTTGTGCGTCTCGTGTCCCATTCAGGCCACACGAGCTTAGTGCTGTAGCGGGAGATTGCTCCATCTCACACCCGCTTCCCTAAGGAAAATCCCTTTCAAAGTAAATTTACAGGTAGCGAGCAAGCATGCTCAATCCCTTCCAGGACGATGAAAGCGGAACAGATGTGCCCCCTCTTGCAAGTTTGTCTGCCATCTCATTGTCCGGTATATTCGAGTGTCCAGGCACCCATACCAGACTGAAAGAAGTTTGCTCAGCGAGTTGGCGGCACTTCTCTACTGTCCTAGACTTACATATGACCGATCCAAGCGCTTTTAGTGCAACCTAGCTGTCAGAGTAAATACAAATTTGATTATAAGCGTGAACAGCATTTCTCAGGTGATCAACGGCCTCATTTATAACAGCCACCTCCGCCTGAAAGACGCTGCAATAATCGGGTAGGCTAAATGATAGATTCCATCCTAGTTGAGATGCAGACCCCGCTGCCCACCTTTTTATCCAGTTTGGAGCCGTCAATATATATCTGCAGCCTATCGCTCAGGTCCGGCAGCTCCTTCAACCAATAATCCTTCTTCATATTGAATAAAAACAGTCGGAGCGCAATAGTCCGACGAAGGCGAATCCACATTCTTAAGGATTGCTGCATGGCCATCCACATTCTCTCCAGCCGGATAACTCTCGCAGCAGTAGAGCAGAAAAGGCTTGGCCAGCGCCTCCGCAGCTGCAACTCAGGTATCCTATATTTCCTAGTCAACAGAACCAGTTCCCTCAATGTCGAGAACAGCTATGAGTGTGAAGTCCTTGTACGCCAAGGATTTCTCGATCTGGGAGACAACTGCATGCAAGGCCGTCTCCGTGGACTTTCCTTTCATATACGCATGCTGGGATGTCGATTAATTTCGCTGCAAAGACTCCCTTAGTGTAGAGTCCATTAACCTCTCGAGTATCTTCAGCTGGAAGGATGTCAGACAAATCGGTCTGAAGTTTTTAGGGGTCACGTGACAAGTCCTTCCAGCTTTTTGGTTGAATTGTTCCAACCCCGTGGAATATGGTTAAGAGCACAAACTCCTTTGAAGATGTTATACAGCCACAAAGAACTCAGCTCGATTGTTTCATGGAGTTGTATCGGAGCAAACCCATCCGGCCCTGGTGCTTTGAAGGGCTTGAACGGCATTATAGCTCATCTAACTTTACCCATAGTAATGAACTTCTCCTCAAACGGTTCGCCAGTATGAGTCTCCCTCCAGTTCATTACTTCATCACTAGCGCCCGGAAGTCTCAAGAAAAACAAGAAACTACTCCCGATATTATATTTTTCGAAGAGAACAACTGACGTTGAATCCAGATATCATAGCTTTGAGCTGGAACCGTTAGCAATAGTCCACGCGCTGAAACGGTTTAGGGTATATCTACTGCTTACATTGACCCTCGAATTGCCAGATGGCCACTTGAACTACAAAACTACTAATATGAACTTGAGCATAGTGAACAGAATGCAACATGTCGATGCACTCAGAGGAGGTAACAACGTTTTGATGATACATACTAATACATTAGGGGAAAACTTGATTATATGCCAAAATAGAGACGAAAATATAAATAATGTTAAAAAACGGTTAGAGAAATCAGAAGATAGCGAGTATGCAGTGAGAAATGGAGGATTGTATAAAATAAAAGATAGCAGCATATTGTTTTACGTACCTTAGTCTATGGTAAATCACGTATTATATAAGTACCACGACGAGCTAGGGCACATAGGTATTGACAAGGTTCAGGAATGGGTTCACGCTCCGGGAAAAGCAACATCAAAAATTTTAGAAACAATTTCTTTCAATTAGAATAAAATTTTTCTAAGCGGGGTCACCCCTCGGCAGTGTTAGGCAAGCACTCCGAGTGTATTTCTGCCATGAAAAGTTCTGAGTGAAAACTCATCTGCCTTGCAGATGCCGTTCGGTGTCGGTATAAAACAAGTAGGTCCCGTCCCGCCAATTTTTAGGAAAAATTAAAATGGAGCACAACGCAGATTGGAAGAGAAGCTCGGCATAAAATCCCTTCGGAGGTTATAGCGCCTTATATTTTTTTTTCTTTAATATTAGAAAAAAAAGGCTTGTAAACTCGTAGAAAATTGCCTGAAATGCATAGCAGTGGTGCATGTTGACCACTATGAGCCAATAAATAGTAGTAGCATAAAATTTAAGCACATATTGGTAATAGTAGGCGCCTTCACTAAGTTCCAGCAAGGACTACAGCGTCAAAGGAAGCAATAGCGGCGTTGAAAAATTATTTCTTGGCTTATAGTAGTCCAAAGTACTTACTATGTCGTTATAGCTAATGCCAGTTCTCAAGTCCGAGCATCCAGTAAGCTTATTCCAAAGTTTAGAGGCACGCACGAAATAGCGAAAATTTTCGAAAATGACCGTTATATAGTTGAGGCAGTAGAAGGTTTCCAACAGACCCAAATTCCTTATAGGGTACATGGTCGGTCACAAATCTGAAACCTCGGTATAAATATAAAAAAAAGGTAAAAATCATATTTGTATAATTGATTGCGTTGTAGAATCATGAGATTGTTGTAGGGTATTTGTAATAACTTTAAATAATATCAACTTTTGTTATTTTAAATATTTTATGTATTTGTTCTAATTTTCAATCTTGAATTTTTTGCTTTCAAAAATTTTCATTCTTGATATTGTTCTGCTGGAAATTAAATTCATTTTTTAATAAAATATAATATTTAAAAATATCTAAAATATTTATCCTACATCTGGCGATCCTGCCAGGAGCGTTAATTTTCTGTGATTGCAACATCAATAGAGATTTTGATGCAACATCTACAATAGTTACAACAACTACTTAACGAGCTTAATTTGTACTGGACAACAGAAATAAAGAGAAATAATAGAAACAAATAAGGACATATTTATGTGATAAATAATTAAATAGTATAGAGAACTTAGAACTACATTTAAAGGGTTTACTACATATAACAACATAATAACGAAGGTAAAATAACAACAATTTGAACAAATGTGAAACTAAAGGAGCAGCAGATATCGTGAGGAATTTATCAGTCAGTTCAAAATCAGTAAAAAAATATAAGAATTACAACAACAACAATCAACAATACAACAACAATAAATACAGCAGAGTCAGTTCAAAATCAGTAAAAAATATATACAACAACAATAATCAACAATACAACAACAATAAATACAGCAAGAAAATATATTTTTAAAGAAGATCCTTATAAATAACAATTATATGATTTGGGTGAGCTGTATCGAATATTTTTACGATTTATATTTGTAAATTACTTATATAAATAATATATATATACTTTGTAATTTATCTATAATACTTCATTCATTTTTAGATTTTAAATTGTAAACTTATTTTTCAGAGATCTTTAATTTTTGTTTATTAAAAATGTATCGTACGCCACCACGTGACACACACACGTCTACACCAACACATCAGAACGATCTTGTAAATCCATACGCCAATCAAAATATTGAAATATTTGCCACTTCAGTGAAACTTCCCCAATTTTGGACAAATTGTCCTGAAGCATGGTTCATTCATGCAGAAATGCAATTCAATAGGAAAAATATTACGCAGGAGACGACAAAATATGAATATGTCATCACTGCCCTTCCTCAGGATGTCATTATGACAATTTTGGATTTTATTCAAAATCCTCCTGATGATAATAAATTCTCAGCCTTAAAACAGATTTTAATAGAAAGGCATTCTTTAAGTGAAAATGCCAAATTGGATAAGATTTTGACTGATTCAGAGATTGGAGATCGCAAACCCAAAGAGTTTTATCGGTCTCTGGTCTTACTTTCTGGCTCCAATTTCAGCTCTGAAGTCCTTAAAAAGATTTGGATGAGAAAACTTCCTAAAAATTTAAACGTTATTTTAACGAGTTCGAACTCTAATGATATAAATGAACTTTTAAAATTGGCTGATAATGTTTGGGAAGTTGTTAGCAAAAACGAAATAGCTTTAGTCAATAATTTGCAAAATTCTAAAAGCGAGAATGCAATAATTTCCAATTTGGTTCAAACCACTAATGTAATATGTAAAAACTTTGAAAAATTATCTTTAGAATTATCAGAAATGAAAAAAGAAATTAATCAAAATTATTCTAGATCCCGTTCGATAAGTAGGAATCGTTTTAGAAGTCAGTCTAGATCAGGCATGCTTAACGAACGAAACGATATCATTTCGTTACGATAATCAACGTTAATAAACGACACGAAGTCACTTCGTTTCGTTTATTAACGTTAAGATCGTCAAATTAACGTTAATTTCGCGTTCTTAACGTTAATAAACGAAACGAAATGACTTCGTTTCGTTTATTAACGTTGATTATCGTAACGAAATGATATTGTTTCGTTCGTTAAGCATGCCTGGTCTAGATATAGGTCCAATTCGCGTGAGAATCCGAACTGGCTCTGCAGATATCATTATAAATTTGGTAACAAAGCTATTAAATGTGAACAACCATGTGCCTTTTCTAAAAATAATTCAACAAACTAAAGTTTTCCGTTGTTGCAGCGACGAACGATGGAAATTTTGAGGTATCAACTCGTCGCTTATTTATATTTGATAGGGAAAACAAGTTAAATTTTCTTATTGATAGTGGGGCAGAGATTTCGGTACTTCCAGTGACTAAATTCTTGTGTAAAAATAAATCTAACGATATTATTTTGACAGCAGCTAATGGTACTACGATTTCGACTTATGGTAAAAAAATTTTAAATATAAATTTAGGATTGAGACGCGAATTTCCATTTACTTTTTTAATAGCTGATATAGGTAAGCCAATAATCGGAGCTGATTTTTTAAGCAAATATGGCCTACTTATCGATATTAAAAATAAATGTTTAGTTGACCCGTTGACAAGTCTTTCAGTCAATACTATTTCATGTTTTTGCAATGTCCCTCTTCCCAAAATTTTCTCAGTAGACAATCAATATACGAAATTATTAAAAACTTTTCCATCTTTAATTACGGAACCTGATTACTCGAAGCCAGTTAAACATGCTACGGTTCACAGACTAGTTACAGAAGGTAACCTACCATTTTCTAAGCCCAGGCGTTTAGATCCTATTAAATTTAAAGTGGCCAAGGCCAAATTCGATTTTTTATTAAAAACTGGAATTTGTAGATCTTCAAATTCATCCGTGGCATCTCCTCTTCATTTAGTACCCAAAAAAGATGCTAATGACTGGCATCCTTGTGGCGATTTCAGAAGACTAAACGTAGTAACAGTTCCTGATCGTTATCCCTTGCCCCATATCCATGACTTCAATATGAATCTTCGAAACAAAACTATATTTTCAAAAATTGATTTAGTTAAAGCGTACCATCAGATACCAATGGCTAAAGAAGACGTATATAAAACGGCAATAACGACACCCTTTGGTATATTTGAATTTTTACGTATGCCTTTTGGGTTAAGGAACTCAGCTCAAACATTTCAAAGGTTTATTAATGAGGTTATAAGTGGACTGGATTTTGTGTTTGCCTATATAGATGATTTGCTTATAGCGAGTGAAAACGAACAGGAACATTTAAAAGATTTGAGTATTCTTTTTGAGAAGTTGTCGGAATACGGTCTAAATATTAAACCGAGCAAATGTATTTTTGGTGTTGGCAGTATTGATTTTTTAGGGCACAATATTTCTAGTTCTGGAATTAGTCCTTCCGATGAGAAAACAGCAGCCATACGTAATTTTGAGCGTCCGAAAAATATTAAACAAGCACAAAAGTTTATAGGAATGGTAAACTATTACCATAGGTATATTCAAAATCTTGCTGAGTACACGAATATAATATATGATTTAATTAATAGAACAAACAAAAAACGTGATAAAAAATTAATATGGGATGACACATCAACAAAAAGTTTTGAATGTATTAAAGAAAAATTTGCAAATAAAGTATTATTAAATCATTTTAATAAAGATGCAAAGCTTTCTTTAAATGTAGATGCATCAAATACAGCTATTGGTGGTGTAATAGAAAAACATTTTAATGGCAAATCTGAGCCAATAGGATTCTATTCCAAAAAGCTTTCTCCATCAGAGATAAAGTATAGTGCATTTGATCGAGAGTTGTTAGCAATATATTTAAATATAAAACACTTTCGATATCTTTTAGAAGGAAGACAGTTTACAGTTTTTACTGATCATAAACCTTTGGTTTTCGCCTTAAATTCAAAAACTGAACGTAGTCCAAGACAAACGCGGCATCTAGAATTCATTGCGCAATTCACTAGCGATATACAATATGTTAAAGGAAAAGATAATGTGGTAGCTGACACATTGTCACGAGTTTTTGAGGTAGATGCTTTTCAAAATTTCGATCTAAATTTTAAAATCTTACAAAAGGAGCAACAACAAGACACTGAACTTAATGAATTAATATCTGGCCAAACTTTTCAAAATCTTAAATTAATCAAAATTCCTTTGCTAAATTTTACCATCTGGTGCGAAGTTTCAGGAGAATGTCCTAGACCATTTGTTCCAAACAGCTTGCGTAAAACAATTTTTGATATTTTACATGGAATTGCTCATCCTGGTACGAAGGCTACCCGAAAACTAATAGTTAAAAGGTATTTTTGGCCAAGTATGAATAAACAAATAAATTTATGGTCCAAGGAATGTCTAAATTGTCAGAAATCAAAAGTTATTCGTCATACGAAATCACCTATTAGCAAAATTCCAGTACCAAAAGGTAGATTCGAGCATATTCATTTGGATATTGTAGGACCTTTACCCATTTCCAGAGGACATCGTTATATTTTTACTATAGTTGACAGGTTTTCTCGTTGGCCTGAGGCATATGCACTAAGAGACATTTCTTCGGCAAATATTGCAAGAAAATTTTTCAGTGAATATATTTCGCGTTTTGGAGTTCCATGTAATATAACTACTGATCAAGGCTCTCAGTTTACATCAAATTTGTTTTCGGAATTGACAAAATTTCTTGGAAGTCACCACATAACAACGTCTCCCTACCATCCTCAAGCTAACGGAATGGTGGAACGTTTTCATAGACAGTTAAAATCTTCAATAATGGCTAGGAATGGGATTAGAGATTGGTAAGAAGAATTACCAATAATACTTTTGGGTTTGCGATCAACTTTTAAAGAAGATATTTCAGCTACACCAGCTGAAATGGTTTTTGGTCAAAATTTAAGGTTACCTGGTGAACTCGTTGTCTCAACTTCTGAGAAAACAAATTCGACAGATGTTTTGAGCAGTTTACGTGAACATTTTAGAAATTTTAAATCAAATCTTGAACATCATAAAAATTCTTCTGGAATTTATGTTCCTAAAAATTTAGAAGATTGTCAATTTGTTTTCGTAGGGGTTGTAAACAAACATTCTTTACAACATCCTTACGAGGGACCTTATAGAGTAATTGAAAAAGGAATTAAAAATTTTAAAATAGAAATAAATAATGAAATTAAAATTTTTCCTATTGATCGTTTGAAACCTGCTATGGTGGATTTTGCACACTTTACTAAAACAAAAACAAAAAAGAAAGTAACGTTTAATTTATATAACAATTTATCTCTGGAAGGGGGAGTAATGTAGGGTATTTGTAATAACTTTAAATAATATCAACTTTTGTTATTTTAAATATTTTATGTATTTGTTCTAATTTTCAATCTTGAATTTTTTGCTTTCAAAAATTTTCATTCTTGATATTGTTCTGCTGGAAATTAAATTCATTTTTCAATAAAATATAATATTTAAAAATATCTAAAATATTTATCCTACAATTGTTTTTTTGTCAGGACGGCCGAGTTGTAGGCATACGTGCTTAAGGTAAACGCCCTTCGTTCTTCAAGTCATTTAAGACACACTTGGTCTTAAGTGTGTATCGGCCTAAAGAGTCTGGCAAAGTTGACATAGTCATAACCATGGTACAATTACCAGGTAGAAGCATTAGCGAAAATGCAACCCTCCCGTGTATTTTGTTGTTGCCGATTGTACATAAACTGTCAATCGTTCTTTCAGTTTCTTCTGTCCAAAGTGATGGAAGAAGAAAAATGTCACATGTAATTTTCGTCAACAAAGCCAAAACAAAAAAGTTGGTTTGCTGATGAAGCTGGGGGAAAAAGGCATTTTTAATGGAAAATAAAGGTAATTACCTGATTTTTAAATGATATATATTTAATTTATTGTTATTATTTATTTACATATAGCAGCTGAATCACTTCTTCAACGTTTCCAGCGCATCAACTCTTAGTAATTATATACGACAGCATGACACTGATAATATGCGTCCATAAATATCGAGAGAGGTGTTAAAAGACGCGCATTGACCTCGAAAACAATAATCAGAAGGCGGAGGTAAATTATTTTGTGTTGGACAAGAGATATTTGCAAAAGAAGTTGAAATTTTTCAATTGAAAATTTTCATGTGCGCGTTGTAATGTTGATGATATTTGTACCCACAAAAAAAAAAAGGTGGGCATAAGTGTTTTGCGCAGATATAGTTTTGGTCTCCAAACCGGTGTTGGACCCACCCAGATTAATTTGTTATAAGCGCGGCCGAAGGCCGCCAGCGTAAAAATGCTATTGGTCCCACCCCGTTCTCGAAGCACTCCGGGGTAATTTTTCGGTTTTTTGGGAATGTCTTTTGAACGAGCTAAAATTTTTCTTTTCCGCCTTCGGATTATTGTTATTGGATTTGGTGCTGCATGTTATCTTGCACTCAAAGAAATGGAATATGATAAGAAATGTATAGATTTTCTGTCGAAACGTTTATATGATCGTATCACTTCAAGATTATCACATGGTATATGTAATGGTGTTCCAGAGCAAAGATATAGTGGTTTATTAAATTTATCATTACTTATGGCCTTAAAAGATGTGGCGTTGTCTAGTGCCTCTGCATGTACTTCTGCATCACTGGAACCTACGTGCGATTGGAACTGATGAGGATTTGGCACCTACTCCAATAAGGTATACGAGTTTACCGTACTGAATTGTTTAGTTAATTTCAAAGTAATTTATTGTTAAATTTTTATAGATTTGGTATTGGTTGTTTTACCACCATTGAAGAGGTTGATTATATTACCGATACCTGCATGAAACATGTCGAACGTTTACGTGAAATGTCTCCATTATGGGAGATGGTGCTAGAACCAATTGATTTGAAAAATATCCAATGGTCGCAACATTAATTTTGTTTATGATATATAAATAAGGGACCGTTTTGTATTGTATGTATCTTTTAGTGTATGTATTTATATTCCAAAGCAGTTTAATGTAAAGTGAGATACAACTTTTTAGGAATTATATTGTTCCTACTTTATCTGTCTAAGGTCGTTATTTTGTAGTAATAAAATTATATTGGGAAATGCTATTGCTAAATGTTTTTTGTAGTGGACCTTATTTTATGAATGCTAACGTTACTGTCTCCAAGAGATGTTGAAAATTTGGGATGAGATTGTATATAAAATGCTGAGTTAATAGTATGTTCATAAATAACTACTGATTTATTTTAAAACTTCATGTATTTTGTAAAGTAAAAATTAAGTAATTTAGTAACCTAATAAATATCGAATATACATATATACATAATAACGTTGAACGTTGGAAACTCGTCGTGTCGGTATTCGAGGTGCAGATCTCTTTGAAGGATATGTACTCCATGTCTTTAGATGTAATATTTTTTAATTAAAAAAAGCACGGGTGTGTTGAAAATTTCAAATGAGTCGCTATGCCACAGAACTTTCGGGTTCAGTGCCATTGCATGGTTGTTTTGATCCAATTTTTCTTTTGGCTCCTCTGTTCGGAAACGATTTTGCTTTCGGTTTAATTTTTGGATACTAGTTCGGTTGTAGTACTGACTTCAATTACGGTTCCGGGTTTTCCTTCTGGCTCTAGCCAGGAGGCTTTTGTAGCAACTTCGGCTTTAGGTTGGATCTGGTATCGGTACCTGCTACGGTAAAAGTTCGGCTTGGAATATTTCCGTTTTCAACTCCAGTATCGGTTATACTCCAGTTTTTTTCTTGTCATCATATGGATGATATAAATAATCCAAAAGTAAATCTATAGCATGTAAAACATAATTTTCTAGCAACATTTTCTCTTCGCAAACTGTTTGTGGCCCTGATAAGGGCCGCTTTTCGTAGGTATAATTGTTTAGCATTTTTTTTCTCTTTGTTGACTAGTATATATACTTGTATATACTTGTATAGCATACTTTCGCTCTTTGTAAACTAATGGTGGCCATGAAACTAGGGGAGGTTACTGCGTCATCATGCATATCCGTTTGTGTGCTGCAGCTGTTCCGTGCGAAGTATTGACCTTTCGCTCCAACGGTGTCACTTAAAAAAAAAGCGAACATGTAGAAGGGACTTTATTATTTATCCTTCGTCCTTCCTTCATTTGTAGCGGCGAAAGTATTGTCCGATATTTTGGTAGATAACTGTAGGAATGACCGTTGGGGACGATGAGACAACTTCCATTTTTTACAAACCCTTGATTAGCACTGCTGAGTCATACATAAAATTATATTATATTTTTTACCTTTCAACATTCGGGAAACAATATTTACATCAAAGACGGTAAATATAGCGATGGAGTGAAGTTGGGCATCAAATGAGCTCCCACAATAAGGTCACAGGCCTGAAAATGGAGCGAAAAAATTAAGCCATTTTAGAGCAATTTTTACTCTTCCTTGATCTTGCGGGGTAATTCTTTACTTTAGCTGACAACTGCAAAAACTTGTGCAAAAATATTGGGAGAGTTGTCAAAAAAATGTGTTTTGGACTCAGGACGACGAATCCGAGAGCGAAAATTAAAAATTTTATTTCTGTCAAAAAATATTCCAAAAAAACTGAAAAATGGCACCGGAGCGCTCCGAAACCGGGGGTGGAATCCATATTATTTTTGCGCAGGTAATAGTCTAGTTGAGGGGTCGACTGCTAATACGCTACCAAAATTATCAAGAGAGGTGTCAAACGACGCGTCTTGACATCAGTATTAATAATCCGAAGGCGGAAATTAAAAAATTTAATTCGTTCAAAAGATATTAACGAAAAACCGAAAAAAGACCCGCGGGTACCTCCGAAACCGGGGGTGGGATCCATGGTAATTTTGCGCAGAACACCTTTCTGCATTGGCGGCCTTCGGCCGCGCTTATAAAAAATTACCATAAACAAAAAATGTAAACATAAACAAAGTTTGACATTTTATGACCACCTTCGAATGAAAAAACATGTAGAATGCAACTCTGATGCTTTTACCTGGTTATTGTACCATGGTCACAACCATATTTTTACTTATCCATATCAATTGGCATCAGTTATTGGTGCCTTAACCTAAAAATTGTGAATTTTTCATAAAAATGAAGAAAACGCAAAAATTACAAACATATACCACAAAAATTAAGTCTCTTAGTAAAACCGTATCCAAAACAACAAATAAAATCTACAAAAAGGTAGTAAATTCTCCACCTCAAATATTTTTAGGTTATGGATATGGCGAAAACCCAAAAACCAATTGGTTGGCTATGGTATGGTTTTGGCTAAGGCGTTATGGTATGGCATCATTGACTAATTACATTGCTTTCCATAAGGTTGGTTGGTTCCGCTGTTTTATATGGTTATGGATACGTTAAGTTTTAACGACCCATTAAGCCTTTTAATTAGTACTGGTATGGCAACTTTGTTACACGTCGACTAGTTATAAGAATAGCAACTCTGTCTACACCATTTTTTTAACATACAACGAAGAAAATAAAACAGATGATTCGATATTGACGCACAAAGTGTAAAGACGCGTTATATTTCACTCTTGCAATAGGGAGATTTTTATAACAGTGCTTTTCGGCGATGTTGCTGGAATGCATAAGGTTGTGTTTAATTTGTATTTGTTTTCGAGTTTTTGCACTCCGTTTAATTATGGACGACTTTTGCGGAAAATGTGATAAGGGTTTTGGTCGCAATGACAATACAAGTGTGCCGTGTAAAGGCTTCTGTTAAAAGCGCTTCCATCGTGCGTGCTGTGAGGGCGTCATCACTGAATATGATGTCAAGCTGATCAAAACAAATTATCATATACGCTACATGTGTCCGGAGTGTGTAAATGCGCCTGTGAAGATTTCTCAGGCATTTGAATCCGGCCATCCTAACACCTACACCCTTCTGTGCCTATCCCACCTTCTTGTTCGTTAATTGTTTTGTCCCCGTCCGCTCTCTCATTCTGGCGCCACTAATTCTAACAATTTCACCGCCGCTGATAATTTACATACTGTCGCCCCAAATGCTACTAATGATACCAGCACCACTTCAAGTATCTCTTGTGCTGTAAACACGAATGATAATACCGGAGTGCAACCTGAGGCCCCAGAGAGGTGGCTGCTGTACCGCCTCGTAGGTGGATCTTTGTATCACGGCTTCACGCATCGTTGACGGAGGATGACATAATTAATTATATTGTATCTAAGCTTAATTTAGACCTATTAAATTAAGTGTTTACAAATTTAATTTTAAGTGTGAAAGGGACATCGCGTCTTTCAAAATATCAGTGCTTGATGCATATTTTGATAAAATTCTTAAAATGTATTTTTGGCCGAAACATTCGGTGGTAAATTTGTTCACAGATTAGGCAAATGCAAGATATTGAAAAATCTTACCAGACTCGGCAAGAATATCACACAGACGTAAATATCGGCTTGCCTTATTTATCTATTCACTATCACAATGTTCGTGGCTTACGATCCAAATTGAGTTAGTTATTTCTTAACAGTTTTTCGTCCACAGCGCAAGTGGGAAAACAATTATAATTCAGAGCTTTTCTCGAGTAACTATGTCGTGTATAGGCGCGATCGTGTATCGAGAGCGGGTGGTGTCCTTATAGCCATGGACTCTAGCCTACCATCGGAATATATATTATTGGACAACGGCTCTTACATTGAATTTATAGCAGTAAAGCTCTCAATACGTGGTGTCAGTCTATTCATTTGCTGCTGCTATATACCGCCACGTTCGGATATACATGTTTATACTAAACATAGCTTGTCTATACGTAGTGTTTACTCTAAGTCACGAGATAGAAACCGCCTGGTGGTGCGTGGTGATTTAAGGTGCCCATTTTAGACACCATGAAAATGTACTCTGCTGGCACACACGCCGCACTATATTTTTAAATTGTCTTTAGTTTCTTTTTAGTTCCCTTTTTAATTAAATAGATGTTGTTTTAAATATTTTATAATATAGTTTTTCTTTTATATAAACATTAAGTTCTTTTAACACAGGTTCATTTAATTTTCACTTAGTTAGCTTTTTTTCCTACTTTACTTTTTGCACTACCGAACTCTCTTCTTCACAGTAACAAATTGAAACTTGATTGCCATTTTCTAGCTTCGCTGAATCCAATTCGCCCTGCTGAGTACAATTGCCACTGCTGTTCAGCAACAGCTGACAGCGATGCCATTTGCACTCAGGGGTGTGTTTAGTGCATAAAGGCTAGTTTACGCAGTGCCGTTATGCCACCCTTCCTTAGAAAAAAGAAGAATCTGACAAGTTGATCAGATTTGTCATATTCTTCTTGTTCGTATGACTTAAATTGTTTTGGTTGAACGAATGTATGATATTAGGGCGTTCCTCCCCTTTTTTCATTCGTTCAATCAGAACAATTTTTTTTTCTTTTTACATATGAAATTTTGTTAATATTATAATATGAATTCAATTACTTATGTGTAAATTGTTTCCTAATTTCTATTGCATTAAATTAATGTATTATATATATTTATTACAAATAGTGCGTGCATATTAATATTTGGTTTTATTTACATGCCAATTGAAATTTTTGTTTTCGTATATTAATATAAATTTTAATTTGAGATTTCATGCTTCAATAACAGAGTAATGAAAATTTAAAATTAGTTACAAGTTAGATTATAAATTTGTATTAAAATATTTTAGTTTACCTTATTGATTCGGTTTTTGTGAACGGTTTTTTCCTTTTGATTCATTTCATCTAAAACCGTGACATTAACTCCATAAATTTTTGTGACTATATAAGGTCCTTGGTAAATACTTTCGTGTTTATTTCTAGGTTCTTTTTGTATTACTACCTTATCGTTTATATTAATAGCTAACGGACGCGCCGCGCCCTCTTATCATATAGATCCTTATTTTTAATTTTATGTTTATTAATTAAATCTTTTGCTATTTTTTGTGTTTTTTGTAGTCTATATTTTATTTCTTTTGCATAATTTTCAACATTGTAAATTGGATCGATTTGTTCCTTCTGAACTTCATTTGGTAAGGTAACATTTCTACCGAATACTAATTCGTATGGAGTAAATCCATTATCAAAAACTGTACTAGGCGTTGTATTATGTAAAAATATAAAATATTTCAAATAAACGTCCCATTCGCGGAAGTTATCATTTAAAAAAGCTCGTAAATATTCATTAAACACCCGATGGTTTCTTTCAATTGTACATAGGGTTTCATGATGGTAAGCTGTAGAAAAATTATGTTCGATTTTTAGGAGTTTAGTTAATTCAGAGAAAATTTCATTTTTATATTCGGTTTCTAAATCGCTTTAAATTGATTTCATTATGCCATAAATGAGGATGAAGCCTTCAAAAATGGCTGTTGCAATTTTTTTTGCTGTCTTATCAGGGATTGATATTGTAACTAGGTATATGTTTAAGTCGCACATAATGGTAACCGTGAACCTATTCCCATTATTCGACTCAGGCAAAGGTCCTATTGTATCTATAACTATGACATCGAAAGGTTTGCAGGGTGTTGGTGTAAGCACCAAATTTTCTTTAATTTTTGGCTTGACTTTATTCAAAAGGCACTTTTTGCAATTTTTGACGTATGTGGCAATATCACGGGTCATACATTTCCAATATTATTTTGTACGTATTTTTGCGTAAAGCTTTTTATTTCCGCAGTGACCTCCTGATATCGGGTCATTGTGGTAAATTTCCATTAGTTTAAGTTTTTTGTCGTTGTCCATAACTGTTTCGACAGGTTCTATTAATAGCATTTGTAAATTTTTTAAAATTGAATTCCCCGTACTTTTAAAATTTGAAATAGAAAAATAATTAAATATTTGATCATCTTTTTGCCATTCTGCTTGCTTAATACTGTGTTTACCAGCTTCTTTTTCAAGCTTCAAAAGTAATTCATCTAATTGCATTATTTTGTTAGTACACACAATATTAAGTAACTCAAGTTTTTTATGTTTTAAATGCGCATATATTTTTAAATTGATTTTATCATTATCGTTGTCATGACAAATTTGGCTTTTTATCCTATGGATTTTCTTGGAAAAATTATATGAAAACTTGTCGAATACCTGTAATTTGACATTTTCTTCGTTTATGTCTTCAGCCGATTGTTGTACCTCGTCTGTACTGCTAAAATTTGATTAATGGAATTTTTAAGTTCTTGAATTGAAATTCGCGATAATGCGTCTGCACCTACGTTAGATTTTCCTTTAATATATTCTATGATAAAATTATATTCGGAAAATTCCAAACGGATTCTGGAAAGTTTCGACGACGGATCTTTCATATTAAATAGATAAACTAGTGGACCATGATGATTTAACTTTGAAGTGAGTGCCATAAATATATGCACGAAACTGCTTTATTGCAAAATATATTTTGCAAAAGTTCTAATTCTATTATTGCTTTATTTTGTTCCAATTTGCTAAAGGATTTTGAAGCAAAACAAATTGCCAAGTCGTTACCATTATGATTTTGAGTCAGTATCGTACAAAACCTAACTTTGAAGCATCAACCGTAATTAAAAATTCTTTGGTGAAATCTGGTTATTGTAATAGTTTTGGAGAAATCAGACTTTTTCTTAGTCTTTCGAAAGCTAACTCACATGCCGTATCCCAATTAAATTCAACCTTTTTTCTACTCAAACGATTCAATGGAGCTGCTAAAGAAGCGAAATTTGGAATGAATCTCCTATAATAATTTGCAAATGCCACGAATCTTCGGACAGCGTCTTTATCGCGTCGCTTAGGATACCTTTTAATTGCTTCAATTTTTGAATCGTCTGGTAGCAACCCATTTGCTGAGCATTTATGCCCTAAGAAAGTGACTTCAGGTCGAAGAAAATTACTTTTTTTTGGGTTAAGTCGCAAGTTGAACTTCCTACAGGAGGTCTCGAAAACTTTTTTTTAGATTACTGAGATGATGTGCTTCGCTACATCCAATTACTATTATATCGTCTACATACATAAAGGCTTGGTTGGGTGAAATACCAAAAAATGCAATTGACATAATTCTTGAAAATGAATTTGGAGCGACATTTAGACCAAATGGTAACACCTTCCATCGAAAAGCTCCGCGGTCAGTACTAAAAGATGTTATGTCTCTTGAATCTTTGTGAAGTGGAATTTAGTGAAAACCCGAAAAAATATCTAAGGTAGAAAAGAATTTCGCACGGCCAAGGTTATCCAAAATATCGTCTACACGTGCCAAAGGAAATTTATCAGCAATTAATTTTTTTATTTACATCCCTAAAGTCAACGCACATTCTATACGATGTTTGGCCATTTAGGTCTTTTTTCGGTACCCAAATCAAGGGACTGTTATAATACGAACAACTATTTTCGATCAGATCGTTTTCCAATAATTTATTAACCTGTTTATTTATTTCTTCGCGTTGAGAATACGGTAGGCGGTAATTTTTAATGTATACTGGCGTCGTATCGTTTAGTCTTACTTTTTGTTCATAAAAGTTGTTTATTGTCATTTTATCATTGTCTAGCGCAAAAATATCGGAAAACTGTAAACATAAGTTAATAAGCTTATTTTCAGCATAATTAGGTATTTGTTTTTCTAAAATGCTTTTAAGTTCTTTGATACGACTATCTTGTTTTACTGGGTTTTGATTTTATAAACGTGATAATTAGAAAGTTTTTCTGTTTGAATGTTGCAGTTATTTACGTATTTTACGCTATTTGTGGTGTTTATTACTTTAATGATCGGATTACTAGTATCAACTATACATTTCGCTATGAAAACACCGTCAGAAATCTCTTGAGAATCCACGAAAAGTGGTTCTGAGTCTTTTTCCAAGGCAAACATTCTATAAACTTCGCAACGAGGTGGTATACCAAATGCATCGCTTTCCATTCCGTGAAGGATGGGAAGTGCGATCTTTTCATTGCCTATCCAGAAGGAAATGCAATTTGTTGCATAGCTGATATCGCATTTATTTGTTTTTAGGAAATACTTACCAAGTATTCCATCTGATGGAATGTTGAAATCATTGCCTACCACGTACAACGTATGTTTGATATAAAAATTTGAAAAGTGTAAGTTAGTTGTAAAAGTACCTAATGTAGAAACTGTATCTGTAGTTACTCCAGTAATATTAATTGTATCATTGTTATTAATTGACAATTTTTTATTAAGAGAAGAAATTTTAATTAACGAAATGTCGGCTTGTATATCGACTAGAAATGTACAAAATTTGTTAGAGCCAGTAATATTTATTTGTATAAAATCGGAATAATTTAAGTTAAGACAATAAACGTTTTTAAAAGAAAAACTGTGAGCTGAATCAGTTAGTAATTTGTCTCGTCCTCCCTTAGTGTTCGCTCCTGAGGGGCTTCCCTGTTTAAAGTCCTGACACTTGCATTTCTACCTCTATTATTGGAAGTGTTAGAACCGTTCTTATTGCTAGTACGATTATTGCTGCTGTTATTATTATTATTAGGATGATTCCGATTTCCGCCGCCGGAACGGAAATTTTGCCTTTGATTGCCGCGATTGAAGTTGTTGCCATAGTTACTGTTACTAAAAGATGGTCTATTTTGTCTATAATTTTTAAAGTTACGACTTTGATTTTGGAAGTTTCGACCTCAGTTATTACTTTGAAAATTTCTAAAATTGTTATTGTTCCGCGCCCTAAATGCTAAAACTTGGCGTTCTTTTATTTCTTTTGATTGCTCTACGATCAGTTTAGCTACTACGTCCTTGGAATCAGAAAAATTGGTTGAAGCGAGGATTGATTTCACTAAACTGGTTTTTGCGTTCAATCGGCAAACGTTAACTGTTTGCTCGATGGCCATTTCATGGGCTTTGGCCTGAGTAATCCCTTCGATAATGAGCAAACGCTCTAAAGAATCAGACAATTCCTCGACGCGTTTTGCAAAATCGGTGTAATTATTATTATTAACTTGCAAAGCTGCAATTTTTCCGGCCACAACTTTGGAGTTGTCGGGTTTTATACGGTTGCGTAGTGCTATTTTTATATCATTAACTGAAAGTATTTGAGTTGGTATCGCTTCTCGAGCTTTACCATCGAGTTTGGATTTAATATATGAAATACAAGTGCCAGTTAAATTTTCGTCGACAAATTCTTCGATTAACTCAATTTTATTAATGAAAGATTCAAGACCCAGGGGCTCACCGCTATAATTTTCACGCATAATACCAGCACACATGCTGATAAACGATCTTTTTTCTTCAGGAGTTGCCATATTTGTATCGGAATTAGGAGGATTTGAAATATGTGTTTCGGGCAATTCCTCAAATCCGTGAAATTCTCCGGACAAAGAAAGTCTTACAACAAGGTTTTTGATTGTACTGGGTGAATATGTGGTTGAGCCTTCGGAAACTGGGCTTTTAAAATCAAGATTTTCGGAATCGGAACTTTCGGAATTAAAATTTTTGGAATTGGAATCTGAATTTTTGGAATTAGAATCTGAATTTTCGGAATCTGAGTTTTGCTCTGAAATTCTGGGAACTACTTTTTTGTTTCTAAGAAACATATGTAGTAGGAACAAAGAAGATATATTTAAACTGATTAAAGTCGAATTTGTGGAAATTGCTTACGAGAATTTAACAGAAATTGAAATAGAATTGAATGTTGATGTGAAATTGAATATATATTGAAGTAATCTAGTTTAAATTGATTTCAAATGAAACTATTTTATTTTGGTAAAAGGACTTGGCTGTTGATAACGGGGTGCGTCCGTTATCAACAGCCAAGTCCTTTTACCAAAATAAAATAGTTTCATTTGAAATCAATTTAAACTAGATTACTTCAATATATATTCAATTTCACATCAACATTCAATTCTATTTCAATTTCTGTTAAATTCTCGTAAGCAATTTCCACAAATTCGACTTTAATCAGTTTAAATATATCTTCTTTGTTCCTTCTTTATTAAAAAGATCTCAATGTGTTTGTATTATTACGGACGCACCGTTTTTATTAACATTGTATGGTTTTATTTTTATAGATACGGGCGCACCGCATCTTTTCAAACTTGTAATATGAATGTACTCGGACGCACCGGGATTTAAAAAAAATCTTTTTGGTTAATTACGGAACCACCGCTTTAAATAAAAATTGTAATCATGTTATTATTTTTTTTGTTTGTATTGTTTTTGATGGAGCCCACTGTAGGGCAGAGTGGGACTAAAACTAGAAAAAAAAAACGTTTATTGAGTTTTGGCAATTGTTTTAATAATCAAAACGTCGAAGCAATGCAATTATGAAAAAAAAAAATGTTTCCTGTTTTTGTCCGACCATGTCCCACCGTGCCTACCTATAATCCTACACATATAAAAGGTATGTATGAATATAATACAAGAAAAAAAAATTGTTTGTAATAAGTATTGTAAGTAATTTAATTAAATTAATTAATTAAAATATTTTTGTATCTTGCAATGAGTTTGAAAAATTAATATTTGAAAAGTGAAGAAAAAATTATGAGTATAATATAAAAAATATTACATTTTAATGAGTATGAAGAGTTAGTGTCAAAAATGAAATTGTGAATATAATATAAAATGTGTTTTCATTTTAATAAAGAAAATTGAACAATATTAAGCTAATTTGAATAATGAAAAATTTTTGCACACCATACCAGTTACCGCTTGGCTCGATTTACCGCTAGCTGTACCTGTTGTTCTGCTGTTGCGCCTGCCTTTCCGCTGCTGCGTCTACTGTTCTGCTGATGCTGCTGCTTTTGGATGGCGTCACTTATTTTTTCCGCTATTCAGGTCGTACGGTGGTTTGCCGATATTGATGTGGCGTGGCTAGTGCAGTTGTTTTTTTTTTTCTTCACCAATTTTTGGTACAGTTTTTTCAAAATTATACTTGAGTGTTTTTGTTGTATTTAATGTATTATCTCTGTTTTCCGTTAGTTTCTTTATTATTAGCTCAAACATTTCTTATTACTTCCGTCTTTTAATTAGTTTCCGTATTATACGCATATATATTATTTACTAGTCTTTCAACTAATAATTTTCCCACTAGCCACTGCCATAAACCACCAACACCGCTACACTGCCATATACCTTAAATTTTTTTTTTAATTTTTATAGTTGATTTAAGTGTTTGTTTTTTTTTTGTAATTTTTGATTTTGTACTTTTTTTGTAGATATATGTTTTTTTTAAATATTTTGCAATTTTTTGTAATGGTTTTTCAAATTTTGGTATTTTTTTTGTAATTTTTATAGTTTTCGAAAGAACATTTCTTTTGTGTAGGTTTTAGTTTTTTAAATTTTTTTTGTAAGATTTTTGCATTTTTATAATTTTTTTTGGATTTTTATTTGGTTTGATGATTTTTTTGTAGATTTTTTTTTGTAAATTAAATTTTAATTCTTTATATAATTTTTAATTTTTGATTAATTCATTTTTAATTAACTTTTTGGATTTTAAGTTGTACGATTTTAAATTTTTAAGATTTTAAGCTTTTTTTCCTTTTTGATTTTTAGTTTTTAAGAGGCCTGCCTCTTCACTACTATGACCGCCATTGCAAGGCCTGGCGTCACGGTCGCCATTTAAGGTGCCCATTTTAGACACCATGAAAATTTACTCTGCTGGCACACACGCCGCACTATATTTTTAAATTGTCTTTAGTTTGTTTTTAGTTCCCTTTTAATTAAATAGGTGTTGTTTTAAATATTTTATAATATAGTTTTTCTTTTATTTAAACATTAAGTTCTTTTAACACTGGTTCATTTAATTTTCACTTAGTTAGTTTTTTCCTACTTTACTTTTTGCACGACCGAACTCTCTTCTTCACAGTAACGAATTGAATCTTGATTGCCATTTTCTAACTTCGCTGAATCCAATTCGCCCTGCTGAGTACAATTGCCACTGCTGTTCAGCAACAGCTGACAACGATGCCATTTGTACTCAGGGGTGTGTTTAGTGCGTAAAGGCTAGTTTACGCAGTGCGGTTATGGTGACTTGAATTTGCCTACACCCCTCTCTGTGCCTATCCCACCTTCGTTTTCGTCAATTGTTTTGTCACCGTTCGCTGTCTGCAGTGACGCCAGGCTGTCTACTGTTGAAAATTCTGGCGCCGCTAAGTCAAACAATTTCACCGCCGCCGATAATGTACATACTGTCGTCCCACATACTAATAATGATGCCGTCGACACCTCAAGTACCTCTTATGCTGTAAATACCAATGATAAGCCTCATTCCGCTAATATTGGGTCTGCTGTTAACGCTGATAATATTATTAATGATGTTAATACTGGAGGGCAACCTGAGGCCCACAGAGAGGTTACTGCTGTGCCGCCTCGTAGGTCGATATTTGTATCACGGCTTCACGCATCGTTGACGGAAAATGACATAATTAACTATATTGTATCCAAGCTTGATTCTAAACCTATTAAATTAAGTGTTTACAAATTTAATTTTAAGTATGAAAGGGACATCTCGTCTTTTAAAATATCAGTGCCTGATGCATATTTTGACAAAATTCTTGAACAGTCTTTTTGGCCGAAACATTCGGTGGTACATTTGTTCAAAAAAAAGGCAAATGTATGAGTTTCAAAAAACTTACCGGACTCGGCGAGAATACCACAGGCGTAAATATCGGTTTGTCTTATATATCTATTCATTATCAGAATGTTCGTGGCTTACGATCCAAATTGAGTTCGTTATTTGTAAACAGTTTTTCGTTCACAGCGCAAGTGATAGCCTTTGCTGAGACCTGGCTTAAGGAAGATAATTATAACTCAGAGATCTTCTCGTGTAACTATGTCGTGTATAGGCGCGATCGTGTATTTAGAGCGGGTGGTGTCCTTATAGCCGTAGACTCTAGCCTACCGTCAGAATTACTGTCGTTGGACTATGACTCTGATATTGAGTTTATAGCAGTAAAGATCTCATTACGTATTGCTAGTCTATTTATTTACTGCTGCTATATTCTGCCATGTTCGGATATGCATGTTTATACTCAACATAGCTTATCTATACGTAGTGTTTACTCTCAGTTGCGAGATAGGGACCGCCTGGTGGTGCTTGGTGACTTCAATTTGCCTACAGTAAGTTGGATTGGCAACAGTGAATTACACTTTTTGACGTCCACCACTCAGCATGATTTTTGTAAGAGTTTGCTTGATATACATTTACTACAATCAAACAATATATTAAATTGCAAAAATAAAATGCTGGATTTGGTATTTGCGGATGACCCTGTGGGTATTGCCCTCAAGCGAATTCCCCCATTATCACTTCCAGAGGATCCACTTCATCCTACACTTGAGGTAATCCTTGATTATGCTCAGCCTGTGTTGTTTGATGCAGCAAAAGTAAAATCTAGCTTTCGATCAAGATGTTTTTGTAAGGCAGATTTTAATAAGCTGAATTATCTTATTTTCACCCATGACTGGTCGGATCTATATGCTTGTAAAGATGTCGAGTCAGCAACTTCTATTTTTTACAGTTCTCTCGATGGTTTCTTTGCATGCTGTGTGCCTCTTCGTCATGGCAATGCTGGAATGGGCAAACCCCCGTGGTTCTCAAGACATCTTGTAAGACTATATAATATTAAATCTAGGCTATACAAACGATTTAAAATATCAGGATCATGCTCCGATTTTTCTAAATATTTAGTTGCTAGATCAAACTTTCATCGTCTTAATCAGCAGTGCTATAAACGTTACTTAAATCGGTGTAAGCTTCAATTTTTTAACAACCCGAAACAATTCTTTAGTTTTGTCAATTCTAAGAGAAAAACCTCAGGATTTCCATCTGCTTTGGCCTATGGATGTAAGAACGCAAGCTCGGATGATGATGTTGCCAACTTATTTGCTGAATACTTTAAGTCGACCTATTCATCTCAACTTTTTCAATCGGATCTCTATCCTTACACCTTAGAAAGTTCTAATTGTATTCTGGATCCTGTTGTAGATATAGATACTGTTCTGAAGAGTCTTCTGGAGTTGAAACCAATTACCTCTTCGGGTCCAGATGGTGTTCCTAGTTGTGTTCTACAGTTTTGAGCTGTCATCTTATCTAAGCCGATCCTTGAATTATTTACACTATCTCTTGAATCTTCTGTATTCCCTTCAATTTGGAAGCAATCATTTATTATTCCCTTACATAAGAAAGGTAGTAGGTCCAATATCGAGAACTACAGGGGCATAGCTAAACTTTCGGCTATTCCTAAAATGTTTGAAACGATCATCACCTGCCAAATTCAATATGCATGTACTTCTTTATTATCACCCAGCCAACATGGTTTTGTGTGTTGAAGATCAACCACAACCAACTTGTTTGAGTTCACCTCTCTAGTCGGATGGATTTTTATCCAATAAGCAAACCGATGTTATTTATACCGACTTCAGCAAAGCATTTGATTCTGTTAATCATGAGCTTTTAACTCATAAACTTGACTTACTGGGTTTTTGAAGAATTTATTACTTTGGCTTCGCAGCTATCTCTTAAATAGAACTTATGTTCAAAAACAGTCTCTCAGAGTCGATAGAAGTAACTTCTGGTGTGCCTCAGGGTAGCCATCTGGGTCCATTACTTTTTACCCTATTTATAAATGACTTACCAATGGTTATCTCGTATTCCCGTGTTCTAATGTATGCAGATGATGTTAAACTATGCTATTCATACTTGCCTTCTGACTCTTCCCGTTTGGATTTACTTCAGGCCGATTTGGACTCATTTCAATTATGGTGTACAGTAAATCTACTAGTTTTGAACTGCTGCAAATGTAAACTAATGACATTTCACAGAGTCAACCCAGTTTTAAAATCCTGTATGCTAGATGGTGCTCCCTTGGAGCGTATATCTGAAGTATGTGACCTAGGTGTTCTTTTTGATGCGAAATTGAGCTTTAACATGCATATTTCATCTATTGTAAACAAGGCATCGGGTGTACTCGGATTTATTAAAAGATGGGCTAAAGAATTTGATGATCCTTATTTAACCAAGACCCTTTACACATCTTTGGTTCGCCCAATACTTGAGTATTGTTCCTGTATTTGGTCCCCGGGGTATAAAAATCATATAGATCGGATTGAATCGGTACAGGAGCAGTTTCTAATCTTCGCTTTACGCGGTCTTAACTGGAAATCAAAACAACATCTTCCACCTTATAGAAATAGACTTCTTCTCATTAGTTTGCCAACTTTAGAGTATAGAAGAACATTACTCGGGGTAATGTTCCTTCATAAACTGATTATCGGTGAGATAGACTCCACTGACCTTGTAAGCAGACTGAATTTTTCCGTTCCTGCGAGAACTACAAGACACTATGTACTCTTTCATTTACCCATTCTACGGCGTAATTTTGCCAAATATAGCCCTCTTCGCAATTGGTGCTCGCGCTATAACGAACTGTACAACTGCATTAGTTTTGAGTATTCGATTGCTGCTATCCGTAAGGAAATACTCTCACGTCTGGCAAGATATTTTTAAAGATTTTTAAATAAGATGTCAATTTTATTTCAATATTAATTTTAACTAATCTTTATTTTTGATTTGGTTTATGTATTAATTAAAATTTAACTTAATTAATTTGATTGTTTATTATTTAAGTTTTTACTTTAAATTTTGTTTTTTTACGCTTATGTTTTCTTTTCTTGTTATATGTATTGTATCTTATATTCAGTAGTCGACCGCTTTGTGTCTGTGTTGACTTTAACAAACAAATAAATAAATATACATATTCGTAGTGAAAATAGCTATTCCGCATACTATGAATATGTTGGAAATATATTATTTACCCGTTTGCAAAACAATACTACAAAGTAACAATTGAAAATGATATGAAACAAACACATAAAATTAAACCAAGTTTAGCATTTAGTTATACCAGTTAGTTACTAAAAAAAAATAACACTTAGTCTAGTATACATACATATATACAAAATACAAAAAGGTGAGAAACGACCTTATTAACTTAGAATTAACTTAACTATATAGCGTTCTTTTCTTTTGGCAACACATTCATATACATACTTTAAAGCAAGCAAAAAAAAACCCAACATAACTAAATTACATTTTAATGCAGAATACAAAGCAACAAAAACGTAATATTACAATTTATTATCTTACCACCTACCTACAATGTACTACATTTAAATTTATGTAAAATTGATCGTAATCGTAATGATAACTAATTTAAAGGAAAAAAAGCAACAAAATAAGTTGATAGAACGACTGCTAAATTACCATTACAAGAAAAAAAAATGCAACAAATTAAAATAGGTTTCAATAAATTTAAATACATAAAATAAAGAAAGTAAAAGGTAAAATCAAATCGAAGTTAAATTCTTATGTGTAATCAAATAAAATAAAATAACTAAAGAAACTAAGTACATATAGGAGCGCCTATTTAAAACACGAAAAAGACAAATAAATTAAAATAATACGATATTAATAAAATAAAATGAAATAAAATAAAACGAAAACATTAAATTAAATAAAATAAACAAAACAAAACAAAAGGGAGAATATAATAAAACCAAGTTAAGTAAAATCGAACCGAAATAAAATAAAATTAAATAGATTAGAATAAAACTACTTAAATCAATTAAAGTAAATAAATACAGGCAGAAAATAAATAAAACAATAACTATGTAAATGCCATTGTTACATAAGTTAATACCTATTGTATTGCATTCATTCGTAGATTAGGCAGGAATAAGGGAGATACAATTAATGAATAGATTAGTAATCGCCATGAATAAATAAATCTGTAATTTGAAATCGGAATGCTGGCGTCTACATTTATTTAGAAGGCACTTAGGTATTCCAGGTAAGGGGCCACCGAAATACAGGTGCGTCGGTGGCCATGGATTTGAGGGTGGGATAACCACCGGGCGTTGCAACAACACCCGCGGCGCCCCCATGAATATTCGGCCTATTTTCCTTTTGTTTTTCAGCTTTTTTTAATTTTAATTTTCAGCTTTTTTTTCATTTTGGTTTTCAGTAATAGTAAACGGTCATTTCCGGTTCGGTTAAGTTTTTTTGAATTTCTGTCTTATTTTTTTTTTACTTTTAAATTTTTGAATGTTTAACGGTCTGTCCGTGGCATCCGGTTCAACCGGATGTCGTTTTAATTTGAATTTCAAGCGTTTTGAGTTGTCTCTGCGCTTCTGTCAGTTTTTTTGAATTTGACAGCTGAGTTTTTTTAAAGGCATGATAGGAACTTTTTTTTGTATTGGCGCAGGAACAGTAAGGTTGGCAAGGACCCCGCCCATGCGACATGACTAGCCACAGTGCTACCCCAGATCATGCCGACTGCCTTCCTTGCTGATCCATTGAAGATGCGAATCCATAACAGATGGCGCCCAACGTGGTACCTGAGGCGCTGGGCTCAGTGGTCAGTTCGGGCAACGTGTGAAGTTGACCATTCCACCAGTCCGAGGTGAGCAGCCGCAGGAGCAGCCACCTGCGTTGCGGTGGAATGGTTGACGGATCAGGTTGTCCGGACTGGTCATCGGGGGCAGTAGCTGATGGAGCCATGTGACTACACGTCAGTCCTCCGGATTTTTGTATTCACCCGGTGAGACAGTGCTGAACGCACTTAGTTTTTTTTGTAATTGGGGTTTTAGTTTTCCCGGATGTTGTCCGTTAGTCGGCTCTGGTAAAAATGTGTCCGCTAATTGGGATTTTCAAATTTTCTTTGTAATGTTTAAATTTTTTTTCTCTTTTGCTTTGCCGAATTTGTGATGTCTGGTGTGAGTGAAATTGTAAGGACCCCAGCTCAGCCCACGTCTCAGGTGGTACCACAGAATACCACCTGGATTGTGACGGGTTGAGCTGGGATTCAAAGCGGCACCCTTTTCTGTCTTACCAGTCTGGGGAGCGGGCATTGAAGCCGCTCCACCCATAGCGGCGGAGGCAGGAGGGGTGTCACGGGTGAATGGACGGGAGACCTCAACACCCCCAGCCAGTCCCACTAGCGAGTCCCTGGAGACCGCCTCTGCGTTGCGGCTGGGTGTGTTGGGACCAACCTGTGTGTGTAGGAAATTGACCCTAGTGGCCCCAACCAGCCTCGGAGGAGGGCCTTAAGACCCCCTCGCATTGCGGTTGGGAGCACTTGGGACAAGTATGAATGGATTTTTGTGTTTAATTTTTTCCCCTGTAGCCTTACTGCCTTCTGGGGATGGGATGTCAGCATTCCCATTGTTCATATAAGATATATATTCAACTAACCACTTCCTTTTTCAGCTTGACTTTTTTTTTTACACGATTATCGGACCAACGTGATTATTGTATTTAATCTCGCGAAATTTTGTTTTGTTCCCTCGCGCTAAAATTTCTTTTTTTTATATATATACACTTTTTTTTGAAACGAATCATCGCCTAGAATATATGGTAAGGAGGGGTGAATTCTGACCATTTCCCTAACCCCTAACGGCCTTACGTTTTGCTGTAAATAAAAGTTTTTTAATACCAATACTAGGATTTGACAAATTGCATCTTTTTCCCTGATTATAATGTCGCGTGACCAGTCATTTGGGCAACCGGGCCAGAATACTCCGTTCGGGAATGCGGGAAATTTTCGAAGTAACCAGCACCGGGGTGTTAATAATAGGGGGGCCTTCTCCAAGGCCAAGCGTCCCTTGTTGGTGCACACCCCAGTAGGGGGGCAATACGGAAATCCCGCGGGGACTCATACAAGCTCAGGACTGAACGACTACCGCGAAAAATTGGATAGGCCTGGAGGTACCAGTAATTTGAACGCGCTCCTACTAAACGCGCATGATATCTCGGCGCTAATGACCAATGTGTCGACCTACGCACCGGATGGAGCTGGTGCTTTACCGCCAAATTATGGAATGGGAAATATTAGAGAAGCTGCAAGTGACCGGACGAATACTCCAGGGATCCATAACGAAGCTCCTCGTGGGGACTCGTGGGTGGAAGTGTTACACCAGCTGTTCGGGACCTCGCAGGAAGAGATGCGGAGGGAGATGGGGTCAATCCGAAACAATATGGACCAGGTTAATGCCGCGCTCGAATCTGCGCAGTAGTCCATAAATTTCAATAGGAACGCGAATAGAAGGGAACGTAACCCACTTCCAACAGTAATACCACCGGTGTACCCTGCTCCGAGCAGCATAGTAGTGAAACCTCAAGAGTGGAAGATATCGTTCGACGGTACTGGAAGCGTGGCAGATTTTATTTTTAAGCTAAACACCCTGTGTGAGCGCACACAATGCACGGACGAACAAATAATGGCTAGTTTCCACTTATTCCTTTCTGGGCGGGCCGAAAAGTGGTACTGGTTGTTCACAAAACAGAACCCAAGTGCGACATATGCCTTTTTGTGCTATTCCTTGAAGAGAGAGTTCGGTACTCTAAAAACTGACCACGAGATCATGATGGAGATCTCCATGCGGAAGCAAAAAGCAAGTGAGTGCTATGACGTATTTCACACGGACATAATCTCCTTGAACGCGCGCTTAAGAGAACCCCTGTCAGAGGTATTGCTGATCGACATCATAAAAAGGAACGTCAACAGTAGCCTTAAGCTGATGCTTTTCAACGCGGATGTAAGAACCCTTCATTATCTACGCGATGTAGCACGCAGAGGAGAGCAAGTTCTGAAGGAAAGCAAGCTGTTGGGAGCCACTTACCCAGGACGGCATGTGAACGAAGCCCGTGTGACAACCCCGGACATGAGGATGGAAGGCGAGGATTGTGAAGTGGATCCGCAGATAGAGGCGCTGGAATATCGACGCAGCAGGAGACCGGACTATTCAGGAATCCAATGCTGGAATTGCCAGGCAATGGGCCACTCTTATATATACTGTGAGGAACCCATTAGGAATTATTTTTGTTTTAAATGTGGCCATAGGGAAGTATTAACTCCAAGATGCCCTAGGGACCATCGCAGGCAGTAAAACCAGTACCAGAGCGAGAAGGCGGGGAACCTCGTTCGGCATCATAGCTCCCACACCAGCCAGTGCAGAGGTGGTGAGCTTCCGAGGTGCAGTAGTACCCTGGCGAAAGAATCCCCAAATGTAATAATAACTTTCCCAGACAGCACGGATAATCCCAATAGCTCTGAATCCGATAGTCAAACGTCATCATCCGTGAGGGCCGAACCGTTCAAAAATCTGCGACGCCAGCATAGGGATGTCGCTTGCCAGACACATTTTTCACCAAGTCTAGAAGAAAGGGAACATAGGTACGAACAAATAAGAAATGGTATTTTTGAACAATAACCGGTATCAGAAAATATTTTGAAGTGCAGGAAAAGATACCACAGGAGAGTGCAGGAGCGTAGACTGTTGCAAGCCACCACGTTAACGCTTACAGAGGATGAAAGGCCTCTCGTAAAGGCAAAAATTAAAGATAGTTTCATTGTAGGGTTGTTGGACTCGGGAGCCAACCTCTCCATCTTGGGAAAGAATGGTGTAGAATTCCTGAAAGATAACGGCTTCGATTATCAGCCCTTACATGCATTCGTATATACCGCGGGTGGCAACAAACAAAAAATCTTAGGCTCAGTATGTCTACCGGTCACTTTCAAGAATACCGCAAAGGTTATTCGTTTTTACCTTGTTCCTTCACTTCTCCAA
Source organism: Eurosta solidaginis (assembly GCF_040869045.1). Classification (NCBI taxonomy): domain Eukaryota; kingdom Metazoa; phylum Arthropoda; class Insecta; order Diptera; family Tephritidae; genus Eurosta; species Eurosta solidaginis. The sequence goes on along the minus strand of NC_090322.1, from coordinate 107,009,307 downwards.
GAAGCTTACTTCGGGGTACATTTTTGGAGAGCATTTGCGTTAGCTCCCGAAATATTCCCAAGCATAGAGTGCATAGAGATTAGAAATGAAAAGGACGAAGAACTTACTGTCCATGATTTGTCGCCAACCCGGAGAATAGAATTACAAAAAATCATAGAGACGTTCCCCTCATTCGAAAAGTTAGGCCTGGGATAAATGAAGTTAGTGGAACATCACATTGACACCGGTGATGCTGTCCCTATAAAAAGCAAACATTTCCCTCTCTCGCCACTGAGGCAAGCTGAAGCTTTTAGCGAAATAGACAGGTTACTCGAACTGGGAGTTATAGAAGAATCAAACTCTCCGTGGTGTAGTCCTGTGGTACTGGCCCGGAAACCAGGTAAAGTTATGCTGTGCATAGATTCCAGGAAGGTCAACGCGGTGACTAAGAAAGACTCATACCCTCTGCCTCATATTAACGGCTTATTGATCAGACTGAAATATGCGCACTTTATTAGTGGCATTGATCTGAAGGACGCGTTCTTCCAGATCAAATTGACGGAGTCCTCCAAGAAAAAAACAGCATTCGCAGTTCCGGGCAGGCATCTACCACTTCAAGGTGATGCCCTTTGGTCTGTGTAATGGACCGCAGACTATGAGTAGGCTGATGGACAAGGCAATCCCTTCGCGTCTGCGGGAGAATAACTTCGTGGACCTGGATGACCTTATGGTATGCAATACGAACTTTGAGGACCACCTGAAGTTGCTGGCGGAAGTGGCACAGTGCTTAAACGATGCACGTCTGACAATAAACGTGGAAAAGAGCAAATTTTGTCAGAAAGAAATACGGTACTTAGGGTACTTGATAGGCAGCGGGTGTTTGAAAGTAGATCCAGGGAAAATTGAAGCTATGCAAAACTTCCCGATCCCTAAAACCCCTCGGCAGGTGCGTAGATTTGTGGGCATGGCGAATTGGTACAGGGCATTTATCACCAATTTTGCTGACTTGGCAGGTCCCTTGACCGATTGTCTCCGTAAGTCATCAGGCCCGTTCAAGCTTACCTCTGAAGCTATAGAGGCCTTCGAAGAACTAAAAGTAGCTTTGTGTTCCGCTCCTGTCTTGGCCCAACCTGATTTTTCCAAAGAATTCGTGATCCAATGCGACGCGTCCAAAATAGGTGTTGGCGGAGTGTTGTTCCAGGTCGATGATCAGGGCGCTGAGCATCCAATCGCGTTCGTTTCGAAAAAGCTGAATAATGCTCAACGCATCTATACAGTAACCGAGCTGGAATGTCTCGCCGCCATAATCAGCGTGAAGCGCTTCCGACCCTATGTTAAAGGATTACCATTTCGGATTATCACGGACCACTCCAGTCTCAAGTGGTTAATGACACAAAAGGACTTGAGCGGGAGGTTAGCGCGGTGGTCACTTCTGCTGCAAAGATACGATTTTAAAATGGAACATCGTAAAAGCACCTTGAATGTAGTACCCGATGCGCTTTCGCGGTTTGATGCCGATGAGTTGACTTTTACTACCACACCCGGGGAAATAGATTTAGTCTCTCCCGAATTTAGCAGTAACGAATATCTAGATTTGATTCGGACCGTCACCGAAAACGAGGAATCGCTTCCGGACTTACGAGTGGTGGACGGTGTAATTTTCAAAAGGGTTAAATTTCGTAAGAGGGTGGAAGGGGAAAAAGACTCGCTGTGGCGTTTGTGGTTGCCAAAAGGGTTGACTGAGGAAGCAGTGAGATTAGCACATGACGCTAACCGGAGTTACCATGGCGGGTGGCAGAAAACCTTAGAACGTGTTAGGCAGAAGTACTTCTGGCCACAGTAGGCTAAGGACTCAGGGACTGCGTCCAGCGTTGTGATACCTGCAAATCGGTAAAACCCACTAACCAACAGTCGAGACCACCTATAGGGAGTACCTTTAAATCCGAAAGGCCATTTTAGCGATTATATTGCGACTTTCTCGGACCGTATCCGAGATCTAAGCGGCGAAACCTATTTCTTTTTATAGTATTAGACCATCTTTCAAAATATGTCTGGCTAAAGCCCATGCAGAGAGCCACCACTGTTAACGTTATAAATACCTTCGCTTCAGAAATTTTTCCAGCTGTCGGGGTCCCTGAATTTATTCATAGTGACAACGGTAAACAGTTTATCTCTAAGGAAATGAACCAATTTTTAGTAAATCACGGAGTGACGCACGTGAGGACGGGGTTATATTCTCCTCAAGCGAACGCATCCGAACGCGTTAATAGAGAAATTGTTTCGAACATTAGAATTTTCCTGAAGGACAAACCAGACTACACCAATTGGGATAAGCATATACCCGAAATTTTATCAGTTTTGAGAAGTGATTTTCATACGGCAATTCATTGCTCTCCTTATTTTGAATTATATGGCCAAAATATGGTCCAACATGCCTCAGCGTACAATATATTAGAGAAACTCGGCAGCCTTCGGGAAGACCAGGTTACGATAGTGAGCAGAGCTGATAAGTTGACCAATATCCGTGAGCAAATTCGCAGGAATTTAGATCAGGCAAGAGATAGTGGAATAAAGACCTATAACAAACGCTCTAGACAAGTCAACTACAAGGAAGGTCAGGAAGTTTTCCGGAAAAACTTTGCCTTAAGTAACTTCAAACAGGGCATTAACGCCAAATTCTTGCCAAAATACCTTAAGTGTCGCGTGCTCCGAAAAATAGGCAATGCACTGTATGATCTCGTGGACATAAACGGGAAATTGAGAGGTCGCTTCCATGCTTCGGATATTCGTCCACAATGAACCAACAAGAACATTTTTTTTTGCCAAATTACAATTTGACTTTTTTTTATATAAACTACCAATTGGACTTTTTCTGTCTGGGCGTTTTGGCGGTCGGGAACATTTCGCCCAGTATTCTCCCCGAGCAATGACCTCATAGGATGTTCACACGCGTACTCACCGAGAACCGTGAACAGCCTGGCAGTCCACGCTTGGGTTGGACTAGCCTTTCGGAGTTTGGACGAGTTCTCCTTATCAAAATGTCTACACCCATCTTTTTTTGCCTTCTTGTGGGGGCGATAACCACTAGAACCATACGGAGTTTTGACGAGTTCTCCATAACAAATGTCTAACTGCCGCAAAGCCTTTTAAACTGAGAAACAAAAATTATTCCCTACTTGACGTAATTTTTTTTTGATGGACCTTGTTGCCCGGCTAGCTTCGCGGTAGAACTTTGAGACTCTTATCTTAGGGGTGAGTCGTGCCCCACGTTGCTTGTCATCGGAGGTTCCTGGCAGTGGCTTCCCACAGATGATCCGGTTTCCTGTTCGCTTCATCGTCAGGTCTTCCAAGCGAAACAGGTTTGTTATGGTCCACTTGGGGGAGTCACCTTTGGAACGCACCTAGTGGCTAGTGATGGCAAATACATGGTTCCATGGCATGTTGATCGAAATGAACACTAGAGGTCGCCACGGCCGCGAAAAGGATGATCTCTAAGAAGAAACACGCTGTTTCCGGAAAAGAAAAATTTTACTTTTGGCTTACGTCTGGGGCAATACCACCGTTCATAACTTAAGATATCACTTAAATCTTAAATTATTATAGCAAAATATTTGGCTTACTACAGTGCAATTATTTTTATTTCGCGATACAATTCCATATCGCTCGGTTATTAATAAGATGCTTCCTAAGTGGTAAAATATGCGAAAGTTATTAACTGTATAAGCAACATTTGCAAATGATCGTGCAAATATAAAAATTCGCGCATGGAGGAACAAATGGCTGGCGCTAAAACGAGCAACACAATCTCTGCAAGATTTCTAACAAAATTATAACAAGTCAGGAAGGAATTGCATAGTAGATAAAATATTACCGAAAAGCCGCAACTCATTAACACCAACCAGCAGGGCCACCGCATATAGGCCGGCTGTGACATCACCTACTTGGACCACAACAGCAGGGCCACTAACACCGACCTCGGTGTCAATTCCGTAACTGTGAAAAACTGAAAAATGTACACATTGAAAGCTCATTTGCACACACAATTTACACTTTAAATTTTCATGCGATACTGTATATGCGCACTTTATTAGTGGCATTGATCTGAAGGACGCGTTCTTCCAGATCAAATTGACGGAGTCCTCCAAGAAAAAAACAGCATTCGCAGTTCCGGGCAGGCATCTACCACTTCAAGGTGATGCCCTTTGGTCTGTGTAATGGACCGCAGACTATGAGTAGGCTGATGGACAAGGCAATCCCTTCGCGTCTGCGGGAGAATAACTTCGTGGACCTGGATGACCTTATGGTATGCAATACGAACTTTGAGGACCACCTGAAGTTGCTGGCGGAAGTGGCACAGTGCTTAAACGATGCACGTCTGACAATAAACGTGGAAAAGAGCAAATTTTGTCAGAAAGAAATACGGTACTTAGGGTACTTGATAGGCAGCGGGTGTTTGAAAGTAGATCCAGGGAAAATTGAAGCTATGCAAAACTTCCCGATCCCTAAAACCCCTCGGCAGGTGCGTAGATTTGTGGGCATGGCGAATTGGTACAGGGCATTTATCACCAATTTTGCTGACTTGGCAGGTCCCTTGACCGATTGTCTCCGTAAGTCATCAGGCCCGTTCAAGCTTACCTCTGAAGCTATAGAGGCCTTCGAAGAACTAAAAGTAGCTTTGTGTTCCGCTCCTGTCTTGGCCCAACCTGATTTTTTCAAAGAATTCGTGATCCAATGCGACGCGTCCAAAATAGGTGTTGGCGGAGTGTTGTTCCAGGTCGATGATCAGGGCGCTGAGCATCCAATCGCGTTCGTTTCGAAAAAGCTGAATAATGCTCAACGCATCTATACAGTAACCGAGCTGGAATGTCTCGCCGCCATAATCAGCGTGAAGCGCTTCCGACCCTATGTTAAAGGATTACCATTTCGGATTATCACGGACCACTCCAGTCTCAAGTGGTTAATGACACAAAAGGACTTGAGCGGGAGGTTAGCGGGGTGGTCACTTCTGCTGCAAAGATACGATTTTAAAATGGAACATCGTAAAAGCACCTTGAATGTAGTACCCGATGCGCTTTCGCGGTTTGATGCCGATGAGTTGACTTTTACTACCACACCCGGGGAAATAGATTTAGTCTCTCCCGAATTTAGCAGTAACGAATATCTAGATTTGATTCGGACCGTCACCGAAAACGAGGAATCGCTTCCGGACTTACGAGTGGTGGACGGTGTAATTTTCAAAAGGGTTAAATTTCGTAAGAGGGTGGAAGGGGAAAAAGACTCGCTGTGGCGTTTGTGGTTGCCAAAAGGGTTGACTGAGGAAGCAGTGAGATTAGCACATGACGCTAACCGGAGTTACCATGGCGGGTGGCAGAAAACCTTAGAACGTGTTAGGCAGAAGTACTTCTGGCCACAGCAGGCTAAGGACTCAGGGACTGCGTCCAGCGTTGTGATACCTGCAAATCGGTAAAACCCACTAACCAACAGTCGAGACCACCTATAGGGAGTACCTTTAAATCCGAAAGGCCATTTTAGCGATTATATTGCGACTTTCTCGGACCGTATCCGAGATCTAAGCGGCGAAACCTATTTCTTTTTATAGTATTAGACCATCTTTCAAAATATGTCTGGCTAAAGCCCATGCAGAGAGCCACCACTGTTAACGTTATAAATACCTTCGCTTCAGAAATTTTTCCAGCTGTCGGGGTCCCTGAATTTATTCATAGTGACAACGGTAAACAGTTTATCTCTAAGGAAATGAACCAATTTTTAGTAAATCACGGAGTGACGCACGTGAGGACGGGGTTATATTCTCCTCAAGCGAACGCATCCGAACGCGTTAATAGAGAAATTGTTTCGAACATTAGAATTTTCCTGAAGGACAAACCAGACTACACCAATTGGGATAAGCATATACCCGAAATTTTATCAGTTTTGAGAAGTGATTTTCATACGGCAATTCATTGCTCTCCTTATTTTGAATTATATGGCCAAAATATGGTCCAACATGCCTCAGCGTACAATATATTAGAGAAACTCGGCAGCCTTCGGGAAGACCAGGTTACGATAGTGAGCAGAGCTGATAAGTTGACCAATATCCGTGAGCAAATTCGCAGGAATTTAGATCAGGCAAGAGATAGTGGAATAAAGACCTATAACAAACGCTCTAGACAAGTCAACTACAAGGAAGGTCAGGAAGTTTTCCGGAAAAACTTTGCCTTAAGTAACTTCAAACAGGGCATTAACGCCAAATTCTTGCCAAAATACCTTAAGTGTCGCGTGCTCCGAAAAATAGGCAATGCACTGTATGATCTCGTGGACATAAACGGGAAATTGAGAGGTCGCTTCCATGCTTCGGATATTCGTCCACAATGAACCAACAAGAACATTTTTTTTTGCCAAATTACAATTTGACTTTTTTTTATATAAACTACCAATTGGACTTTTTCTGTCTGGGCGTTTTGGCGGTCGGGAACATTTCGCCCAGTATTCTCCCCGAGCAATGACCTCATAGGATGTTCACACGCGTACTCACCGAGAACCGTGAACAGCCTGGCAGTCCACGCTTGGGTTGGACTAGCCTTTCGGAGTTTGGACGAGTTCTCCTTATCAAAATGTCTACACCCATCTTTTTTTGCCTTCTTGTGGGGGCGATAACCACTAGAACCATACGGAGTTTTGACGAGTTCTCCATAACAAATGTCTAACTGCCGCAAAGCCTTTTAAACTGAGAAACAAAAATTATTCCCTACTTGACGTAATTTTTTTTTGATGGACCTTGTTGCCCGGCTAGCTTCGCGGTAGAACTTTGAGACTCTTATCTTAGGGGTGAGTCGTGCCCCACGTTGCTTGTCATCGGAGGTTCCTGGCAGTGGCTTCCCACAGATGATCCGGTTTCCTGTTCGCTTCATCGTCAGGTCTTCCAAGCGAAGCAGGTTTGTTATGGTCCACTTGGGGGAGTCACCTTTGGAACGCACCTAGTGGCTAGTGATGGCAAATACATGGTTCCATGGCATGTTGATCGAAATGAACACTAGAGGTCGCCACGGCCGCGAAAAGGATGATCTCTAAGAAGAAACACGCTGTTTCCGGAAAAGAAAAATTTTACTTTTGGCTTACGTCTGGGGCAATACCACCGTTCATAACTTAAGATATCACTTAAATCTTAAATTATTATAGCAAAATATTTGGCTTACTACAGTGCAATTATTTTTATTTCGCGATACAATTCCATATCGCTCGGTTATTAATAAGATGCTTCCTAAGTGGTAAAATATGCGAAAGTTATTAACTGTATAAGCAACATTTGCAAATGATCGTGCAAATATAAAAATTCGCGCATGGAGGAACAAATGGCTGGCGCTAAAACGAGCAACACAATCTCTGCAAGATTTCTAACAAAATTATAACAAGTCAGGAAGGAATTGCATAGTAGATGAAATATTACCGAAAAGCCGCAACTCATTAACACCAACCAGCAGGGCCACCGCATATAGGCCGGCTGTGACATCACCTACTTGGACCACAACAGCAGGGCCACTAACACCGACCTCGGTGTCAATTCCGTAACTGTGAAAAACTGAAAAATGTACACATTGAAAGCTCATTTGCACACACAATTTACACTTTAAATTTTCATGCGATACTGTATATTATTGTGTACATTGTTTTGCTGAATGAGCGCTGAATGTAAAAGTCTTATGTCAGTGAGAAAATATTCATCAAACGCCATGAAAACAAAAAAGTCATTCTGCAACAGTGCGTATGAGTTTTGAATGTCAGAATAGTGTACACTGGCTGCCAAGAAAACTCACGAAGTTTATATCCCCTATGGCGCAGCGGTGAGTCTGTTCCAGTTACGATAAAACCACAAATTTTTTGAAAAAAAAAAAAAATAAATAAATGAGTATATTTTGTTTTGGGTATTAAGGTTTTTGAATTGCTAAAACTAGAAAACAATAGCGAACATTTCATACTTACATAACAAAAATATGTCCTTTACAGTAAATTTGTATACCCGTCACTCTAAATTAATTAATTAATTTTAATTAATTATATACACCTGCGAGAAAGAAAAAAGCACTAAAAAATATATTTGCAAAATTCATTAGCCATGTTCCTCATTTTGGTTTTGTCGTGAAATTGAATAAATGAAACAAATTTAACAGTTATAATGTAACTCACCTTTGAAAAGAAAAAACTTTATAAACTTTACTTTTACCCTGATTTTTGTATTATCTAATTCAGTTAGGCCTAAACCAGTACAGGAAATAATAAAACACAAAATGTGCTCATTAACTCATTCTACTTATATCTAATACTATATACGTATGTAATTTAATGCATTCAACCAAATTCTTACTTTGTATGTAGTATACTTACTATACATAAACATATTTATTTACCTATTTTTTCTCACACAAAGTGTTTATACTGATTATCTAAAACACAAATATCTGTATGATTTGAAATATTACGAAGAAAAAGCCCCAACAGAGCGAGCTTAGCCAGACTTAAGTATTCATATTCCCATTTATCCCCGCATACCTTCACGCATTAAATAATAAAAGTTAATATGCAATGGTCTTGTGAGTTATCATGTTATATTACTACACTTAACAATTTTTACGGTTTAGAAAGAACCAAAGGTTTCATTTTCAATTTATAGTCGATAAAGTGTGAACGGTTGAATTAGTTGTTCTCTCAGTTTATACACTATATACATATTCGTAGTGAAAATAGCTATTCCGCATACTATGAATATGTTGGAATTATATTATTTACCCGTTTGCAAAACAATACTACAAAGTAACAATTGAAAATGATATGAAACAAACACATAAAATTAAACCAAGTTTAGCATTTAGTTATACCAGTTAGTTACTAAAAAAAAATAACACTTAGTCTAGTATACATACATATATACAAAATACAAAAAGGTGAGAAACGACCTTATTAACTTAGAATTAACTTAACTATATAGCGTTCTTTTCTTTTGGCAATACATTCATATACATACTTTAAAGCAAGCAAAAAAACCCTACATAACTAAATTACATTGTAATGCAGAATACTAAGCAACCAAAACGTAATATTACAATTTATTATCTTACCACCTACCTACAATGTACTACATTTAAATTTATGTAAAATTTATCGTAATCGTAATGATAACTAATTTAAAGGAAAAAAAAAGAAACAAAATAAGTTTACACATATTTGATAGAACGACTGCTAAATTACCATTACAAGAAAAAAAAATGCAACAAATTAAAATGGGTTTAAATAAATTTAAATACATAAAATAGGGAAAGTAAAAGGTAAAATCAAATCGAAGTTAAATTCTTATGTGTAATCAAATAAAATAAAATAACTAAAGAAACTAAGTACATATAGGAGCGCCTATTTAAAACACGAAAAAGACAAATAAATTAAAATAATACGATATTAATAAAATAAAACGAAATAAAATAAAACGAAAACATTAAATTAAATTAAATTAAACAAAACAAAAGAGAGAATATAATAAAACCAAGTTAAGTAAAATCGAACCGAAATAAAATAAAATTAAATTAAAAATACCAAAATAAAATAGATTAGAATAAAACTACATAAATCAATTAAAGTAAATAAATACAGGCAGCAAATAAATAAAACAATAACTATCTAATTGCCATTGTTACATAAGTTAATACCTATTGTATTGTATTCATTCGTAGATTAGGCAGGAATAAGGGAGATACAATTAATGAATAGATTAGTAATCGCCATGAATAAATAAATCTGTAATTTGAAATCGGAATGCTGGCGTCTACATTTATTTAGAAGGCACTTAGGTATTCCAGGTAAGGGGCCATCGAAATACAGGTGCGTCGGTGGCCATGGATTTGAGGGTGGGATAAGCACCGGGCGTCGCAACATCACCCCCGGCGCCCCCATGTATATTCGGCCTATTTTCCTTTTCTTTTTCAGCTTTTTTTTATTTTAATTTTCAGCTTTTTTTTCATTTTGGTTTTCAGTAATAGTAACCGGTCATTTCCGGTTCGGTTAAGTTTTTTGGAATTTCTGTCTTATTTTTTTTTTACTTTTAAATTTTTGAATGTTTAACGGTCTGTCCGTGGCATCCGGTTCGACCGGATGTCGATTTAATTTGAATTTCAAGCGTTTTGAGTTGTCTCTGCGCTTCTGTCAGTTTTTTTTTTGAATTTGACAGCTGAGTTTTTTTAAAGGCATGATAGGAACTTTTTTTTGTTATGGCGCAGGAACAGTAAGGTTGGCAAGGACCCCGCCCAGCCGACATGACTAGCCACAGTGCTACCCCAGATCATGCCGACTGCCTTCCTTGCTGATCCATTGAAGATGCGAATCCATAACAGTTTGTTTATGGAACGGCGTTTTACGCTGGAAATTATTGGTCGTGATCGCGTCTACGGGAGCCTGCTTTACTTCCTCATCCGCAGGTGCCGCTTCGGGATACCCTAATTCACTAATGGCTTTGGCCCTACTTTTATTTTCTTTTATGAGCCGTTCCGCTCGCCTACACCCAGCCTTTAACCCAGCCAGCGTGTCGATTTTCGACGCATACGTTAAATTTGCCAAGTAGGGATTCAGGTTCCCCCTAATTATCCCTACCAGCTCCTTCTCTGGGATACTTTTCCGGAGCCGGAAAGTCAAATTATGGAACTCACCGTAGAAGTCGTCTAAGCCTTCCAGTGGCTGTTGTTTGTGTTCCATTATCTCGCGGATTATCTCATAATCGGACTCTGCTGTCTTGAAGTGGGCCAGCAGCTCCGCCCTTAGCTCGGAGTACCCAAACTCGGGTTCGTTCGAGTGGTCCTCTAAGACCTGCCAGTACCACTTCAAGGCAGAGCCCGTTACGAGACAATGGAAGTCGGTGAAGAGATGAAAGTGTGAAATATTATGTTGCTGTCGCAACTTCTCAATTCTAAACAGAAAGCTCTCCACCGTTATTCCTTTATTCGTACCGTCAAACTTCACGTGCCACTTGTCCAGGTCCAACTTCTTCCATTTCGGTGGGTCCAGGGTGTTGCTCAATGAACCTGAACCCCCAACGTAGCATTTGAATCGACACGCTGGTTGGCTGCTTCATCCCAACCATTCCTTTCTGGAGTCGATGACTGACCAGGCCGGTTTAATATCCCTTGCGTCGAGGTTTCCTTCACAGCGACTCGGTTACTGAGGTTTGCAATGTTGACGCGGATATTGCGGACCTCGTCCATATACTGCACCATCACTTCATTTTGTTGCACCATCATTGCCATCATATGGCTCAGCTGATTTATGTTGATGGCCGTTGGAGTTGATCCGCCTTGCCGCTGTTCCGCAACTTCAGCACCCTGGTCCTTTGATGGCTCCTTGCGTTTAGAGATAGCCCCGAGTCCTGATCCGCCAATTAATCCACCAACTGCTCCCTCTTGCTCCGTGACGGACATATTGAAAAGTTCGTCGATTTTCCTCTAAAAACTACCTTCCCCCCCCCCCCCCCCCCCCCCCCCCCCCCCCCGGAGGGTGCTAAGCTAAATGGTTAGCGCAGCATGCCTAAAGCGTACTGATGATGAAGGCTTAGCACCCTTCGAAATGGATCTATCTGCGCAGCTATGGCAGGTTGTCTGAAAAATTTTCTACTTACTATTCCAAAAACAAAATACAATTTTTCAAATTTAGAAAAATTAAAAAATAACAATAATTATCATTAGAAAAAAATTATTGTTCTGGCCTTGAGCTCGATTCGAACCTTGAATGGTAAACAATTTAAATTGAAAATTGCTAAAAGCCAATAATGCCGTCGTTATCGGACCGCCACTGTAGCACAATAACTCCTTAGCCTCTGCTGGCTTCCAGTTGGTTTGTTTACAAATTTTATATTGAAAACTTGAGTTTTCCTTAGCGATTGCGCTAGATTTATTTCCGCAAGTTAAAAACACGAGTTTTGGATTTCTCTCTTCAACCGGAAGTGCTCTTCCTCTTCTTCTTTTTTTTCAGAGTTGCATTATCTTTATGATTCAACCACAGGGTTGTTACAATATAAAATGACCTGTTTTGTAATATAGGCTTGTTACACAGTGGTTAACTTACATTCTATTTTACGATCTTACAGCTCGGCCGACCTGATAATTTGATCGACCTCGATCATACTATACTAAAACTATTTATTATGTATTTCTAAAGGATCTTTCTCCGACTCCGATACATTCTGGGCGGGTGGTTGTTTCCACCGTCTTATTCGATGTGCCTCAATTACTCCATCGTAAGGAAACTTCGTGAGCTGACAGTTATTAATGTCGCGTATGACGTATCTGTCGTGGCCGAGTACCTTGTGTACCACCTAAGGGCCTTTATACACAGGGATAAGCTTTTTATTAGTACCGGAAGTAGTATCTACGTTCCTTATGACAACTTATTCACCTGTTTGGTAAGTTTAGAGGTAGTCTTATTTTTTAGGGACCGATTGAGATCATATTCTTGTTTAGCTAGTATTAAGTTAGATGCACCTGTACGTATACGGTTCAAATCTCTATCTTCATCGGAACATAACTTATCCTGAAAGTACTCAGTGAACTCATCCACTATTATAGCTCTCTGCTCAACACCGAAGAGTAGTCGGCTAGGTGTATCTCGACAAGTACTGTGAATGGAGTTGTTTATGGCATACTCAACCTCAGCTAATTTCCTGGTCCAATCGTCATGATTCAAGCCGTTAGTTAATTTTCCTAACATCGCTTTTATAACCCTGTTTACTCTCTTCACTTGTCCGTTAGCCTGGGGAGAAGCAACCGCTACCTTTACATGGCTTATATTTTTCTCCATCAGAAATTCAGCGAACTGTAGTGACGTAAAACAAGTTCCACGATCACTTATGATGCCCCTTGGTCTGCTGTAATAACTAAAATATTTATCAAGAGCACCTATAACCTCCCGGGTACTAGTAGAATTTGTAGGGTATAACTTAACAAACTTCGTAAATGCGTCAACGATCACCAGTATGTGTTTTCGCTTCGATCGTAGTGATGGCAATGGGCCAAAATGATCAATGTGAATCGTATCAAATAGTAAAGGTGTCTTGGGGATTGGGTATAGATTCTTTTCTCTCATTTGAGGAGGGCTGGTATACATAATGCATTTTAGGCGCTTCCTAACAAACTTCTCTACTTTCGTTCACATCTCCGGGAACAAGTAATAAAGACCTAGTTTATTTAGTGTTTTATCCACAGATAAATAGCCTAATTTTTCATGTATTGACTGTATCACGTTAGATTCCATTTCTTCAAGTACATACAACACATTTTTACCATCAGGTTTATTCTTGTATACTAATCCATCAATTAAATCAAAACCGGAAAAATGCTCATTTACGAGCTTATCTCGTAAAACCTTAATATTTTGATCGCACTCTTGAGCAACCTGAATACGGAATTCTACATCGGCAGCATCTATAACCGAGGAAATCTGTCTGCTTAATGCGTCGACATGGCCCATGGAAGTACCTCGTGGGTGCTGTATTTTGTAATTATAATTTTCTAATTCTAGAGCCCACCTAGCAACTCGAGAATTCAGCTGTCTTCTATCTAGAGTCATGGTGAGGGAGTTGCAGTCCGTAACTATGGTAAAAGGTATTCACTCCAAGTAAGTTCGAAATCTTCTCAAAGCATATATTATATATAAAGTTTCTAACTCAAAACTGTGGTACTTTGATTCATCACTTGAGGCGGTTTTTGAGAAGTAGGAAAAGTGGGTGAAGTTTACCATCATCCTGGCGTTGTAATAGTACTGCTCCAAAGCCAATGCTACTGGCATCGCAGTGTACTTCAGTTTCTTTTTCTGGACTGTAAATGGCTAAAACTGGACTTTTAATCAGACGGGATTTTAATTCAAAAAGGCGTCGTACATTTCTCGTCAAAATTAAATTGAACATCTCTTTTTAATAGGTTTTTGTTTGGGGTTCGTAGGGATAGGAAAATTTTTAATACTTTTGATATGGGACTCATTTCCTTCATATTCTAAATAATCGATTTCTTGGTATCCGAATTTACATTTATTTAAATTAAGCTTCAGGGTACGTACAGCGATTCGCTCCAACACGGACTTTAATAACACCATATGGTCTTCGAACTTCTCAGTTGCAATAATTATATCGTTCATATAAATAATAATTTTCCTTTCGTCTAACATATCTCGAAAAATGATATTGATAAATCTTTGGAACACTGCGGGGCGTTTTTTAACCCAAAAGGCATTTTCAAATATTCAAATTGTCCATTCGGAGTTACAAAAGCGGTAAAATGTATTGACCCTGCAGACATATTAACTTGGTGAAATCCACTCTTCAAATCTAGTACGGTGAAAAAACGCTTATTCTGTAAGTATTCTATGCAGTCATCAATTAATGGCAAAGGATAATTATCTCTAACCGTCAATTTGTTGAGTGCTCTATAGTCCACACACACACGAGTTTTCCCATTCCTTTTTTTAACTAGCGCAATGGCTGTGGCATAAGGTAAGTTACTCGTTTGTATTATTCCTTCTTTGAGTAATTCGTCAACAAATGTTGGTACCTCATTGCGTTCTGCATAAGACAACCGGCGGGATGCATGGTGAAAGGGGACGTCTGTATTTAAATGAATTTTAATTTCATAACTAAGTGGTTCGGTGTTTATTACCGGTTTGTGATAGGTATCCTCAAAAAGTTGCATTATCCTATTATGTTGTCTCTCGAAAAGTATACGGTCTATATCTATTTCATCCTCATTGCAAGAAACGTCAATGTAAAAAACATCAGGCAGGCAAACGTCAGATAAAACATCGGAGCTACAATTGCAATTACTATCTGGGTATGATTTTACAATGGCCGGAAGTAGATCGGGTTCAGTTACATTTTTTTGTGACTCAATTGTATTTGATTTAATATTTTTCCTTATGTCTAACAATTCTTTTTTAGTATATTCTCTTCTAACACTTTTTAGTTTGATATGAAATTTATTAAGAAAGTCACGTCCCAAAATAAATGGTACTACCATATCTTCGTCTGAAATGACGTTTAATTCAATTTTATTTGACATTTCATTAAAATTTAAAATACATTTTATTTTCGAAATTATATTTATTTTTCTGCCCCCGACTCCTTTATATCCCGGCGTATTTAGATATATGGTTTTCTGCAAATTGACCAGTTGTTCTGGGACCAGTGACATTTGTATGAAACTAACCGGACTACCGGTGTCAAAAAACGAAAGAATAACGTCAGAAACTAATATATTTTCTATTCCAAATGTCATACTCACATAGTTATACGCGTTGACGGTGTCCAGCTCGCCGTCTTCGTCTCCCATTACGGTGGCTATCTGGTTTTTGGGTTTCAAAACTTTTGCAGCGTTGGTGCATGACCGATGGCCGTGACCCATCCGCCAACAGCGGAAACGTTACCCTTCTGGCCGCAACGGGTAGGGCAGTTAGGTTTAATATTCCCGTTTTTGGAGCAATTAAAACATTTCAATTTATTTTCCTGAGATGGCCGTGATGCCTGTTTACGTCCTGTGGTGGTGGTTACTGCGTCGGCCACCAAGTATCTTCTTTCATATCGTCCGATTAGGACCTTTAGTTCGTCTAACGTCCTGGCAGGTAGCAGCAGGTGTATATTAGACACGGTGCCACTGATACCGTCTATAATGAACTCAATTATTTCCTGCTCGGTTATATTCGCCCTCTTTGCGATGGCCTGCATGGCCAATACATAACAGTGTAAGGACTCATTTTTTTATCCCAACGACGATGTGCCAACATTTTATGTATTTCAATTATATTCACTAGGACTGTAAATTCCCGTTCTAAGGCTTTTTTCAACGCCCCGTAGTTTAAAGCAGTGGACGTCAAAAATATTTTAGAAGTGCTCGTTAGACAGCGACGAAGGTCTAATAATTTCAACCGGTCATCTGCACCCGATGCCTCTGTCACCTCTTCAAAGTCACGTAAGAAATTTTGCACAGTTAGCGAAATATCGTCGCCACTGAATTTCGGGAGAGCGTGCTCGATATCACTAAAATCAAGTCGGCGTTGTTGCGGCAGAATAGCATTGGCTATCAATTCATCAATTTCTTTCATAAGTTGTAACATTTCTACTCGCTTACGTAAGGCAGCCAGTTCTTCATCTATGTTAGTTATACTAGCAATATTGGTGTTCATATTGGCAAAGGCAGTACTGGGTGTATTGGTGAGAGCGGCGTCAACAGAGACGGCAGAGGCGGCAGTGATAGCGATATAAGCAACGGCAGTGTCAGCCTGTGCGGCATGGATGACAAAATCGGCAGCGGCGGCAGGAATGGCAGAATTATTGACGGCAGTGGTGACGATGTCAGCGGTAGCATTAGTTGCCGCAGTTGTGGTGCTATAATCAGCGGCATTATTGGTAATAATATCAGTGACAGCGACAGTAGTGACGACATCAGTAGCGGCAGTGGTCACTATATCAGTAGCGGCAGTGGTGACGATATCAGTAGCGGCAGTGGTGACGGTAGCGGCAGCGGCACAGGTGACAATACTAGTAGCGGCAACTGCATTGGGAGTAACTTCAGCAACAGCGGTATCATTCTCGGCGGCAGTGGTTACAATATCAGCAGCAGCATTATTATCGTGAACAACGATGGGTAGATTGTTACTCCATCTCCAATTACGTCCTGCAAAAGCCGGCGCCATTGGGCGTTTGTAGCCGTAGATGGAAAATCCACCCCCAACTCATTAAGCGAGCTCAATAGTTGATTTCGAGCGGCCATAATATTGTTTTATATAAAATAATTGATTTGTCGATTTAGAGCTTCACACCTGAGATGAAAACTTGAGTTTTCCTTAGCGAGTGCGCTAGATTTATTTCCGCATGTTAAAAACACGATTTTTGGATTTTTCTCTTCAACCGGAATGCTCTTCCTCTTCTTCTTTTATTTATTCTTTTTTTCAGAGTTTCGTTATCTTTATGTTTCAACCACAGGGTTGTTACAATATAAAATAACAGCGGTTAACTTACATTCTATTTTACGATCTTACAATATATACGTATTTTTGTATTTAGGCTATTTATGTAGGTAAGGTTAATAACTTATAACTCTAGCACTTACCGATCAATCCCGCGACGAAGGCGCCTGCGTCGAGGAGAGAGCGTGGCTGCAAAAGAACGTATACATACATATGCCTACAAACTTATGTTGGAAAGTGTTCCAGCCTACCATGGGAGGTATGCGAGCCATGGAATGTTATTCGGGTCCGTGGTCGCGGTCCGAATCAAAGGCCCTTTCATAGGTTGGCGGAAATTATAAATAGTTATAGAGGAACGACAATAATATAAAAAAACAAGAATGAACTGATACGAATTAATAATAATGCGAAATTCAAAATCTATTTCAAATAAACTATCTGGGTAAGGGGCTGCAATAACGCAAAAATGTAAGGCAAAAAAAAGTTTAATGACATTTAAAAAAAAATTAGTAAGCCTACAGTGCTAAAGAAAACGCAAAGAAAAAAAAACGTGCTGGGAACATAGGTGGTGGTGAAAAGAAAGAAGAAGCAAATAAAAAAAGCTATTCGTATGTACGAAAAGAAGTGCTGGTGAAGAAAAGATACTAATTTTTAAGTTATAAAGAAGATATTAAGGAAATAGAAAAAGAAAAGGTAGCGCAAATGAACGTAATACAAAAAGTTAATGCTTGAAGAAAATGTATACTAGGGTGCTATAATAAAGTTCAAAAAAATTCAGTTCTGATAAAAACCTAGCATACAATTAAATGAAAATCAAAATTAAAAAATCGTGAATGAAATTAAACAAGTTTAGGAAAGTGAAATAATAAAAAAATTAAACCAAAAACTCCCAAAATTCCTAACTTGAAGTAACTTGTAGTTGTTAAACTTAAAAGGCAAAGTAGACAAAATCCAAAAAAATATCAAACAAATGTAATGCAAACAAAAATGCCAAGATCTTAATGCTGCAGCTCTGCTGGTCTCTCTTCTCTCCTCCAGCTCGTGTTCCTCCAGGCTATGCTCAAGTTAATGTGGTGCCGAGACAGGAGCGCCAGGATGCTCCTCCTTCCCCTTTGACGTGAAGACCGGCACCGTCTGTATGTTTCCTCCTCCCTTTACTACCCCGCTTATTTGCTTATTTTTGGTGTCTGTGTGTGTGCGTGCGCGTAGTGGCACTAATGATGGTGGCTGGTTTGGCAAGTTTAAACCTTTGTGCCGTAATCTGGATAGGCAAAAGGAAAGAATTTTAGGGACTAGATCATGCTGACAACGAAACCAAACATTCGAGTGCATGTGGACCTTTTTTTTGTAGTTTTCAGCGTTTTATTCACTTTGTGTCGTTTATTCCACAGTATTCGTTTATCTTGTTATATTTATTTACTTAATCTTATTTAATTGTGCAATGTTATTCATATACACGTTTTTATTTATATATTTAATGGTATTTATTAGATTTAGCTTATATATATCACTTTATTTATTTATGTAATTTTATTCATTTTAGTTATTTTTCTTTTTTTATTTCATTATTTTATTTGATTTCTTAGTAAATTTTATCTTTCTATTTTGTTTTATTTAATTCATTAAATCTTATTTATTTTAGGTATTTAATTTTATTTAATTTCATATTCATTTTAATATTTTTATTTATCCTCATGATTAGTCCACATGCACCTTGGACTGGGGAAGGAGGTTTCACTGAATCACCTGGATTACAGGACACCGAATTGCTTTTTGTGTGCCAGTGCTTAACGGGCCAATAACTCGGTTAGCAACAACCGCAAACCGAAACCTTTTTTTATAGGCTTTTATTTTTTTCCAAAAAAAAAAAAGAAAATGGATTTCCACTTTAAACGACTTTAAGCTTCCGCACTCACTTGCATGTACTTTACATTTGAGACATGCCCTGTCATCGTTTGGCGATGGTAACTCATAGATCGAAAGCCCTTCTTTCTCACCACTTTCACTCAAGAACGAAATACACCAATACATACAATCCTATTTTAGCAGAAAACGACAGACATAAACTTTCACGATACTAATTTCACCCATACTAACAGATACATATTCATACATCCAAATTACGTTACTAACACATATAAGGGTAACTTCGTTGCTGTTAACGCACAGATACAGCGGTGTTCGGACTTTTGCAATATTGCATTGACCCACAGGCTGCCGCTGCAGATCGTTTTCGGAAATATTGACAGTGAGTCACAGAAAAAGTTGCAGCTGGCTTTAAACAGCTGCGCTCGATATATATTTTCTAGGCGCAAATTTGATCATATATCGGAATTTTCTTCCAAGATACTTACCTGCAGTCTCGTTAGTTTTCTAAATTATCACAACTTAGGGTTCCTACACGATTTATTCCATAAAAGGCAACCGGAATACCTCTTTAGAAATTTACGTTTTTCAAAATCAGAACTGGCAACCTTTTTGTTCCACGTTAAGAGTATCTTACATCTTCCAAAACATTCTTTGTCAGTGCTATCAAATTATGGAACTCACTACCAAATAACATTAAAAATGAACACAATACCAGGCACTTTAAATTGGCAAAATGTACATACACTATACCTTTTCTTAATTTTTCTGAATCAGATTTATTCTTTTATTTTCTTTTTTTTTTCTTTTTTTCATTAATATTTTTCTTTTTACTAAAAGGGCCATTTCTGTTTTTATTTTGAGCATTCATACAAATATACATACTGTGACGAATATGAGTGACACTAAGTGATACTCACATCCCTAGTCTGATGCTAAGTAAATGAAGTCACAACAACAATGAAGCAGACCGTCACTTGTGTCTACATAAACGAATCAATCATTATGTCCACACATATGTACGTACACGGAGCTGAGAAGCAACGCACAACCACATGCATATATCTAAGATACTCCCGAAAGTATGCAATGAGAGAAGCTATAAAATCGTGCAATTGTAGTTACAGCTGAGAAATTTGATAGCTGATGGCCAACTAGTAGATTCTGGAAATGAAAGCGCCTAGAAGATGCGAACGAGGAAATCAGAGAGTATAAAAGGCAACAACAGTAGAGGCGGAATAATTCAGTTTCGATTAAGCACGCTATCTGTCGGGCAATAGTAGAGTTATTTAATAAAGGCCATCTTGCATTATTAAATATTGGAGTTATTTATTCAACAGTTTAGTGATTCGAACTCAGCAGAAGGGTGCAAATAAAAGGATTTGCAGTAAATTCGTTACAATACTTACATCCCTATTCTGTGCACTTGACAAATTCACCATCTTGCTTATTTGTCAACTTTGACAATTTATCAAGTAATTGCTATTCTATGTAAAAAAAAAAAAGCTTTTTCGCTGACAAATTGTCAATAAGTCAAACGCTCTTGATAATTTAATTTATACGGATAAATTTAAATTAAAATTCTGTAATTGTGCGATCGAGAGAAAATGGAAGAACATGTATTACTTTGCTATTATTGTGGGAAGATCATCCTGGGGTTTTTGGGGGTAATTTTGGGATGGTGTTTGAGACTCCCTCGGGGTCCTCCCGAGGTCATTTAGCGGTTGTTCTGGGATCTTTTTGGGGACTATCTCGGGGTGATTTGGGGGACATTCCGGGATGGTTTTGGGAACTCCCTCGGGGTCATTTGGGGGGACATTCTGGGATAGTTTTGGGGACTGGTTCGAACCGTGAATCGAATCCCGGTGAAACCTTTGATAACATTACAAAATTGCCTGATGATGATTACGTTGGCGGTTTTCGAAATGGTCCATCGCAATATGCCAGTAAATGTTTCTTTCTTTTCAGTTTCTCTTAGAAAAAACATAATAATTGAAATTCAATTATTATAAGCCGGGGTTAAGCTCATGAAATCTTAAATATAAATAATAAATTAAGTTGAAATAAAAGAATATATAATTAAATAAAATAAATTAGCATAAAAGACAATATAAAAAATTGTATGTGATATTTTTGTAGCAAATTTATTTTTTTTGTTCAGTATAAGACGTACTACCTCTAAAATGAGGATTAAATCTGGAAATGCAAAAACATTTTCGGGCAAATTTGCCATTAATTGTTATAAATAAATTTAGTTAGTTTCAACAAAAGTTAATTCAATATTTGTGATTTCATGTTTTTTTGAAAGCGACTAAAATAAAAAACAAAGAATCTGTTAAATAAAGACCTATGTATTTATATGTAAGTGAAATTTGCCACAAAAAATGGGCCGGCCAAAAATTAATTGTATTTAAGATTTTTTTGTACGCTACAAATTATTTTGGAACAATTTTTTAGGATTTTGGTAGAGGCCATTATAGGTAAGTGGCAACAACGGGAAACCATGTTTTATTCTTTCACCGTCTGGCACGAACGAATATGTATGTAGGCGAAACATTTGAGCAACACTGCGTAGTCGCTTTTCGAATTTCTAATTCGGTGGGGTTATATAATAAATTGGTTTGTGTTTTAGAGCACTTACAAACTTGGTCCTACAGATGGCGCCCTTTTGTTCACGACAGTAAATTTCGATATTTGGAGAGATTGTTCGAATTTACAAAAAAACTTTTTCTATTAATTATAAACAAATAGAGTAATATTTGTTAACAAAAATAGGCCTATGCACTGCAGCTGATCCATACGAATCGATTCATATAACTTTATATGATTTTACGTACGCTAACTATGCGAAACAGCCTGTCAATTGATTGTATGGAATTTTTTTTAGCGTATTAATATATAGATAGTAGAGTAATATACGCCCTATACAATATTTCGACCTAAAATCGAAAACGTTTTTGGGTCGTTTTTTTAACACGCTTTTATTAGCTTGGCCTGTATGTAACGGAATCTTTGAGCTTAATTTTCACCGGTTTCTAGAAGTCTGATTTATTTGAAACTTTGACAACGTATCAAGGACCAATGACAGTGCATTAATGTGATGGTTTGGTGACATAAGGTCAACGGCCATAAGGTAAATTGGCTTTATTACCACTTTGAATGGCCATGAGTTTGATTGAAACTTTGCACACGTCTCAAAGCTCCATGACAATGCAAGAATGTGATGGTGGGGTGACATAAGGTTAACGGACATAAGCTCAATTGAACTTATGACCGCCCCAAATGGCCATAGATTTGAAACCTTGCACATAATGCGAAAAACGCATTCCTTTATTAATGATAGAAGTGGGTGCATGGCACATCTACGAAAAAGCATACTGGAGCCCTTTTTAATACGCTTTTATTAGCTTGGCCTGTATGTAACGGAATCTTTGAGCTTAATTTTAGCGGTTTCTAGAAGTCTGATTAATTTGAAGCATTGACAACGTATCAAGGACCGATGACGTGTTTAAGATCGCTCGTTGAATTTTGTTTGCAAAAATGGTGAAACCCTTTGAATAATTATTAAAAGTGACAAATATGTGAGATAGAGACTCTGTGAGCAGATCAGTTCATTTTAATTTAACAAAATCAAATATCAATAACGATTCAAAACCTAGTGAAATATCATATAAATATTTAATAATTCTATACCGGTGAGAAAGTGACTCAAGTCTAGCGAATAAAAACGCATACACATGCATATATAATTACAAATTAACACAAAACGAAAACAGCATAGTGAAAACGATAGCAAAGGCAATATGTCTGAAAGCGAAAATAAGTGTGACAAGTGCAAACTTGCAATTCGCGGGGAGACGGGAATTAGATGTGTGGGTGTGTGTGCGAAAGTATACCACTCGGCAGCAAAATGTTCCGGCTTGGATAGCTATAAAGCTACTGTAATAGGAACGCATCCAATGGTGAATTTTAATTGCGAAGAGTGTATTACATACATACAAAATATTGACCTGGTATTGCGAGACATGCAAGAGAGTGTTAATAGGAACAGTGGTTATTTAAAAGAATACAAAAACGAATTTGAAGAAGCTTTAAAAAATAACCAAAAAGAAATGCGGGCGTTAATGAAAACAATGGAGGAAAAATACAATGAACGTTTGGCGACCTTAAAAATGCATCAAGAAATGTATATTAAAAATGCAGCTGAAATTAAGAAAGTGCGGGAAATAGCAGAGAAAATAAAAAATCAAGCTGAAGTAGTAGGGAGGGAGAATGAGAAATTTTGTAGTGAAATAAAAACAATAGTAAAGGAGAAAAACGATGGGATACCACAACAAACATATGCAAATATGCTAAGAACGGGTGAAAATAAAAACACAGCTAAGGCCGTTCCAGAGCTTAAGAAACGGGCTCCTATTATTGTTAAACCGAAGGCAAAACAAACTAGTGAAAGAACAAGGCAAGATCTAAACAATAAAATTAAGCCTAATGAGCTAAAGATAACAGACATTAAAGCGGGCCATAATGGTATTATGGTGATCGATAGTATTAATGAAGATGAAAGAAATAAGATTAAACAAATTATGGACAAAAAAATAAGTGATGAACATGAAATAAAATACCACGTGACTATAAACCAAAATTATTTATAACAGGCATGCAGTTTGAAAAGAATAGAGATGACCTGATCGAGTGTCTAAGAAAGCAAAACAAATGCCTAGAACAGGGTGAAATAAAAATTATTAAGCAATATAATGTTGAAACTAGCAACAAAAACTATTACAACGCAATATTGGAGGTGGACGAGGAAATGTTTACTAATGCTTTAAAATTGGATAAGCTCAACGTAGGATGGGAAAGATGCAAAGTTTACGATGGCGTTGATGTGACAACGTGTTTCAAATGCAGAGGACTGAATGCAAAAACGAGGAAGTTTGTTCTAAATGCTTGGGTAATCATAAGACCATTGAGTGTAATGAACAACCAGCAAACAAGTGTATAAACTGCATAAAGGCAAATGAGAAGTTAAATATAGGACTAGATGTCAATCACTCGTGCAGTAGCAGACAGTGCCCAGTCTACCTAAAGCACTTGAATGCAAAAAAACAAAGGCTAGGATACTAGCAGCGAACACCCGACGACAGCCCGCCACAATCCAATGAGATACCGCTGAAGAAAATTCGATACAAAGAAAGACTGCACTAGACACAATGAACTAAAGTGCATATACTTGAATATTAATAGCATAGTATCAAACAAATGTGAACTGGAAGTGTTGGCTGAAGTACATACACCATATTATGTTCGGAAACGTGTACAACGAAAGATGTTGAAGACAGCGAATTAGAAATAGCATCGTATAATATGGTTAGATGCGACTCGCACAGCAGGCATACAGGAGGAGTACTAGTGTATGTTCATAGGACAGTGGAGATAAATGTAATTTATAATGCTAGTGTCAATATGAACTTATGGTGCATTATAATAAAATTGAAAAAGGTCGATAATCAGTGGCAAATAGGGGTTCTGTATCATTCGCCAAGCACAAGTGATGCAGCGTTTATCGAGTACCTAAATGAAGTATTAATCCATAAATTTTAAAGAAGTAAATGTAATATACTAATCGGGGATTTTAATATAAACATGATCTACATATCAACATATAGTACAAAATTTAATGAGATATTTTCTGTGATGGGTATGACCCAAAAAGTAGAATTTAATACTCGAATTACAGATGCAAGTGCATCTAAAATTGATTTATTATATTCAAATTCAGATGAAATTCTATGCAATAATTTACCTGCATGCAAAATTTCAGATCATGAAACAATAATGTTCAATATTAAAACGTCTAAATCATACTAGATGAGAATGACCAAGAAAATCACAGCTTGGGATAAATATAATAGTGAAATCTTAATAAGCATCCTGAGATCATGTACTTACTTACTTACTTACTTACTTAATTGGCGCTTAACCGTCTAAGCGGTAATGGCCGTCCAACAAGGCGCGCCAGTCGCTCCGCCAACCGGCGCCAATTGGTCACACCAAGGGAGTCTAAATCGTTTTCCACCTGGTCCTTCCAACGGAGTGGGGGCCGCCCTCTACCTCTGCTTCCATAGGCGGGTTCCGATAGAAACACTTTCTTGGCCGGAGCATCATCTTTCATTCGCATAACATGGCCTAGCCAGCGCGGCCGCTGCGTTTTAATTCGCTGGACTATGTTGATGTCTGCGTATAGCTCGTACAGCTCATCATTAAATCTTCTGCGGTACTCGCCATCGCCAACGCGTAGAGGTCCATAAATCTTTCGAAGAACTTTTCTCTCGAACACTCCCAAAGCCGCTTCATCTGCTGAATTAGTGAACAACATAATAATGCAAGCTATGGAGAGTCTAACGTATGAAAAAGAAGTTTATATCAAGCTAATGAATAAATGGTACGACAGAGAATTGGCGCAAATGAATAAATGCAAATATAATAATTATAAGCTTGCGATACAAACAGGTGATTGGAACGAATATAAAAATATAAATCGTATCTACAAAAAGCTAGTAAAAATAAAGAAAGTTAAATATATGGAATATAAAGTCGAAATGAATGAAAATAACGCCAAAGAAATGTGGAAACATCTCAAGCAAGCGGTTTGCTTAACGAGAGATAACGAAGGGATTAAAAAGGCGATAATAGATGGTATGATGGTAGAAAATGAAACTGAGCGGGCAAATGGTCTAAATAAGTTCTTTATAAATAGCGTAATAGAAATTAATAACATCATGGAACCTTGCAGTGTAGCACTAAGTGATGTACAAGTCAATTCTAGATTAAAGTTTGCCAAAATAACAACAGATGAAGTTATTAATATTCTGAAAGAGTTCAAATATAAAATAGGCGGCAGAAAACTTTTATCTAATGGAGTACTTAAAGACTGTATATCGTATACAGGATATTTCTACGCACAAATAATCAATAACAGCCTAGCAGAGGGTGTTGTACAAGAAAAGTGGAAAACGTCAACGGTGATACCAGTGGAAAAAGTTAAAAAGACAGTAAAACCTGAAGAACTTAGACCCATAAACACCCTGCCTAGTGATTGTAAAATACTTGAAGCTTATGTTAAGAACCAGTTAATGAAATACCTTGAAGATAATAATATACTAGCCCAACAACAGTCAGGCTTTAGAAAGAAACATTCATGTGAGACAGCTCTTAATTTGGTGGTACATGACTGGAAAGAAGAGTTAAATAATAAAAAAGTGGTTGTTTCAGTCTTCCTTGACCTCAAACGAGCATTTGAAACAGTGGATAGGGAGATCTTAATTAAAAAAATGCAACGTATAGGTATAACTGGAATAGAACTTGACTGGTTTCGCAGCTATTTGAAGCAGAGGAGACAGAAAACGGTTATAAATACCGTGATGTCTGATGAATTGGAAGTACCCATAGGATTACCACAAGGCTCAGTTTTGGCACCGATACTGTTCTTAATTTATATTAATGATATAGTTAACGCTATTGAAGGTTGTGAAATTAAACTATTCGCTGATGATGCATTTATAATGATTAGTGAGAATAATATTAATTCTGCACTTTCTAAAATACAACATGAACTGAATAACCTGTATAAATGGTTGTGCGGAAATAGACTGAAAATTAATATAAATAAAACGAAATTTATGATAATAACAAGGAGGAACGTTAATGAGGATATAATTGGTTTAAAAATAAATGATGAAAGCATACAAAAAGTTGACAGTATAAAATATTTGGAAATTATAATTGATAACAAACTCAAGTTTGAAGAACATATAAACTACACAGTTCAGAAAGTTGCGAAAAAAATTGGGGTTATGCAGAGAACATCCAAATATATTCAAAAAAAGTACAAAATAATTATATATAAGTCCATTATAGTACCGCACTTTGTATACTGCCCATCTATTCTATTCATTGTGTCAGGCAAAGAAATAGGTAAACTTCAAAAGATGCAAAACAGATGTATGAGATTTATTCTTAAAAAACCTAGAGATACTCGTACGGCTGATATGCTGAGAAGTTTGAACTGATTAAGTGTTAAGCAAAAGATTTTTTTCACGCTATGCAGTTTATATTTAATATTAAAAGTGAAAATGTACCTGAATATCTAAGTAAAAACGTAGTATTAGTTAAGCAACCACATAACATTAATACAAGGAATAAACATAATTTCAAACTGCCTTTATTCAGAACTGAAATAGATCAGGAAAATATTTTTTATAAAGGTCTAAAAAGTTTCAATGAACTGCCTAAGATATAAAAAGTCGTAATGGGATCGTAGCTTTTAAAGTAAAACTTTATGAATATTGTAAAACCTTAGCAATAAGATAGTAAATTGTAATCTAATTTAATTTATAAATTCGGCTTTTTTGCCGTAATAAATAAATGAAATGAAAGGAAATGACAATGCATTAAAGTGATGGTGTGGTGACATAAGGTAGAAGGCCATAAGGTCAATTGGCTTTATTACCACTTTGAATGGCCATAAGTTTGATTGAAACTTTGCACACGTATCAAGGCTCGATGACAATGCAATAATGTGGTGGTGGGGTGACATAAGGTTAACGGACATAAGGTCAATTGGCCTTATTACCACTTTGAATGGCCATAAGTTTGATTAAAACTTTGCACACATATCAAGGCTCGATGACGATGCATTAATGTGATGGTGTGGTGACATAAGGTCAACGGCCATAAGGTCAATTGGCCTTATTACCACTTTGAACAGCCACAAGTTTGATTGAAACTTTGCACACGTATCAAGGCGCGATGAAAATGCAATTATGTGATGGTGGGGTCACATAAAGTTAACGGACATAAGGTCAATTGAACTTGTGACTACCCCAAATGGCCATAGATTTGAAACCTT
Organism: Eurosta solidaginis; assembly: GCF_040869045.1. NCBI lineage: Eukaryota > Metazoa > Arthropoda > Insecta > Diptera > Tephritidae > Eurosta > Eurosta solidaginis. The sequence continues at coordinate 106,981,577 of NC_090322.1, read as the reverse complement.
GCACATAATGCGAAAAACGCATTCCTTTATTAATGATAGAAATGGATGCATGTCACATCTACGAAAGAGCATATTGGAGCCCTTTTTAACACGCTTTTATTAGCTTGGCCTGTATCTATCTATGTATCTATGTGTCCATGTGTGTATGTAACGGAACCTGGAGTGGAGCCGAGAGCCCCGGCAATAGGTACTTTTAGCTAGTGCAGGCCACCAGACCAAGGCACCATAAAGAAGAATCGGGCGCACAATGGCTGTGTAAATACAGTAGGTCACCTTAGGGGAGAATCCCCAGGAGGTGCCAGGTGAACAGCTCTGCTGCTGCCTTCTTGGATCGCTCCATTATATGGTCACTCCATAATAGCTTCCTATCCAGAATGACTCCCAAATACTTGACTTGATCGCTAAACGCTAAGAACGTACCCCCAATTCTTGGCGGTGTAAGATTTGGTACTTTGTAGCTCCTCGTGAAGAGAACAAGCTCGGTTTTATCCGGGTTGACTTCCAAACCTGTGGCGGGTTGTACTCCTGGAGCAGCTCCAGGATCTCAGCTGGGTCCGTTGGCGTCACTGGAACCCAGGCTCTAGCCCTTGGACGGATATCACGCGCCTCCACTACCTTGATGCGCGCGCTCGGATATACCACCCCTATCAGCGTGACGGCAGCCCTATAGAGGTTGACCGACCTGGCGTCGTCACAGGCAATTAGCTTGACATTGCCCTGGAACCACCCTGCATCGATGTAAGATGGCGGTGGACCAGGGTTGTCTTCTTAACCTTAACGGCCACTGTAGCGTGCGCGGCCTCGATCCACTTCCACTGTTGTTTCGGGATCCTGCCATCTTCGCTGCTCTCGTCTATAATGCCAACGATCTGCCGACCCTTGGCAATTTCGGCGAAAGACCGCGTCCAGCCTCCCTGCGTCTTGGCCCTTTTCGGTGCCGTGGGGTTGGATTCATCCATGGACCGCTGGCGTTTCGAGGTTTCATCACTCTCGACTAAAACTTTTAAAATTACTTGAACAAAAAAATTAAAAATAAATAATATTTTAAAAAAACTAAAAAAACACGCTTTTATAGCAAACCGAACTAAAAAATAGAAAATAATTTTCAAAATAAAAAGAGTTTATATAACAGTAGTAGAAGGTCAAACAATTGTTTATAGTTAATCACCTCAAAATAAAATAAATAATAGTTTAAAAAAACTAAAAAAACACGCTTTTATAACAAACCGAACTAAAAAATAGAAAATAATTTTCAAATTAAAAAGAGTTTATATAACAGTAGTAGAAGGTCAAACAATCGTTTATAGTTAATCTCCTCAAAATAAAATTATAATAAAATTTAAGTTATTAACAGAATAATTTAATTCACAGTCAAAGGCGTGAGGTGCTTGATATTGAATGTTACAATCATTCTATTGGCAACTATCTGAGAGGAAAAATATGAAATGTAGTCAAATGCACCCCACGCTTTTTAGTCTGAATTAAATTATTCTGTTAATAACTTAAATTTTATTATAATTTTATTTTGAGGTGATTAACTGTAAACGATTGTTTGACCTTCTACTACCTTCTACTGTTGTTACCTACCCGAGTCAGCCACACAAATCGATTAGTAAACCACCCTCGGTTCTGAATGAACACACAGCACATACACATAACTAAATATACACAAGCATCAATTTGTAATAAAAGCGTGTTAAAAAAGGCTCCAGTATGCTCTTTCGTAGATGTGCCATGCATCCACTTCTATCATTAATAAAGGAATGCGTTTTTCGCATTATGTGCAAGGTTTCAAATCTATGGCCATTTGGGGTGGTCACAAGTTCAATTGACCATATGTCCGTTAAACTTATGTTACCCCACCATCACATAATTGCATTGTCATCGCGCCTTGATACGTGTGCAAAGTTTCAATCAAACTTGTGGCCATTCAAGTCATCGAGCCTTGATACGTGTGAAAAGTTTTAAACACACTTATGGCCATTAAAAGTGGTAATAAGGCCAATTGACCTTATGGCCGTTGACCTTATGTTACCGCACCATTAAAATAATGCATTTTCATCGAGCCGTGATACGTGTGCAAAGTTTCAATCAAACTTATGGCCATTCAAAGTGGTAATAAGGCCAATTCACCTTATGGCCGTTGACCTTATGTCACCACACCATCACATTAATGCATTGTCATCGGTCCTTGATACGTTGTCAAAGTTTCAAATTAATCAGACTTCTAGAAACCGGTGAAAATTGAGCTCAAAGATTCCGTTACATACAGGCCAAGCTAATAAAAGCGTGTTGAAAAAAGGGCTCCAGTATGCTTTTTCGTAGATGTGCCATGCATCCACTTCTATCATTAATAAAGGAATGAGTTTTTCGTATTATGTGCAAGGTTTCAAATCTATGGCCACTTGGGGTGGGCATAAGTTCAATTGACCTTATGTCCGGTAAACTTATGTCACCCCACCATAACATTATTGCATTGTCATCGAGCCTTGATACGTTGTCAAAGTTTCAAATTAATCAGACTTCTAGAAACCGGTGAAAATTAAGCTCAAAGATTCCGTTACATACAGGCCAAGCTAATAAAAGCGTGTTAAAAAGGGCTCCAGTATGCTTTTTCGTAGATGTGCGATGCATCCACTTCTATCATTAATAAAGGAATGCGTTTTTCGCATTATGTTCAAGGTTTCAAATCTATGGCCATTTGGGGTGGTCATAAGTTCAATTGAACTTATGTCCGTCAACCTTATGTCACCCCACCATCACATTATTGCATTGTCATCGAGCCTTGATACGTGTGCAAAGTTTCAATCAAACTTATGGCCATTCAAAGTGGTAATAAGGCCAATTGACTTTATGGCCGTTGACCTTATGTCACCACACCATCACATTAATTCATTGTCATCGGTCCTTGATACGTTGTCAAAGTTTCAAATTAATCAGACTTCTAGAAACGGGTGAAAATTAAGCTCAAAGATTCCGTTACATACAGGTCAAGCTAATAAAAGCGTGTTAATTATAATAAAATTTAAGTTATTAACAGAATAATTTAATTCACAGTAAAAAGCGTGGGGTGCTTGATATTGAATGTTACAATCATTCTATTGGCAACTATCTGAGAGGAAAGATATGAAATGTAGTCAAATGCACCCCACGCTTTTTAGTTTGAATTAAATTATTCTGTTAATAACTTAAATTTTCTTATAATTTTATTTTGAGGTGATTAACTATAAACGATTGTTTGACCTTCTACTACTGTTATATAAACTCTTTTTAATTTGAAAATTATTTTCTATTTTTTAATTCGGTTTGCTATAAAAGCGTGTTTTTTTAAACTATTATTTATTCGTTTAATATACAACGTGAAATTTTCCGATGCAATCAAGTTGCAGACGGAAGGTTTTAAGACCGGGGCAAACTCCTGTAGGAATGAAAACGGCGACATTGTAACTGATGTCCAGAGAGTGCTTAGATTACGGAGGGAATACTTCTCTGCTCTCCTAAATGGAGGCAGCGATTCACCGCGCAGAGATGAAGAACCCGATACCGCAATCGATGATGATGGAATATATGTCCCCCCGCCCGATTATGACGAAGTTAGAATAGCATTAACCAGATTGAAAAACAACAAGGCCGTGGGCGCTGATGGATTGACTGCGGAGCTATTCAAGTACGGCGGCGGGGAGTTGGTAAGGCGCATGCAACAGCTTCTTAGCAAAATATGGGCGGACGAGTGCATGCCCGACGATTGGAATCTAAGTGTTCTTTGCCCAGTCAACAAGAAGGGGGATACTGCAAAATGCACAAACTATCCTGGAATCAGCCTTCATAATATCGCATATAAGGACCTTTCAAGTGTATTGTGCGAAAGATTGAAGCCCACCGTGAACCGGCTGATTGGACCTTATCAGTACGGCTTCAGACCTGGTAAATCTACCATCGACCAGATTTTCACAATTCGCCAAATCTTGGAAAAAACCCGTGAAAAGAGAATCGACACATCACCTCTTCGTCGACTTTAAAACCGCATTCGACAGCACGAAAAGGAGCTGCCTATATGCCGCTATGTCTGAATTTGGTTTCCCCGCAAAACTTATACGGCTGTGCAAAATGACGTTGAGCAACACCATCAGCTCAGTAAGTAAAGATGGGTCTGATGGTGAATGAGGACAAAACGAAGTACCTGCTGTCATCGAGCAAAGAGTCAGCGCATACGCGCCTTGGCAACCACGCTACTGTTGGCAGCCATAATTTCGAAATAGTAAAAGACTTCGTTTATTTGGGAACCAGCATCAATACTAGCAACAACATCAGCACTGAAATCCAGCGAAGAATCAATCTTGCCAATAAATGCTACTTTGGACTAGGTAGGCAATTGAAAAGTAAAGTCATCTCTCGGCGAACGAAAATCATACTCTACATGTCACTTATCGTACCCGTCCTGCTATATGGGGCAGAAGCATGGACCATGACAACAGCAGATGAAGCGGCTTTGGGAGTGTTCGAGAGAAAAGTTTTTCGAAAGATGTACGGACCTCTACGCGTTGGCGATAGCGAGTACTGAAGAACATTTAATGATGAGCTGTACGAGCTATACGCATAGTCCAGCGCAACATAGTCCAGCGAATTAAAACGCAGCGGCTGCGCTGGCTAGGCCATGTTATGCGAATGAAAGATGATGCTACGGACAAGAAAGTGTTTCTATCGGAACCCGCCTATGGAAGCAGAGGTAGAGAGCGGCCCCCACTACGTTGGAAGGACCAGGTGGAAAACAATTTAAACTCCCTTGGTGTGACCAATTGGCGCCGGTTGGCGGAGCGAAGAAGCGACTGGCGCGCCTTGTTGGACGGCCATAACCGTTTAGACGGTTAAGCGCCTTAAGTAAGTAAGTAATCAAGTTGCATTTAAATAATAATAAACTAAGTTGAAATAAAAGATAATATAATAAAATAAAATAATAAATATCAAAATAAATTACCATAAAGGTTAGGTTAGGTTAGGGTGGCTGCCCGAGGGCACACTTAGGCCAGTAGTATTAAGCCCGTTGTGATACCACGAAAAACACCGTTACCTTTCCTCTTCGAACCATTTTGAGGACCTGATGAAAGCTACCAGGCCCTTGACGTCATGCTCCGCAACCTGGCTCAGATTATTAAGAAATGGAGCTTCCAGAAAGTGCTGCCGTGCTCCGCTTAGTGCTAGGCAGTTGCCAAGGAGGTCAACCACCTTTTCCTCCTCCTCATCCTCTTTACAACTCCTACAACAACGACGATAAGGCGCTCCTAACCTTTCTGCATGCCTACCTATGAGGCAATGACCCGTTAGTGCCCCCACAAGTGTGGAAATTGTATCCCTTCTTAGGTTGTACACGTGACGGGATCTTTTAGGATCCCATTTAGGCCAGGTTTCTTTCGATGTTCGACCCCCCGGTGTTTGTAGCCATCTTTCGTCGGCTTGACGGTAGATGTGCTCTTTTAGCATTAGCTTGCATGTGGGCAGGGGCATACCTAAGCGTTCTTGTCCAGGAAGAACCTGCCTGGTTGTACCCTGCCTAGCGGTTTCATCTGCAGTGCAGTTTCCCTCGATATCCCTATGTCCAGGGACCCACGTGAGGTGTACACGGTTCTGTCGAGCTATCTCTTGAAGGGATCGGCGACTGTTTAGTGCTAGTTAAGAATTGAACGAGTGGAAGCCCAGAGATTTTATGGCAGCTTGGTTGTCGCTGAAGATAAAAATGTCTCTGCCGGCATTGTATGTACCTATCCTAGCTGCAGCTTCCATTATGGCTGCAACTTTTACCTGGAATACACTGCAGTGGTCGGGTAGTCTGAATGAGAGCTGGAGGTCAAGGTCCCTTGAGTATACTCCACCTCCAACTCTACCGTTTAGCTTGGAACCGTCCGTGTATATGGAAATGCTGTTGCTCATAGCAAGGCACTTATCCGACTCCGTCCAGTCATCCCCGCTGGGTATGTTTATATTAAAGTTGGTTTGCGTAACTGTTGTGGTGACACAGCGATTCGTCATAGGAGGAAGAAAACTATATTTGTTTAGTATACTTGAGTGTCCTGTGGTATTGTTGTTCCAACACGACAACTCCCTTAGACGCAGTGCTGACGTTGCCGCTGCTTGATGACCAGCTAGATCCAATGGAAGGATGTCAAGAATGGCCTGAAGGGCTTCGCTAGGCGTGTCCTTAGAGCCCCGCTTATGCTTGTCATGCTGGATCTGTGGACTTTACCCAACAAGTTTAGGTTTGACGCCTTGCGCAAGGCTGGCCACCATACGACTACCCCATACAGCAGTATGGGTCTGATAATCGCGGTATAAATCCATCTGCATATGTTGGGGGTGAGCCCCCATTTTTTGCCAATGGCTCTTTTGCACGTATATAATGCAATGTACGCTTTCTTTTGTCTCTGAATAACGCTGTCCTTCCAGTTCAGCTTTTTGTCTAAAACTACGCCTAGAAATTTGGCTTTATCTGCCAATCTTATGCGCACCCCATTTAGTTCTGGTAGGTTTAACGATGGTATTTTGTATCGGTTGGTATATAAGACAAGCTCTACTTTATCGGAATTGACGCTGAGTCCACATCGGGAAACCCACAGGGAAACCTCTCGCAATGCTACCTGCATCAAGTCGCATTAAGTTTGAGGGAACTTGCCTCTGTAGACAATCGCTAGGTCATCAGCATATGCCAACCTTCCCGCTCCCCCAACTATTATCTCTTAATAGCGAGTTTACCGTTAGGTTCCATAGTAGAGGGGAAAGGACACCACCCTGGAGCGTGCCCCTTGCGACAAATCGTGTTATATCAACCTTCCCCAGTGAGGAAAGCACTTTCCTTCCCCTAAGCAGTTGACCAATCAGTCCCACTAGGAGTCTATTTACGTCCAGATCAGTTAAAACATTGTTAACGGCGTCTGGACTTATATTGTTGAATGCTCCTTCAATGTCTAGGAAGGCCACAAGACAATAATCCTTTTCGAACAAGGATGTTTCTATAGTAGAGACTAGGATGTGTAGCGCAGTCTCCGCAGATTTACCTTTGGTGTACGCGTGTTGATAGCCCGAAATGCGGTTCCTATCAATGCTTGTAGTGAGAAAATCTCTAGGGTCTTGAGTATGAAGGATGAAAGACTGATAGGTCTGTAGTCCTTCGGCTCGTAGTGAGTGGCTTTGCCTGCCTTAGGAATGGATATGACCGTGGCGCTCCTTCATGCACACGGAATATAGTTCAGAGCCAAACAAGTGGTATATATGTGCCGCAGCCAGTTGGCTGATAACTCCAAAGAGTAGATAAGTTGAGCGGGGACAATCCCGTCTGGTCCAGCAGCATTAAAAAGTTTAAAACTTTTAACTGCCCACCTCACCCTCTCCTCAGTGATGGGTATATTCACAGCTTGGTTTGCTGCAGGTACTTCCGGTGCGTTGGTCATATTTCCGGGGAAATGTGTGTCCAGGAGCAGCTCTAGGGTTTCTCCTTCTGTGCTGGTCCACGTACCATTCGGTCTCCGCAAAAAGCTAATAGCTGTTTGCGTCTTAGAAAGCACGCACAGTAGCCTTGATGTGTCAACGACACTTTCGACTACAGTGCAGAAATTTCTCCATGACGTTCTCTTCGCTTGTCTCAGGACTTTTTTGTAGGTCATTAGTTTGTCCTTGTATTCCATTGTGACCCATTATCAAAGAATTTGGCTTTGTTGAACTGTTCTCTACAGGATTTACGAAGTAGGTCCAGATCATGGGACCACCAGTGAGGTTTACGCTTACCGCGTGGTTTTGGCAATGGACAAGCCTGTGCTAAGGCATTTGAGAATGCCGATGTGAAGGTTTCTACCAGACCCTCTAGCTCTTCCGTTCATGAGGGGCTTTGTGGAGGCAGTTCCGGTAGTTCTCTTGCTAACAGCTCATTATGTAGTTCCCAGTTTGTATTACGTGGGTTACGTCTCGCAATGGGCTGATCGACGAAGAACTCTAACATTACTTCAATATACCGGTGGTCTGAAAAGGAATGTTCCTCAAGAACACGCCATTTTTTAACCCACCCAAAAACGCTTTCGCTACAAATAGTGAGGTCCTTACGGTTTTTAGTAATAAAAGTTGGTTCATTACCTACATTGCAAACTACAAGGTTAGTTGTTAAAAGGTACTCAAAAAGTTACTCACCACGAGTGTTTATGTCGGAACTACCCCACTGCACGTGGTGGGCGTTTGCGTCTGTTTCGATTAGCAGATGGCCTTTGCTTGAGTCGGCCACCAGATCCTTTACCGTCTTTTGCGGAGGAGGTTCCTCTGCGTCGTACGGCATGTAAACGGAGGCTAGCGTTAATTGGGTGCCTCCGCTTGCCAAGCTGGCCGCTATAACGTCACCATTGCTATAATTAGGTAAGAGAAAGATATTTTGCTCGGACTTTACTAAAATGCAGGTTCTAACTTTACCTTCATCTGCAGCTCGGATGAGCTTAAACCCAATGGCCCCCAATCCGCAAATCCTTGAGTTGTTCACCAAGGGTTCTTGGATAAGGACCACTTCGACGTCGCCTTTAGAAAGGCGACTGATGAGAGCAGCCGAGGCTGCCTTACTTTGTGCAGGTTTATCTGGAGGAACCTCAGAATGAGCTTGCTCAGACTCCCCTGCCTCCATCACCGTGATGTTGGGATCCTCTCCGTCGCTATCCAGAAGAGCATCCTCCATCGACAAATTGCCCAGAGCCCCTGCGCAATTTGACGTGGCGGAAACCAGGTTTCGGCGTCGGAGATTTCCGCTTCCACTTCGGGTGCCTCAATGTCCGTGTCCAAAGAGGCATTCGAAAAGGATGCGCGCTGTGCGTCCCCACCGTATACGTGAATTACGACCTCGCCGAGGCCGTAAAACACTATTCTTTTGCTCCGTCTAAGGGGCTCGAGAGCTTCCTTATTCAGGGCTTACACGACCTGAATCCTAGGTACTACAGCGTCCTCGACTTGCATGACACTCCAATCCTGCGTTGGGAGAGCCGGGTTCATCAGTTGCAGCATCCTGAAAATTCTCTCAGGTTCTGCTGGAACCCATGCCCTGGCCCTTGGCCGAGCCGGAATGTCTTTCCAGTCGACGAACTCAATAATCGCCCCGGGATAGACTTGTCCCAGCTTTGCGGCTGCTGCCTTGTACAGCGCAACAGACCTTGCGTCCTCGCAAGCGAGTACCTTGATTTGGCCCTGGTACCATCCTGCATCAGAACCTCGCGGCGGACTACCCGGAGACTCCATCAGCACGTCGAGAACGGCGTTACCGATTTCATTCTGGACTTGCGGCCACTGGTCTTTAGGGTCATTCCCTCGGTCCAGGATTCCTATAAGGATCCGGCCTTTGGCTACCTCGGCAAAGCTGGGTTTGGCTACCGCGGGGTGATTTTGGTGCCTTTTCGGCGGTGGTTTAATATTCTCATCAGACCTTTGACGCTTGTATGGGGTTGCGCTTTCTACATTTGTTGGCAGAGAACCCCGAAAATTCGGCAGTAGAGCTCACGCCCTTTCCACCGAATTCCGGGCGTTCTCTGGCAGCGTTTCCAGCGGAACGCCCTCATACCTTGACGGGACTTTTGCAGCCCTTCTCTTGTTCCTGTGGAACGATCCCTTGTGGGACTCTTCTTGAGAAGGGGTCCGACCCGTAGTTGCCCTCGCGGTCATACCCCCGGATGGTGTCTTCTTTATGGCTCCTTTCTCCTTTGGCTCAGTGTGACCAGATCGTGGGACCCCTGTCACAGCCGTGGGGAGAACAGTCGCCGTACCGGCGTCAGACGGGCGCCCAGCATCAGCAGGCGCGTCAGTGTTCGCCGTTGCCAGCGCAAATACCTTCGCCGCCATACTGGTACTTGCCCCCGTCAGATCACCTAAGATCGTATTGACTGAGGTTGCCCTCTTGTCGTCCATGGGGAGCCCACTCGTCGTTTCCAACGCAGTCGCTCCCCCGGTTGAAGTAGCTGTTGCGGCCCCGTTTTCCTTTGGCTAAGAGTGGCCAGGTCCAGAGCCCCCTGCTACAGCGGCGGGAAAAATGGTTGCCGTTCCGGCGCTTGGTCGGTGTCCGGCAACAGCAGGCTCGTCAGGGTTCGCCGTTGGCAGCGCAACTCCCTTCGCCGCCATACTAGTGCCGACCCCCACCAAGTCGCTCTTCCCTTTAGCTTTGGTAGCCCTCCCTAGTTCAGTAGGGCGTATGAATACCATTGGTGTTGTCTTTCTCCCTTTGGAGGAGGACGAAGTTTCTTTTTTGTTTTGTTTTTTATTCATCTTGTTCGTACGACCCCTTGCTAGACGATGCCAGCTTAGGGTCAACTTATTGAAAGGGTGAAAAGTGTCGTCCGCCGCGGCAGAGCCCCTTACCGCGGTAAGACCATTTCTACTCTCTGAGGCGGCACGGTGTCAGAGAGGCTCCGTACAAATACAGCCAGATTAACTTCCCGGCTGCAAACCATCCAATGGGCACGGTGCCGCATAACACTCTGGATTGGGAGGGGGCAAATCTTGGTCATCGCTCACCCTAGGACTAGGTCACCGCAGTCATGGAGATCCATATGAACTTGCATCCTACTGGGTGGCATAGTCCCGTGGTCAGCGACTAAGCCCCCGCATCGCGGCAAGATGTCTGTCCTTCGCGGGAGAATCACCATAAAAGACAATATACAAATTAAGTCACTAAATTTATTTATTTATAACAATTAATTGCAAATTTGACCCAAAATGTTTTTTTTGCATTTCCAGATTTTATGCTCATTTTAGATATACACGTCTTATACTGAACCAAAAACAAATAAATTTGCTACAAATATATTACATTAAAATTTGTTATTATATTGTCTTTATACAAAAATAGGCCTATGCCCTGCGGCTGATCCATACGAATCGATTCATATAACTTTTGTATAATTTTACGTACGCTAACTATGCGAAACAGCCTGTCAATTTATTGTATGGAAATTTTGTTAGCGTATTAATATATAGATAGTAGAGTAAAATACGGCCTATGCAATTCTTCGACCTAAAATCGAAAACGTGTTTGGGTCGTTTTTTTCGTTTAATATACAACGTGAAATTTTCCGATGCAATCAAGTTTCATTTAAATAATAATAAACTAATTTGAAATAAAAGATAATATAATAAAATAAAATAAGAAATATCAAAATAAATTACCATAACAGACAATATACAAATTTTAATGTAATATCTCAGTAGCAAACTTATTTATTTTTTGTTCAGTATAAGACGTGCTATATCTAAAATGAGCATAAAATATGGAAATGCAAAAAACATTCTGGTTCAAATTTGCAATTAATTGTTATAAATAAATAAATTTAGGGAGTTTGAACAAAAGTTGACTCACTATCTGTGATTTCATGTTTTTCTGAAAGCAACTAAAATAAAAAACAAAGAATCTGTTAAATAAAGACCTATGCATTTACGTGTAAGTAAAATTTGTCAAAAAAATGGGCCGGTTAAGCTATTACTTCTCTTTAAAGTTTTTTTGTGCGTTAACAATTATTTTAGAACAATTTTTTAAGGATTTTGGTACAGAGCAATATAGGTTGTTGTTGTTGTTGTAGCAGTGCCTCGGCCCACCTAACAGCCGCGACCGATCACAAACTGTCATCAATATCCTCTAACGGGTGTCCAAGGAAACTTGTTGTTTCAACAGGGGTGGACCATAATGAAAGGGGTGTTAGAGGCGTTGGTTCCACATTACAATTAAAGAGATAGTTGGTGTCATGTGGGGACACATTGCAAGCGGGGCATACATTTTGTATGTCGGGGTTGATTCTGGATAGGTAAGAGTTTAACCTGTTACAGTATCCAGAACGAAGTTGAGCAAGAGTGACACGCGTTTCCCTTGGGAGTATGCGTTCCTCTTCCACAAGTTTTGGGTACTTTTCCTTGAGTACTGGATTCACCGGGCAATTCCCGGCATAAAGGTCCGACGCCTGTTTGTGGAGTTCACCAAGGACCTGCTTGTGTTTTTTTGCTTCATACGGCGGGGTTCTCAGGTGCCGTATTTCCTCAAAATGCTTACGGAGATGACTCCTTAAGCCCCTAGGCGGTGTTGGCTCATCAATCAGATGTCTGTTTGGATGCCGAGGTTTCTGGGTATTCAACAGGAACTGTTTGGTTAGCATCACATTTCTCTCCCTGATGGGCTGGCCAATTTCTTTGTATGTAGTAATGAGCATTTCGTTATCTTTTCCCCAGGTACTGCCAGCAAGGGATTTGAGGATTTTATTACGGCTATGGATTTTCGGAACAATTTCGGCTGCATGCTCACCAAAATGTAGATCCTGATCAAACGTCACACCCAAGATTTTGGGATGTAGGACAGTCGGTAGCGTAGTGCTATCGACGTTGATGTTCAAAATGGTCGACATTTGGGACGTCCATGTTGTAAATAACTTCGCGGAATATTTAGTCAGTGATAATGCCAGGTTTCGCGAGGCGAAAAAACTGGAGAGATCAGGGAGGTAGCCGTTTATTCTGTTACAGAGCTCATAGATCTGTGGGCCTGGGCCTGTGGCCATTATTGTGAAGTCATCGGCGTATGAGACGATAGTGACTCCTTCTGGTGGTGAAGGTAGCTTAGATATGTAGAAATTAAACAAAAGTGGGGATAGGACACCACCCTATGGCACCCCTTGTTTAATTCTTCTTGGTTTTGACGTTTCGTTTCTAAATTCCACCGATGCCTGCCGACCACCCAGATAATTTGCGGTCCACCTTTTAAGACACGTTGACCGTATCAAAAGCTTTTGAAAGGTCTAGCGCTACGAGTACTGTTCTATGGTGGGGGTTTTGATTTAAACCGCAATATATCTGGGTGCTGATGGCATTTAGCGCGGTGGTGGTGCTATGGAGTTTTCCGAAGCCATGCTGATGACAGTCTAGCTGCAAATTTGCTTGGAAGTAGGCGAGCAAAATGGCTTCAAGCGTCTTTGTTACTGGCGATAGGAGAGATATCTGACGATACTACTCTCCTATGTTAGCTGGTTTCCCAGGCTTTAGTAGCGGGACCACCTTGGCCATTTTCCATTTTTCGGGTATGACAAAGGTTGAAAGAGACAGGTTGAAGACATGTGCTAAGTATTTGAAACCCTCTTTCCCTAGGCTTTTGCGCATCGGCATGGCTATGCCGCCTGGGCCCACTGCTTTGGATGGTTTAGCGTGACCAATGGCATCTTCAACCTCTCTGGCGGTGATGGTAATTGGTGACGCGCTGCATTTATGTTTATGTGCGTGTCTGTTGGCCCTCCGTCTATAGGTAAGTGGCAACAATGGGAAACAATATTTTATTTGAACTGAAAATGAGTGAGGCAGTAGTTCTCTAACTGTTTGGCGAGTACGAATATGTACATATGTAGAGATGAAACATTTGAGCAACACGACAATGCAGCTTTTGGAATTTCGAATTCAGGGGGATTTGTGAACATGATGGGTCCTACAGATGGCATTTCGATATTTGCACAGATTTTCGAATTTACAAAAAACTTTTTCTATTAATTATAAACAAATAGAGTAATATTTATTAACAAAAGTAGGCCTATGCACTGCGGCTGATCCATACGAATCGGTCCATATAACTTTTATATGATTTTACGTACGCTAACGATGCGAAACAGCCTGTCAATTGATTGTATGGACATTTTGTTAGCGTATTAATATATAGATATGGGCTAAAGAATTTGATGATCCTTATGTAACCCAGACCCTTTGCACATCATTGGTCCGCCCTATAGTGGAGTATTGTTCGTGTGTTTGGTCTCCGGGATATAAAAATCATAGAGATCGGTTTGAATCGGTACAGAAGCAGTTTCTAATCTTCACAGTACGTGGCCTTAACTAGGAATCAAGTCTTCATCTTCCGCCATGTAGAAATAGACTTCTTCTCATTATTTTTCCAACTTTAGAGAATAGAAAAACATTACATTACAAATATAGCCTTCTTGGCAATTGTTGCTTGCGCTACAATGAACTGTACAACTGTATTAGTTTTGAATATTCGGTTGCTGCTATCCGTAAGAAAATTATATATTTTTCAAAGATTTGTGAAATGTCCAGCTAGATGAGATGTCATCAGTCACGTATTTAGTTTTATTTCAATATTAATTAAATTAATATTAACAGATAATTATTTTCCAGAGAATATTGTAAAAAGTTTAATAAGAAGAACGGGATCAACAAACCGAGATATTATACCAAAAACCCCAAAAATATTTAAATATGTTATTTACGTACCTGGCTTATCAGAGCGACTTGCCAAATCAGATTGCTATAATAGCGAAGAAACAAAAATTGCCCATAAACCAATAAACACTCTAAAACATATTTTCAATAAAACAAAATCAAAAATACCAAACACCGAAAAAAGCAATGTTGTATATAAAATTCCTTGCAAAAGTAATGATAAAGAATCGTGCAATAAGATTTATGTGGGCACAACCAAAGCAAAATTAAAAACTCGACTGTCACAACACAAATCTGATTACAAACAATGTTATTCTACTAACAACCATCAAACAGCACTCATGGCCCACTGTGCCAGCAGTTATCACAGTCCGAACTTCGACGACGCTTCAGTTATTGAGAAAGAAGAGAAATGGAAGAAGAGGTACACATTAGAAATGTTACATATCGTTAACACACCTTCAAACGAATTAACTACAAAACAGATATTGATAATACTGCACAGTCGTACAGACACTTGTTGACAAAAAATAAACGGTATAATACTCCACGTCAGACAGTGTAAAAGTGAAATAAATGTATGTAATTAGGAAAATTATTTTTATCTGTGATATATTGTTTGATTATAATTTTCATGTTGTTTTTTATTGTTAATAGTTACCCTGAGGACGATTACCGAAGGTAATCGAAATATATCGGTTATACAAGAACTTCTTGTGTTTTATTACACCTGACCTCGAGCCAGCTTAACTCACAGAAATATTAATTTTGATTTATGTATTGTTTAAAATTTTAACTCTTTATTTAATTTGATTGTTTATAATTTTAATTTTTATTTTTAATTTTGTTTTTACACTTATATTTGTTTCCTTGTATTGTATCTTGTCTCCAGTAGTTGCCGCCCTCTATGTGTCTGTGTTGACCTAAAATCGAAAACGTGTTTGGGTCGTTTTTTTCGTTTAATATACAACGTGAAATTTTCCGATGCAATCAAGTTTCATTTAAATAATAATAAACTAATTTGAAATAAAAGATAATATAATAAAATAAAATAAGAAATATCAAAATAAATTACCATAACAGACAATATACAAATTTTAATGTAATATCTCAGTAGCAAACTTATTTATTTTTTGTTCAGTATAAGACGTGCTATATCTAAAATGAGCATAAAATATGGAAATGCAAAAAACATTCTGGTTCAAATTTGCAATTAATTGTTATAAATAAATAAATTTAGGGAGTTTGAACAAAAGTTGACTCACTATCTGTGATTTCATGTTTTTCTGAAAGCAACTAAAATAAAAAACAAAGAATCTGTTAAATAAAGACCTATGCATTTACGTGTAAGTAAAATTTGTCAAAAAAATGGGCCGGTTAAGCTATTACTTCTCTTTAAAGTTTTTTTGTGCGTTAACAATTATTTTAGAACAATTTTTTAAGGATTTTGGTACAGAGCAATATAGGTTGTTGTTGTTGTTGTAGCAGTGCCTCGGCCCACCTAACAGCCGCGACCGATCACAAACTGTCATCAATATCCTCTAACGGGTGTCCAAGGAAACTTGTTGTTTCAACAGGGGTGGACCATAATGAAAGGGGTGTTAGAGGCGTTGGTTCCACATTACAATTAAAGAGATAGTTGGTGTCATGTGGGGACACATTGCAAGCGGGGCATACATTTTGTATGTCGGGGTTGATTCTGGATAGGTAAGAGTTTAACCTGTTACAGTATCCAGAACGAAGTTGAGCAAGAGTGACACGCGTTTCCCTTGGGAGTATGCGTTCCTCTTCCACAAGTTTTGGGTACTTTTCCTTGAGTACTGGATTCACCGGGCAATTCCCGGCATAAAGGTCCGACGCCTGTTTGTGGAGTTCACCAAGGACCTGCTTGTGTTTTTTTGCTTCATACGGCGGGGTTCTCAGGTGCCGTATTTCCTCAAAATGCTTACGGAGATGACTCCTTAAGCCCCTAGGCGGTGTTGGCTCATCAATCAGATGTCTGTTTGGATGCCGAGGTTTCTGGGTATTCAACAGGAACTGTTTGGTTAGCATCACATTTCTCTCCCTGATGGGCTGGCCAATTTCTTTGTATGTAGTAATGAGCATTTCGTTATCTTTTCCCCAGGTACTGCCAGCAAGGGATTTGAGGATTTTATTACGGCTATGGATTTTCGGAACAATTTCGGCTGCATGCTCACCAAAATGTAGATCCTGATCAAACGTCACACCCAAGATTTTGGGATGTAGGACAGTCGGTAGCGTAGTGCTATCGACGTTGATGTTCAAAATGGTCGACATTTGGGACGTCCATGTTGTAAATAACTTCGCGGAATATTTAGTCAGTGATAATGCCAGGTTTCGCGAGGCGAAAAAACTGGAGAGATCAGGGAGGTAGCCGTTTATTCTGTTACAGAGCTCATAGATCTGTGGGCCTGGGCCTGTGGCCATTATTGTGAAGTCATCGGCGTATGAGACGATAGTGACTCCTTCTGGTGGTGAAGGTAGCTTAGATATGTAGAAATTAAACAAAAGTGGGGATAGGACACCACCCTATGGCACCCCTTGTTTAATTCTTCTTGGTTTTGACGTTTCGTTTCTAAATTCCACCGATGCCTGCCGACCACCCAGATAATTTGCGGTCCACCTTTTAAGACACGTTGACCGTATCAAAAGCTTTTGAAAGGTCTAGCGCTACGAGTACTGTTCTATGGTGGGGGTTTTGATTTAAACCGCAATATATCTGGGTGCTGATGGCATTTAGCGCGGTGGTGGTGCTATGGAGTTTTCCGAAGCCATGCTGATGACAGTCTAGCTGCAAATTTGCTTGGAAGTAGGCGAGCAAAATGGCTTCAAGCGTCTTTGTTACTGGCGATAGGAGAGATATCTGACGATACTACTCTCCTATGTTAGCTGGTTTCCCAGGCTTTAGTAGCGGGACCACCTTGGCCATTTTCCATTTTTCGGGTATGACAAAGGTTGAAAGAGACAGGTTGAAGACATGTGCTAAGTATTTGAAACCCTCTTTCCCTAGGCTTTTGCGCATCGGCATGGCTATGCCGCCTGGGCCCACTGCTTTGGATGGTTTAGCGTGACCAATGGCATCTTCAACCTCTCTGGCGGTGATGGTAATTGGTGACGCGCTGCATTTATGTTTATGTGCGTGTCTGTTGGCCCTCCGTCTATAGGTAAGTGGCAACAATGGGAAACAATATTTTATTTGAACTGAAAATGAGTGAGGCAGTAGTTCTCTAACTGTTTGGCGAGTACGAATATGTACATATGTAGAGATGAAACATTTGAGCAACACGACAATGCAGCTTTTGGAATTTCGAATTCAGGGGGATTTGTGAACATGATGGGTCCTACAGATGGCATTTCGATATTTGCACAGATTTTCGAATTTACAAAAAACTTTTTCTATTAATTATAAACAAATAGAGTAATATTTATTAACAAAAGTAGGCCTATGCACTGCGGCTGATCCATACGAATCGGTCCATATAACTTTTATATGATTTTACGTACGCTAACGATGCGAAACAGCCTGTCAATTGATTGTATGGACATTTTGTTAGCGTATTAATATATAGATATGGGCTAAAGAATTTGATGATCCTTATGTAACCCAGACCCTTTGCACATCATTGGTCCGCCCTATAGTGGAGTATTGTTCGTGTGTTTGGTCTCCGGGATATAAAAATCATAGAGATCGGTTTGAATCGGTACAGAAGCAGTTTCTAATCTTCACAGTACGTGGCCTTAACTAGGAATCAAGTCTTCATCTTCCGCCATGTAGAAATAGACTTCTTCTCATTATTTTTCCAACTTTAGAGAATAGAAAAACATTACATTACAAATATAGCCTTCTTGGCAATTGTTGCTTGCGCTACAATGAACTGTACAACTGTATTAGTTTTGAATATTCGGTTGCTGCTATCCGTAAGAAAATTATATATTTTTCAAAGATTTGTGAAATGTCCAGCTAGATGAGATGTCATCAGTCACGTATTTAGTTTTATTTCAATATTAATTAAATTAATATTAACAGATAATTATTTTCCAGAGAATATTGTAAAAAGTTTAATAAGAAGAACGGGATCAACAAACCGAGATATTATACCAAAAACCCCAAAAATATTTAAATATGTTATTTTCGTACCTGGCTTATCAGAGCGACTTGCCAAATCAGATTGCTATAATAGCGAAGAAACAAAAATTGCCCATAAACCAATAAACACTCTAAAACATATTTTCAATAAAACAAAATCAAAAATACCAAACACCGAAAAAAGCAATGTTGTATATAAAATTCCTTGCAAAAGTAATGATAAAGAATCGTGCAATAAGATTTATGTGGGCACAACCAAAGCAAAATTAAAAACTCGACTGTCACAACACAAATCTGATTACAAACAATGTTATTCTACTAACAACCATCAAACAGCACTCATGGCCCACTGTGCCAGCAGTTATCACAGTCCGAACTTCGACGACGCTTCAGTTATTGAGAAAGAAGAGAAATGGAAGAAGAGGTACACATTAGAAATGTTACATATCGTTAACACACCTTCAAACGAATTAACTACAAAACAGATATTGATAATACTGCACAGTCGTACAGACACTTGTTGACAAAAAATAAACGGTATAATACTCCACGTCAGACAGTGTAAAAGTGAAATAAATGTATGTAATTAGGAAAATTATTTTTATCTGTGATATATTGTTTGATTATAATTTTCATGTTGTTTTTTATTGTTAATAGTTACCCTGAGGACGATTACCGAAGGTAATCGAAATATATCGGTTATACAAGAACTTCTTGTGTTTTATTACACCTGACCTCGAGCCAGCTTAACTCACAGAAATATTAATTTTGATTTATGTATTGTTTAAAATTTTAACTCTTTATTTAATTTGATTGTTTATAATTTTAATTTTTATTTTTAATTTTGTTTTTACACTTATATTTGTTTCCTTGTATTGTATCTTGTCTCCAGTAGTTGCCGCCCTCTATGTGTCTGTGTTGACTTTAAAAAGTAAAATAATAATAAATCATAATAGACGCAACTATATGAAAAATTTCATTGTGCAGTGGCCTTTAAATGCTTCGTCGCTACAGTTTTTTGATGCAGCATCTCGCATGGTCAAAGGGGACCATTTAAAGAGTGTCCTTTTTTCCGTTGTTGCGTAGTGCTGAGGTAATAAAGCCCTCGGCCAACCAACTGAGTAAAAAAGCCTCCAGACGAATATACTGTAGTACAAATGAAGTCAAAACCTTCAGGTGCACTCAGGGTCGGTAGTCATAAAACCTACCGACTCGTATGCCTGTCTCCTAATCTCTCAATTTTTATGCGAATTCGTCGCCCTTATATACTAATTTTACACGCAGGCAAACGTTTATTTTATAATAACAATTTCTATCTAATAATATTAAAAATATATTACAACAGTTATTCCAGTGAATATTTCTTTCCATAAATATCCACGCACCATAATACTCCTTGTTGAATACAATGCATTTGTATTTGCCCTCATACCGTGCTTTCCAGCCTTCGCTTTGACTATTGTGTGTTTGTACATTTGTTTGTTGTCACCTGATTCTAACGTTTTGTTTTGCTTTGCTCAATGCTTCTGCCTTCTGTTGTACGGCGTGCGTTGGTGTGTTGTATGCTAGTGCGTAAGTATGTATAGCAAAATTCCAATTAGTAGCGGTACTTATTTTTGACGACTTGCTGCTGATCTCCGTTCACTTAAGTTATTAAATATGTTGTATTTGTAGCTGGGTGCATTGGATTTTGCGTGTGCAAAGGGTTGGTTGACCGATGCATTTTTATATTTTGTGCGTATTACTTCCCTTCCAAATATTTAATGCATGTTAGGGTGATCCTATATTTAAAATTTATGTGGGCGGAAATGTAAATATTTTGCTTGCGTGCAAAAGTGCGCAAGTCTAATTTGTACTTCAATTTGGTAATCATTAATTCAATATAAAACAGAATATATATATTTTAGAGTATAATTCATTAATATATATGTACATTTCGGGTACTTCATGAAAATGTATAAACAATAGATTCAAAGTTATTGTTGAGGAATGCTATAACAATAGCATACCTGTTTCAATGTAAAGGCAACTGATCTGCTTTTCGCTACACTTCGGTAACCATCATATTTTATATGTACATATGGTAGCACGAATATCACCAGTTTTTGCATTTTTCTTCATCTCCTGTCATTCTTACATTTTTCTATATAAGTCCTTTTGCATATATAATAATTGCCATTTCATTGTTTTTCGTTATACATACAAGTGTTAAATAAAGTGCATTACTAAACAAAGATCAATAATTTTCTTTATCTGGCGATTAAATTGAAGTTATCAATTCCTCGCCAGAAGCTGGTCCTTCGAGTCGGATTGCGCTCACCGATATACAGATCACAATGCAGAGAGTTTGGACCGAATTAGTGCAGCTGTGTGGACGGCTAAAAGGGTCCATTTCGCGGCTGGGTGCATACGCAGAAAAACCGCCAACAGATTGTAAACCAGAGGATGTATGAGCCTCTGGTTGACGATTAGATCGACTAAATGAGCTATGGGAAGAGTTTTCAGTCGTTACTACGGCAATGTACAAGTATTGCAATGATGAAGACTATTCAGATCCCGACGTAGACTTTGCCGTTTATGAAGAGAATGTTATGTCTACACGTGGCAAACTTCGCCCTCTACGCTTATCGGTTATGCCGCCAACTCAAAAGGAAGATTGTGACAACATGGTTACTAGATTCCCTGTGCAACATTCAAAGTTTCTAGAACATGTGTCTACGGCATCTACCTCGCAAAATGAGGTTAGGGCGAGCAACCTACCCAAAATCGCAATTCCTCCATTCACCGGACAATACAAAGCATGGCCATCATTCAAGGATTTGTATATTAGCGCAATTCATACGCAACCTAATCTTACTAATACTCAAAAGTTTCATTATTTAAAATCACTACTTAAAGATAACGCTGCTCTAGTTTTAGCACATATTCCTGTTACAGAGACAGCATATGACACTGCATGGAATCGGTTAAAGGAGCGGTATGATCGGCCTCACCACATTGTCGCCTCATTCATTGAATCGTTTATGTCGTTAACTGCAGTCACACAAGGGAATGTACAAGATCTTCGAAAGATTTCTGATGGCGCAAATGAAGTAATTTGTGGTTTAGATGCCATCTCGCGAAGTGACAGGGATTGTTGGTTGATTCATCTGCTCGAATCTAAGTTGGATACCGAATCAAGGCAAAAATGGATTGAACATAGCAAAGATGACAACGCGCCAACCATAGAACATTCTTCAAGTTCCTAGAGATGCGCTGTGAAGAATTGGAGCTGGCACAAACAAAAACAATCAAATCGAACGCATCCACTAATGGTAAGACACGCAATTCACGTACATTTCTTTCAACTGACAGCAGCAGGTCGACGCTGCCATGCATTAAATCTGGGTCAAATAACCACAGCAATTGTTGACGTACAGACCAACTGCGGAAATTTCATTCCGTGTAGTTTACTGCTAGATTCCGGATCGGAACTATCCTATATATCAGAAAATTTTGCTCAACGGTTAGGCATACGACGGACTCACTCGCGTATTCTTGTATCCGGAATAACATCCACGAAAAGCGGTACCGCACGTGGGTGTCTTTCAGTATTTCTTAAGTCTCGCGTCTCAAATAATAGCCTATTAGCGCAGGTACATGTACTCAGCCATATGACTGCGCCGCTTCCAGCAGTAACAACTAACGAAGAATTAGGAACCGAGTTCGAACTTATTGCTTTAGCCGACCCGTCTTTTAATGAATCGTTGCCAATTGATATTCTGATAGGTTCGCAATACGTTTGGAAGGTGTTTGACTGTAAGAGAAAGTTCGACGCTTTTGGAAATCCCATAGCTGTTTCCACAATTTTCGGATGGGTCGTTACATCAACCACTATCGGAAATGATACCCCTTCAACCAAATCATTTTTAACTACAGCTAACATTGATCAGTCACTTCAGAAATTCTGGGAGATTGAGGAAGTTCATTTTCCCAAATGTATTGAACCAGACGATGCATTAGTTGAAGAACACTTCTTACGTACAACGACTCGTGAACCAAGGCAGTCGGTTCTATGTACCGGAGCGACTCAGGATTCTTCCCGACCAAGGACTGTCATTTCAGTGTAACCCCATTTAATATGTTGCGTCCCTCCCACAAATTGTCATTCTCCCAGCAGCTCCTTACAGCGGGACTGCTCCATATTCTCTTGCTCCGTGAAGGTATCGAATCCAATCCGGGTACGTCTCCTGACCCCGGTCCTGAGAAATGGTTTTGCTGCATCTGCCGGAAAAGAATCTTTTTAGGACGGTCATACTCTTTCAGTGTGTCTCGTGTAAGGGATGGTGCATCGGACAGGTTGTTCTGGGCTTGATCCCAAAACCCGACGTCAACGTAACTTTTATAAATCGTTTGTGGGTCCTTGCTGTTCACGTCCAAGGGCATCCCGTAGTCTACGCCTTAGCGCCCCCACTACCTTCCAGCAGCCCAGCTGCTCAGCAAGCCACAACTAGTACGCGCTGCTGCTCGCGCCCCGCGGCGCCAACAACTCAAACAGCTGCCTACCACTCATAATTACTATCTCCGTATCTTCCCGGCGGAGGCCGCAAATTTAGCGAGAGAACGTGACCTTATAAGACAGCTTGACCCAGGCGAACCCCAAATAAGGGATATAAACCAACGCATCAGATTGCTTGTGGATGAACACAAGCGGACGAGATGGGAGGAGCACCTAAGAGGTTGTAACCTCTCTGCCGGTGTGGGTAAACTTTGGTCCACCGTAAAGTCCCTTTCGAATCCGTCTAAGCACAATGACAAAGTTTCCATCGCCTTCGGCGATAAAGTGCTGTCGGATTCGAAAAAATGCGCTAGCGCTTTCTGCCGTCAATACGTAATGCATTCTACGGTCGACAAAGATAGACGGGGGGCCAACAGACACGCACATAACATAAATTCAGCGCGTCACCAATTACCATCACCGCCAGAGAGGTTGAAGATGCCATTGGTCGCGCTAAACCATCCAAAGCAGTGGGCCCAGACGGCATAGCCATGCCGATGCGCAAAAGCCTAGGGAAAGAGGGTTTTAAATACTTAGCACATGTCTTCAACCTGTCTCTTTCCACCTTTGTCATACCCGAAAAATGGAAAATGGCCAAGGTGGTCCCGCTACTAAAGCCTGGGAAACCAGCTAACATAGGTGAGTCCTATCGTCCGATATCCCTCCTATCGCCAGTAGCAAAGACACTTGAAGCCATTTTGCTCCCCTACTTCCAAGCAAATCAGCATGGCTTCAGAAAACTCCATAGCACCACCACCGCGCTAAATGCCATCAGCACCCAGATAAATTGCGGTTTACGGCTTTTGATATGGTGAACCATGGCACGCTACTGCAAGACCTGGAAGGGTCTACCCTTCCCCCATTTCTTAAAAGGTGGACCGCAAATTATCTGGGTGGTCGGCAGGCATCGGTGCAATTTAAAAACGAAACATCAAAATCAAGAAGAATTAAACAAGGGGTGCCACAGGGTGGTGTCCTATCCCCACTTTTGTTTAATTTCTACATATCTAAGCTACCTTTACCACCAGTAGGAGTCACTATCGTTTCATACGCCGATGACTGCACAATAATGCCCACAGACCCAGGCCCACAGATCGATGAGCTCTGCAACAGAATAAACGGCTACCTCCCTGATCTCTCCAGTTTTTTCGCCTCGCGAAACCTGGCCATATCACACACTAAATCTTCCGCGACCTTATTTACAACATGGACGTCCCAAATGTCGACCATTTTGAACATCCACGTCGATGGCACTACGCTACCGACTGCCCTACACGCCAAAATCTTGGGTGTGACTTTTGATCAGGATCTACATTTTGGTGAGCACGCAGCCGCAATTGTTCCGAAAATCCAGAGCCGTAATAAAATCCTCAAATCCCTTGCTAGCAGTACCTGGGGAAAAGTTAAAGGAACGCTCATGACTGCATACAAAGCAATTGGCCGGCCGTTTACGTGCTACGCGTCACCCATATGGTGTCCAAGCCTAAAAATTACCCACTGGAGAAGCTACAGGCCTGCCAAAATACTGCTTTCAGAATCGCCGCGGGCTGTCTTCTTATGTCCCCAGAACACCATCTACATAATGAGGCGAGAATACTCCCCATCAGAGAGAAAAATGAGATGCTAACCAAACAGTTCCTGTTGAATACCCATAAACCTTGGCATCCAAACAGACATCTGATTGATGAGCCAACACCGCCTAGGGGCTAAAGGAGTCATCTCCGTAAGCATTTTTAGGAAATACGGCACCTGAGGACCCAACCGTATGAAGCAAAAAACACAAGCAGGTCCTTGGTGAACTCCACAAACAGGCGTCGGACCTTTATGTCAGGAATTGCCCGCTGAAACCACTCAAAGAAAAGTACCCAAAACTTGTGGAAGAGGAACGCATACTCCCCAGGGAAACGCGTGTCACTCTTGCTCAACTTCGTTCTGGATACTGTAACAGGTTCAACTCTTACTTATCCAGAATCAACCCCGACATACAAAATGTATGCCCCGCTTGTAATGTGTCCCCACATGACACCAACCATCTCTTTAATTGTAATGTGGAACCAACGCCTCTAACACCCCTTTCATTATGGTCCACCCCTGTTGAAACAGCAAGTTTCCTTGGACTCCCGCTAGAGGATATTGATGACAATTTGTGATCGGTCGCGGCTTTTAGGTGGGGCGAAGCACTGCTACAACAACAACAACCTGATGGAAAATATACAGTACATCTTCCATTCAGGGAAAATACTCCAACGTTTTCAGATACCATGCAAGGGGCACTTTGTCGATTTATTCACCGGAGAAACGTTTAGTTAGAAACCCTTCGTTGAGACTACAGTATATTGAATTTATGCGACAATATGAAGCGATGGGTCATATGTGTGAAATACAGTCACGCCAAACTACCCCAATGGATGCTTCGGTATTCTATATTCCACATCACGGTAAAAAACTGAGAGTCGTGTTTGATTGATCCTTTACTGACTCCAAAGGCCGCTTCTTGAATAGCGCTTTACATGTACACGAATATTTATCGAAACTTGTTTGCCGTTTGTTTAAAGTTCCGTCTTCATCGATATGTTTTTACAGCAGACATTATAAAAATGTTTCGCCAAATTTGGCTTGCTAAGAATCATCGTGACTTCCAAACGATAATTTGGAGGGAGGATCCCAGCCTTCCATTGAAGCAGTACCAATTATGTTGGTCACCTATAGCACGGCGTGTGCTCCCTTTCTGGCAGTCAGGGTACTTCAACAAATAGCTCAGGATTACAAGATAACACATTCTCGCGGAAGCCGCATACTTCTAGAAGACTTCTACGTTGACGACGTTTTGACGGGTGCCGATTCAGAGACTGAGCTGCTGCAACTGCGTGATGAACTAGAACATTTATTGAAGCTGGCCGGCATGGAACTCAGCAAATGCGTGTCAAATTCTTCGAAATGGGATCAGTAACTGCCTGCGCAGCATGAGATATTCCCGGAGGAAGTTGCGAAGGTACTTGGGCTTTATTGGAAACCTAAGGAAGATATTCTAACTTATTCTGTTAAAACCAAAACTCAGCCGACCATTAACAAAAGGCAAATCCTCTCAGATGTGCCCCGTTTATTTGACCCTTTAGGCTTATTGGCCCCTATCGTTGTTCGAATCAAAATTATGTTTCAGTTACTATGGTTACAAAATTTGTCATGAGATGAAGCTTTGTCTGCCAATATGGCAGAAATTTGGTCACAGTTCGCCGAATATCTCAATCGTGAGCGCAGAACTCGTAAACTGCGTCAACTGGCAGCCGATGGTAACATTGGCATCCAACCACCTGCCTATACTTATTTCGTTCGAGCGTACCGCCGACTTCATCGTTACAGAAAAAACACTTTCATAAACTTTAAAAAAGGAAAGTGGAACGAATACAAATCTTTTACAGACAACCTCTTTTCTGCCCTCCCTATCCCGACTGATGCCTGCCAAGGGGAGCGCGCTTTCCGCAAGGTCATTGAATCCACCTCGGCACGTTTCATTCCCGCCGGGAGAATTCCCGAAATTCGACCCCACTTCCCGGCGGAGGCCGCAAATTTAGCGAGAGAACGTGACCTTATAAGACAGCTTGACCCAGGCGACCCCCAAATAAGGGATATAAACCAACGCATCAGATTGCTTGTGGATGAACACAAGCGGACGAAATGGGAGGAGCACCTAAGAGGTTGTAACCTCTCTGCCGGTGTGGGTAAACTTTGGTCCACCGTAAAGTCCCTTTCGAATCCGTCTAAGCACAATGACAAAGTTTCCATCGCCTTCGGCGATAAAGTGCTGTCGGATTCGAAAAAATGCGCTAGCACTTTCTGCCGTCAATATGTAATGCATTCTACGGTCGACAAAGATAGACGGGGGGCCAACAGACACGCACATAAACATAAATTCAGCGCATTACCAATTGCCATCACCGCCAGAGAGGTTGAAGATGCCATTGGTCGCGCTAAACCATCCAAAGCAGTGGGCCCAGACGGCATAGCCATGCCGATGCGCAAAAGCCTAGGGAAAGAGGGTTTTAAATACTTAGCACATGTCTTCAACCTGTCTCTTTCCACCTTTGTCATACCCGAAAACTGGAAAATGGCCAAGGTGGTCCCGCTACTAAAGCCTGGGAAACCAGCTAACATAGGTGAGTTCTATCGTCCGATATCCCTCCTATCGCCAGTAGCAAAGACACTTGAAGCCATTTTGCTCCCCTACTTTCAAGCAAATCAGCATGGCTTCAGAAAACTCCATAGCACCACCACCGCGCTAAATGCCATCAGCACCCAGATAAATTGCGGTTTACGGCTTTTGATACGGTGAACCATGGCACGCTACTGCAAGACCTGGAAGGGTCTACCCTTCCCCCATTTCTTAAAAGGTGGACCGCAAATTATCTGGGTGGTCGGCAGGCATCGGTGCAATTTAAAAACGAAACATCAAAATCAAGAAGAATTAAACAAGGGGTGCCACAGGGTGGTGTCCTATCCCCACTTTTGTTTAATTTCTACATATCTAAGCTACCTTTACCACCAGAAGGAGTCACTATCGTTTCATACGCCGATGACTGCACAATAATGCCCACAGACCCAGGCCCACAGATCGATGAGCTCTGCAACAGAATAAACGGCTACCTCCCTGATCTCTCCAGTTTTTTCGCCTCGCGAAACCTGGCCATATCACCGACTAAATCTTCCACGACCTTATTTACAACATGGACGTCCCAAATGTCGACCATTTTGAACATCCACGTCGATGGCACTACGCTACCGACTGCCCTACACGCCAAAATCTTGGGTGTGACTTTTGATCAGGATCTACATTTTGGTGAGCACGCAGCCGCAATTGTTCCGAAAATCCAGAGCCGTAATAAAATCCTCAAATCCCTTGCTGGCAGTACCTGGGGAAAAGTTAAAGGAACGCTCATGACTGCATACAAAGCAATTGGCCGGCCGTTTACGTGCTACGCGTCACCCATATGGTGTCCAAGCCTAAAAATTACCCACTGAAAGAAGCTACAGGCCTGCCAAAATACTGCTCTCAGAATCGCCACGGGATGTCTTCTTATGTCCCCAGAACACCATCTACATAATGAGGCGAGAATACTCCCCATCAGAGAGAAAAATGAGATGCTAACCAAACAGTTCCTGTTGAATACCCATAAACCTTGGCATCCAAACAGACATCTGATTGATGAGCCAACACCGCCTAGGGGCTAAAGGAGTCATCTCCGTAAGCATTTTTAGGAAATACGGCACCTGAGGACCCAACCGTATGAAGCAAAAAACACAAGCAGGTCCTTGGTGAACTCCACAAACAGGCGTCGGACCTTTATGTCAGGAATTGCCCGCTGAAACCAGTACTCAAAGAAAAGTACCCAAAACTTGTGGAAGAGGAACGCATACTCCCCAGGGAAACGCGTGTCACTCTTGCTCAACTTCGTTCTGGATACTGTAACAGGTTCAACTCTTACTTATCCAGAATCAACCCCGACATACAAAATGTATGCCCCGCTTGTAGTGTGTCCCCACATGACACCAACCATCTCTTTAATTGTAATGTGGAACCAACGCCTCTAACACCCCTTTCATTATGGTCCACCCCTGTTGAAACAGCAAGTTTCCTTGGACTCCCGTTAGAGGATATTGATGACAATTTGTGATCGGTCGCGGCTTTTAGGTGGGGCGAAGCACTGCTACAACAACAACAACCTGATGGAAAATATACAGTACATCTTCCATTCAGGGAAAATACTCCAACGTTTTCAGATACCATGCAAGGGGCACTTTCTCGATTTATTCACCGGAGAAACGTTTAGTTAGAAACCCTTCGTTGTGCCTACAGTATATTGAATTTATGCGACAATATGAAGCGATGGGTCATATGTGTGAAATACAGTCACGCCAAACTACCCCAATGGATGCTTCGGTATTCTATATTCCACATCACGGTAAAAAACTGAGATTCGTGTTTGATTGATCCTTTACTGACTCCAAAGGCCGCTTCTTGAATAGCGCTTTACATGTACACGAATATTTATCGAAACTTGTTTGCCGTTTGTATAAAGTTCCGTCTTCATCGATATGTTTTTACAGCAGACATTATAAAAATGTTTCGCCAAATTTGGCTTGCTAAGAATCATCGTGACTTCCAAAGGATAATTTGGAGGGAGGATCCCAGCCTTCCATTGAAGCAGTACCAATTATGTATGGTCACCTATAGCACGGCGTGTGCCCCCTTTCTGGCAGTCAGGGTACTTCAACAAATAGCTCAGGATTACAAGATAACACATTCTCGCGGAAGCCGCATACTTCTAGAAGACTTCTACGTTGACGACGTTTTGACGGGTGCCGATTCAGAGACTGAGCTGCTGTAACTGCGTGATGAACTAGAACATTTATTGAAGCTGGCCGGCATGGAACTCAGCAAATGCGTGTCAAATTCTTCGAAATGGGATCAGTAACTACCTGCGCAGCATGAGATATTCCCGGAGGAAGTTGCGAAGGTACTTGGGCTTTATTGGAAACCTAAGGAAGATATTCTAACTTATTCTGTTAAAACCAAAACTCAGCCGACCATTAACAAAAGGCAAATCCTCTCAGATGTGCCCCGTTTATTTGACCCTTTAGGCTTATTGGCCCCTATCGTTGTTCGAATCAAAATTATGTTTCAGTTACTATGGTTACAAAATTTGTCATGAGATGAAGCTTTGTCTGCCAATATGGCAGAAATTTGGTCACAGTTCGCCGAATATCTCAATCGTGAGCGCAGAACTCGTAAACTGCGTCAACTGGCAGCCGATGGTAACATTGGCATCCAACCACCTGCCTATACTTATTTCGTTCGAGCGTACCGCCGACTTCATCGTTACAGAAAAAACACTTTCATAAACTTTAAAAAAGGAAAGTGGAACGAATACAAATCTTTTACAGACAACCTCTTTTCTGCCCTCCCCATCCCGACTGATGCCCGCCAAGGGGAGCGCGCTTTCCGCAAGGTCATTGAATCCACCTCGGCACGTTTCATTCCCGCCGGGAGAATTCCCGAAATTCGACCCCACTTCCCGGCGGAGGCCGCAAATTTAGCGAGAGAACGTGACCTTATAAGACAGCTTGACCCAGGCGACCCCCAAATAAGGGATATAAACCAACGCATCAGATTGCTTGTGGATGAACACAAGCGGACGAAATGGGAGGAGCACCTAAGAGGTTGTAACCTCTCTGCCGGTGTGGGTAAACTTTGGTCCACCGTAAAGTCCCTTTCGAATCCGTCTAAGCACAATGACAAAGTTTCCATCGCCTTCGGCGATAAAGTGCTGTCGGATTCGAAAAAATGCGCTAGCACTTTCTGCCGTCAATATGTAATGCATTCTACGGTCGACAAAGATAGACGGGGGGCCAACAGACACGCACATAAACATAAATTCAGCGCATTACCAATTACCATCACCGCCAGAGAGGTTGAAGATGCCATTGGTCGCGCTAAACCATCCAAAGCAGTGGGCCCAGACGGCATAGCCATGCCGATGCGCAAAAGCCTAGGGAAAGAGGGTTTTAAATACTTAGCACATGTCTTCAACCTGTCTCTTTCCACCTTTGTCATACCCGAAAACTGGAAAATGGCCAAGGTGGTCCCGCTACTAAAGCCTGGGAAACCAGCTAACATAGGTGAGTCCTATCGTCCGATATCCCTCCTATCGCCAGTAGCAAAGACACTTGAAGCCATTTTGCTCCCCTACTTCCAAGCAAATTTGCAGCTAGCCTGTCATCAGCCTGGCTTCAGAAAACTCCATAGCACCACCACCGCGCTAAATGCCATCAGCACCCAGATAAACTGCGGTTTACGGCTTTTGATACGGTGAACCATGGCACGCTACTGCAAGACCTGGAAGGGTCTACCCTTCCCCCATGTCTTAAAAGGTGGACCGCAAATTATCTGGGTGGTCGGCAGGCATCGGTGCAATTTAAAAACGAAACATCAAAATCAAGAAGAATTAAACAAGGGGTGCCACAGGGTGGTGTCCTATCCCCACTTTTGTTTAATTTCTACATATCTAAGCTACCTTTACCACCAGAACGAGTCACTATCGTTTCATACGCCGATGACTGCACAATAATGCCCACAGACCCAGGCCCACAGATCGATGAGCTCTGCAACAGAATAAACGGCTACCTCCTTGATCTCTCCAGTTTTTCGCCTCGCGAAACCTGGCCATATCACCGACTAAATCTTCCGCGACCTTATTTACAACATGGACGTCCCAAATGTCGACCATTTTGAACATCCACGTCGATGGCACTACGCTACCGACTGCCCTACACGCCAAAATCTTGGGTGTGACTTTTGATCAGGATCTACATTTTGGTGAGCACGCAGCCGCAATTGTTCCGAAAATCCAGAGCCGTAATAAAATCCTCAAATCCCTTGCTGGCAGTACCTGGGGAGAAGTTAAAGAAACGCTCATGACTGCATACAAAGCAATTGGCCAGCCGTTTACGTGCTACGCGTCACCCATATTGTGTCCAAGCCTAAAAATTACCCACTGGAAGAAGCTACAGGCCTGCCAAAATACTGCTCTCAGAATAGCCACGGGCTGTCTTCTTATGTCTCCAGAACACCATCTACATAATGAGGCGAGAATACTCCCCATCAGAGAGAAAAATGAGATGCTAACCAAACAGTTCCTGTTGAATACCCATAAACCTTGGCATCCAAACAGACATCTGATTGATGAGCCAACACCGCCTAGGGGCTAAAGGAGTCATCTCCGTAAGCATTTTTAGGAAATACGGCACCTGAGGACCCAACCGTATGAAGCAAAAAACACAAGCAGGTCCTTGGTGAACTCCACAAACAGGCGCCGGACCTTTATGTCAGGAATTGCCCGCTGAAATCAGTACTCAAATAAAAGTACCCAAAACTTGTGGAAGAGGAACGCATACTCCCCAGGGAAACGCGTGTCACTCTTGCTCAACTTCGTTCTGGATACTGTAACAGGTTCAACTCTTACTTATCCAGAATCAACCCCGACATACAAAATGTATGCCCCGCTTGTAATGTGTCCCCACATGACACCAACCATCTCTTTAATTGTAATGTGGAACCAACGCCTCTAACACCCCTTTCATTATGGTCCACCCCTGTTGAAACAGCAAGTTTCCTTGGACTCCCGTTAGAGGATATTGATGACAATTTGTGATCGGTCGCGGCTTTTAGGTGGGGCGAAGCACTGCTACAACAACAACAACCTGAAGGAAAATATACAGTACATCTTCCATTCAGGGAAAATACTCCAACGTTTTCAGATACCATGCAAGGGGCACTTTCTCGATTTATTCACCGGAGAAACGTTTAGTTAGAAACCCTTCGTTGAGGCTACAGTATATTGAATTTATGCGACAATATGAAGCGATGCGTCATATGTGTGAAATACAGTCACGCCAAACTACCCTAATGGATGCTTCGGTATTCTATATTCCACATCACGGTAAAAAACTGAGAGTCGTGTTTGATTGATCCTTTACTGACTCCAAAGGCCGCTTCTTGAATAGCGCTTTACATGTACACGAATATTTATCGAAACTTGTTTGCCGTTTGTTTAAAGTTCCGTCTTCATCGATATGTTTTTACAGCAGACATTATAAAAATGTTTCGCCAAATTTGGCTTGCTAAGAATCATCGTGACTTCCAAAGGATAATTTGGGGGGAGGATCCCAGCCTTCCATTGAAGCAGTACCAATTATGTATGGTCACCTATAGCACGGCGTGTGCTCCCTTTCTGGCAGTCAGGGTACTTCAACAAATAGCTCAGGATTACAAGATAACACATTCTCGCGGAAGCCGCATACTTCTAGAAGACTTCTACGTTGACGACGTTTTGACGGGTGCCGAGTCAGAGACTGAGCTGCTGCAACTGCGTGATGAACTAGTACATTTATTGAAGCTGGCTGGCATGGAACTCAGCAAATGCGTGTCAAATTCTTCGAAATGGGATCAGTAACTGCCTGCGCAGCATGAGATATTCCCGGAGGAAGTTGCGAAGGTACTTGGGCTTTATTGGAAACCTAAGGAAGATATTCTAACTTATTCTGTTAAAACCAAAACTCAGCCGACCATTAACAAAAGGCAAATCCTCTCAGATGTACCCCGTTTATTTGACCCTTTAGGCTTATTGGCCCCTATCGTTGTTCGAATCAAAATTATGTTTCAGTTACTATGGTTACAAAATTTGTCATGGGATGAAGCTTTGTCTGCCAATATGGCAGAAATTTGGACACAATACCATCAAGATCTTAGTGAGGCAAGTGAAATAAAAATTGATCGATTTGTGCCGAATCATGTTGACAAAATAGAAATTCATGGGTTTTCAGACGCTTCAACAAAAGCATATGCAGCGGCATTTTATTTGCGTTTTGAAAAAGATAATGAGGTCACAATAAAAACAATATCTCTACCCAGACTAGAGCTTAGTGGGGCACTCTTACTTTCTCGTCTAGTGAAGGTTATACTCGAAATTATTCAGCGACGGGAATCCAGGGTGTACGCTTGGTGCGACTCCACAATTGTGCTGTCCTGGCTTTCGATACCACCGGTTAAACTTAAGACATTCCTAGGTAATAGAACATGCGAAATATTGACTACTCTTCCACGAAGTGTTTGGCATCATATAATTTCTACAGAGAATCCAGCGGATTGTGCATCACGTGGAATGTCGGCAGCCTTACTTCGTGATTTCGATTTGTGGTGGAAAGGTCCATCATGGCTTCGTAACAAATGTGAGTTCAATGAGGTGTTAGAGAAGAGTGGCCATTTTACATTTCGAACAAACGACGAAGTTTCAGGTGAAGTCAAAGGCAACACAATTAGTATGCACAGAGAGTAATGTATTTGATTGTCTCATCGACCGCGTATCCTCATGGCAACGGCTACTTCCGACAACAGCATATGTTCTACGTTTCATTAACCATACTCGTAAACGTTCAGTCAAAACTTCTCATGCTTTAGTCTTCGAGGAAATATCAAACGCGCGTGATGTTCTTTTGCGTCATTCTCAAAGATGCTTCAAAGATGAGGTGCAAGCACTTAAACTTAAAGTAGAAATAAGCCGACGTTCACCGATTCTTAAGTTAGCCCCGGTTTTGGATGACAAGGGCGTTCTTCGCGTTGGTGGAAGAATATCTCATTCAGAATTATGTGAAGAAACCAAACACCTCATTATACCACCAAAATTGTGTAAGGTTACTCATCTTTTACTGTTGGAATCTTATACGTAAAATAACGTACAACTCTGCAAGGTGCTTTCGGTTACGCCATGCTTCGACGTCACAATTCATGGCTGATTTACCCCCAGTTCGTGTCCGTCAAGCATTTCCCTTCCAGCGCTCCGGAGTCGATTACGCTGGACCAATTACTTTAAAATTATATCGAGGTAGAAATGCACGTCAGTCCAAGGGATATGTTTGCATTTTCATGTGCCTGACCACATCAGCAATCCACATAGAACTGGCTAGCGATTTATCTACTGATTGTTTTCTATCAGCACTTCGGTTCATGGCACGCAGGGGTAAATGTACACAATTATTTAGCGACAAATGGCGTCTAGAGTTTTGAGTGAGATGCGCCAGCTTGCAAAGTCACAGGGGCATAACAACATAATAAGCGAAGTCTTGGCTCACGACGGAATACGCTGCAATTTTATTCCTCCTCAGGCACCTCACTGGGGTGGAATTTGGGAGTCAGCCGTGCGCTCCATTAAACTACATTTGCGCCAAGTTATTGGGAATTCTATCCTCATAGCTGAGCAGTTGGATACTCTTTTAATACAGATTGAGGCAGTGGTGAATTCAAGGCCAAGGTGTGGCTTCCGATTCTGATGTTAATTACCTATCTCCCTCTCATTTCTTAATAGGTCGACCACTAACAATGGTAACCGAAGAAAGCCTACAGGATATCAATGAAAATAAGCTCGATTATTGGCAACACGTACAAAATATGTATCAAAGATTTTGGCGCCGCTGGCACAAAGAATATTTAACATCTTTACAAAACCGGCCCAAATGGAACAAACGTACAAAGAATATAGTAGTTGGAGACATTGTAATAATAAAAGAGCCAAACGCACCACCTGCGTCTGGCCAATGGAAAATGTATTGGAAAAATTCCCTGGGGCAGACGGGCTAGTCCGCGTCGTGAAACTTTGTACCATCCGAAGAGAAATAATACGACCAATAACGAAGATAGTGATTCTGCCAACTTCTGAAACAGTGTTTCAGCGGTGCCCGGAATGTTAAGGAATGCTATAACAATTACATATATATTACAAAGTGCATGTTAAGGTATATTACAAAGTGCATGTTAAGAAAATATATATGTATATGTGTATATGTTGTGAGGGTACAAAGCCCTCGGCTTTTGGGTCCTCACACTCCCCCCTCACCTACCGCAATGAGATCCACCATCACCAGCCCAGTGCGTGTGATGCGTATGCGGTAGAGGTGTCCTTCAACAAAGCCCTTGAAGGGCTGCTGTAGTTGAGGTTGCCGTTGACCTCGCTGGCGATACGGCTTAATGTTTCGCTGTCGTCGTTGTTCATTGTTGAGGCTACCATTGAACTCGCTGGCCATATGGCTTAATGTTTCGCTGCCCTTCCAGTCGGTGGTGTGTGTGATGCCAGTCTGTACTTTAAATGAAAAACTGGTGGATTTTCCTTAGGGTGTTCCCACCATATATGGTGGATTTGCAAAAAAATTTGGTATATCATGAGCCTAGTTAAAGAATATATTTATGTGATTATGTAATTGTGGTTAGAGTTTCCGAGCTTTGAGTGGTTGATCCGACGTCCGGGTACTACTTGAAATGAAAATTCCTTGTGTATGATTTGACACTGTTTCGGTTGGACGTGTCCGTTACTACCGATTTGTTCCGGGTTGAAATAAAATCTTAAAAAATAGTCTGTTATTCCGCAGTTGTCTCGGGTGTGTGATCGTTTAGGGCTGCCATAGCGAACTGCCTTCCTAGGTGAAGTCTTGATCCATGTGTCGGTCGTTTGTATCTGATTCTCTGGAAATGTTCGTGCCTGATTATCCGCAATGTTTCGCACTTGACGGTCTCTGTATGCTATCAGCTGTTGACTTGTACCTTGGTTCTCTCCGTGTTGTCTCTCGGTTCTTCGCTGACTCGGGTGAGCTTACAGCAAATGGCTACCTCGCTGTTCTCTCTCTGTTGTTGTACCTCGGAAATATTGCTTGCTGTTCCATTGGACGATGTTGACGGAGTTTGATGTTCACTAGCGTTGGTTGCGTGGTATGCGTTGAGCTCACTTAGGTGGGCAGTCCTCCTCCTTCCTCTGAAGACTTTGTCTAGCTCTACGATCACTGGTGAGACAAAGTTCGTTACCCGGTGAGGTCCACTTTACCTGGGCGCTAGTTTGGCTGCAAAGTTATCCACCGCTTTTGACTTCTTCTTAAATTGTAATACTTCGCTTGCTCTATAGATGATCTCTCTTGCTTACGTCGTACCATCTCGAATATTTCTTTCATTCTCGTTGACTTCTCTCCTGGGATCGATAATTACTCACCTGTACCAAATGTTTGCTCATCGTAAAGGCTGCTGGGAATTCTCGGTTCCCTCCCTTGTACTATGTATGTTGCACTATAACCGGTCGATTCACATACGCTTGTATTCAATGCCAGCGTTATCTCTGGTAACAACTCATCCCATGTCTTCTGCTCTTGTCCCGTAAATTGCGCTATCATCCCCTTTATGTTCCTGTTTGCACTCTCTGTCGGGTTCTCCTGCGGTGTGTGCGGTGCCGTTAATTGATGTTTCACGCCAAGTTCCTCCAAAAATCTCTTAAAACGTCTGCTGATAAACTGCGCACCGTTGTCCGTAATAAATACTTTTGGGACGTCGAACCGTGCCAAAATCCTCTCTCCAAATCCTCTTATTAAACATTCTGTCGTTGCCTTTCTGATTGGTGTTACCTCTACCCATTTTGAAAATTTGCCTAGGAAGACTAATGCCATTGTGTTGCCATGCTTCGATCGTGGCATTGGACCAACAAAGTCTGCACAGACTGTTGCCCAAGGCTCCTCTGAAATCTTCGTTAGCATCTTACCCGCGGCTGGCTGTTGACTTGGTTTGTATATTTAACATGTGTGACACTGCTGTACGTACTTTCTTATATCCCTGAACATTCCTAGCCAGTGTTGTTGCTCTTGATATCGAGCTCGGATGCCCATATGCCCTGTGCTCGGTTTGTCGTGAATCTCCTCTAGCACTCTGCGGCTCTGTGGAGTCAGCACACATAGCTTCCATGGCACTGCATCGTCGCCATCCACTTGACTTCCTATGCGTCTGTACAACTTTCCATCCTCGATAACGTACTCTGGGAATTTCTATGGGGCCTTTCTTACATCTGACATCTTTGTTTTAAGCCACTTACACTCGGCTTTTCCGTCATCCATCGTCAAAGTACCCAACTGCTCGTCCATCGGTTGCCTTGATGGTGCATGTGCCACAACGTTCAACTTTCCTTTTCGATACTGTACGTCAAATGAGTATTGCTGTAGTTCCAGCGCCCATCTCGTAATCCGACCAGTCGGACTCTCTATCACATTCAACCATTTCAACGCTAGGTGATCTGTTATTACTGTAAACTTGTAGTTCATATCTGCCTTGTTTAACCTGCGGCTTGCGTATGCTATTAGTCGCTCTTCGTCGCCTGATCCTTGCGTAAGTACTACATCAAGACCAAAATCACCACCATTTACTACCTTTCTTATGCATCGATTAAAGGGTGTGAGACTTGTGAAAAAACCGGCACTAATCTTCTAAACCACGACACGACCCCTAGGAAACGTCGTAACTCTCGAATGTTCTTCGGTGGTTCCAGTTATTTGTTGGCTGCTATCTTGTCTGGGTCGGTATGGATGCCTTCCTCGCTAACGACATGACCTAGATATTTGAAACTTTTCTTAAAAAACTCAAATTTTTCCGGGTTTATCCTCAAGTTCGCTCTATGCAGTCTTCGAAATACTTCTGTTAAATGTGCAACGTGTTCTTCCAATGTTTTGCTTATAATAATAATATCGTCCAGATAAGTAAACGCGTATGGATCCAATTCTGGTCCTTTGACACGATCTAGTGATCTCTGGAAAGTTGCTGGGACTGAGTGCAAGCCAAATGGCATTACCCTCCATTGGTATAGTCCACGCCCAGGTACTGTGAGTGCGGTGTATTGCTTGCTGCTTGCTTCCATAGGGATTTGCCAATATCCATTTTTCAAGTCGAGGCTACTGATAAATCTCGTGCTTCTTAATTTGTCCAAGATATGTTGTATACGTGGTAAAGTGTATGCGTCTGGTACTGATCTTGCGTTTAGTTGACGGTAGTCTACGCAGAGTCTCCACTTACCATTCTTCTTCTTTGGCAAAACTATGGGTGCGCTGTGCGGGCTATTCGATGGTTCGATGTAACCTTTTTCGATCAGTTCGTCGATTTCCTTGATGATAATTTCTTGCATTTTCGGATTCTTCGGATAGTACCTTTGCTTAATTGGACGGTCGTCTCTCATAACTATTTTGTGCGTGGCCACGTTCGATCCTCCTGATATCTTTGCGAACACCTGTAATTCTTGGCTGAGAAATTTACTCACCGAATCATTTGCCTTGCTAGTTATTATCGCCGCCATTGGGTTGTGTTTCTTGAAATCTTCGCTATTCGTTTCGACCATAGTTGTACATGTCGCTACTTCTTGCTTCCGTTCGTCTACTCTAAACGTTATTTCTTGACCATCACATCTCTTCTCCAGGTCTACCTTCGCCAGATAGTCCGTGCCAATTACCACCTCATCGCTCAGTCCCGGTAGGATTAGCATCTCGTTCCGCTGCACTTTATCACACATTCTTTATTCTGCATCTACCGTTTCTTTGATTATTATTGCACTGCCGTCGCCCATTCTTACTCGCGTCTTTACTTCCTTGAATTTGCCAGCTTTTAATCTTTTCGCCATTGCATCACTTATAAAGCTCCTCGTCGCTCCCGTTCCAATCGCTGCTACCGCTTCTTCTCCGTTCACGTACGTTGTTACCAATATGCGGCCCTTTGTGTATTTGTACATGTCTAATTTCTCCGAGGTTGTACCTCCGAAGACTGCATCCCTCGGGTCCAATGTGGTCTCTGGTCGTTTCCCTGTGGCTTCCTACAACAATCACGAGAGCACGCCTATCTTACCACATGTCCAGAAAAATTCTCTTCTTATGCCTCTGCACCCGTATGAAAAGTGACCACCTCTTCCGCATCGTCTGCAGGCCGTTCTTGTGTGTACATATTCTTGCTGTGGCTCTGACCTCTGCTGTTGTTGGACTTCAACTCGCTCCTCCTCTCTTTGGCCTTTTGGTTGGCCGTATTGGTTCCCTGTCAGGAGTAATATTTTTATAGTCTTAAGCTAAACTTAGCAGCTCCTCAAGATTGCTGACCTCGCTCCATTTTGTATATAGTTGGTACTCTCTGCGAGAGTTTCTGTAGATGCGGGTTAGTTTCTGCTCCTCGGTGTAGCCCGCGTGACGCATGAGTCCTTGAAGTACTAAGACATAATCTTTAAATAGCTCACCTTGTCGTTGTACGCGCATTCGAATTTCATCTTCCAATTGCTCTAAGTATCGGGAGCTTAGGAAGAACTTCCGGAAGTCCTTCTTGAAGGCGTCCCACTCTTGTAAGTGCAGGTTATTATTCCTATAACATAACAACGCTTTGTCCTTCAACAACTCCGGCAGCGCTTTTGGAATTATGTTGCGGTTGATTTCATACCCATTAGCTAGCTCCTCCACTCTTTCGATGAATCCTAGGGGATCTTTGCCTCCGTCGTACTTTAATCTCCACTTCCTTACTCTTTCCTTGATCGTTGCATATGTGCCAGGCTGCTGAATATAATGTATCGCTGGTTGGCCGATATCCAGCTGATTGGATGCACCATTTGCCTGTCTATCATTTGCCACTGTTCTGCTGCATATCCTCGTAGTATTAGCCCAGAAATGTGAAATCCGTGTTCACCTGTTCCTCGCTGAAGCTCTGAAATTATGTCTTAAAATTTGTATTTAAATCTGCTCGCGAGCCATAAATGTGACTCGGCTCTGCTCGGGCACCAAAATGTGACGGACTTTTCCTTTGGTTTTACCGGGGTTGGCCTCAGTCCGTCCAGGGTTACTGAAAGTAAAAATCCTTATTCCCTTGCTTTGTAAGAGGTGACTGAGGTAATAAAGCCCTCGGCCAACCTTTGTGGTCGAATGGAGTAAAAAACCCTCCAGATGAATATACTTTAGTACAAATGAAGTCAAAACCTTCAGCTGCACTCTTGGTCGGTAGTCATAAAACCTACCGACTCGTATGGCTGTCTCCTAATCTCTCAATTTTTATGCGAATTCGTCGCCCTTATATACTAATTTTGCACGCACGCAAAGGGTTATTTTATAATAACAATTTCTATTTAATAATATTAACAATATATTACAACAGCTATTCCGGTGAATATTTCTTTCCATAAATATCAACGCACCATAATACTCCTTGTTGAATACAATGCATTTGTATTTGCCCGCACACCGTGCTTTCCAGCCTTCGCTTTGACTATTGTGTGTTTGTACATTTGTTTGTTGTCACCTGATTCTAACGTTGTGTTTTGCTTTGCTCAATGCTTCTGTTGTACGGCGTGCGTTGGTGTGTTGTATGCTAGTGCATAAGTATGTATAGCAAATTTCCAATTAGTAGCGGCGCTTATTTTTGACGACTTGCTGCTGATCTCCGTTCACTTAAGTTATTATGTATATTGTATTTGTAGCTGGGTGCATTGGATTTTGCGTGTGCAAAGGGTTGGTTGACCGATGCATTTTTATGTTTTGTGCGTATCTACTTCCCTCCCAAATATCCAATGCATGTTGGGGTGATCCTATATTTAAAATTTATGTGGGCGGAAATGTAAATATTTTGCTTGCGTGCAAAAGTGCGCTAGTCTTATTTGTACTTCAATTTGGTAATCATTAATTCAATATAAAGCAGAATATTGTTACGAATAATAGCAACACTAAGGGGTACTGTCATCTCTAACCGAAGCTAAGAGTGACTTGTATGCACATCCATAAATCAATCATTATGTATCTACATAAACGAATCAATCATTATGTCTGCACATATGTACATACACGCAGCGGAGAAGCAACGCACAAACACATGCAGATAGCTTATCTGAGATACTCTCAAAAGTATGCAATTGTAATTGTGGAAGTGTCGCTCACAAATACACGCGCATATGAGAGCTATACACCTGCATCTGTAGTTATAATTTTATGGCAGTAACTAAGTAAATTCTTGAAGCGCCTATAAGGTGCAATGAGCAAATCACAGAGTATAAAAGCACCAACAGTAGAGACGCGAGAGTCAGTTTTTATTAAGCACGCTATCTGCCGAGCAATAGTAGAGTTATTTATTGTGAAGTACTTTAATAAAGGCCATTTTGCATTATTAAATATTGGAGCTATTTATTCAACAGTTTAGTGATTCGAACTTAGAAGAAGGTTGCAAATAAGAGGATTTGCAGTAAGTTCGTTACAATTGGTGTAAGAAGAGGAATTGTTGAATAAATTCCGAAGATTGGGAATACAACTTGGACTGGCATGGGTTGAGTGAATTGAGGATCCAGCAACTGAAAAAGGAGTTGGAGAGCGGTGGATTGAATACAACCGGCAATAAGATCGAACTTCAAGCACGGCTACGAGAGGTAATGGAGTCGCAAGGAATTCATGTGGACGAGTATGTCTTTTATCCTGATGGGGACGAGACAACAACAAAAATTTAAGAGAAAAACCAAACATCGCAGACGGTTACGAGCACAGACTTGAACACGATTTTGGTTACAATATCTGCTCAAACATCGACAGTGTCATCTCAACTGGCAGAATAGAAGACATATATGGCATCCCAACTGGAAACACAGGAGACACGCATAACATCCAAGATGGAAACTCAACTGGATGAACAGAAATCATATATGGCATCTCAACTGGAATCGCAGGAGACACGCATAACATCGAAGATTGAAGCACAGGAAACGCGTATTTCAGAAATGTCGACACAGATTACATCAAAGATGGAAGCACAACTGAATGAACAAGAGACACGCATAACAATACAACTCGAAGCGCACGAGGCACGTAAATCATCAAAACTCGAAGCGCGCATGGACGAGAAAATAATGCAGTTTGAGAAAAAAATCGAGGCCGAGGTGTATGCTTTGAGAGGTCGTATACAGGAGTTGGAACTAAATCGCCCAGCTGTTTCAGCAAGCAATACGAAGGTAAAAACTCCATCTTTTGGCGGCCTGTTCCTTTTCAGGTGTTTAAGATTCAGTTTGAGAAGACCGCAGCAGTGAACAACTGGAGTGCTGAAGATAAAGTTGCTGCACTATTCGTGGCATTGAAAGGATATGCTGTTGAAATCCTACAGACTATTCCCGAGGGAGAGCGGAAGAACTACGAAACATTAATGAGCGCTCTAGAGAGGCTATACGGAAGCGAACACAGGAAGCAGATACACCAAATAGAGTTGCAAAACCGTTACCAATAAGCTAATGAGATTTTGCAATATTTTGTTTCGGATGTTGGAAGGTTGGCTCATTTGGCAAATGCGGACGCACCCGTGGAATACACCGAGAGGGTAAAAATCCAGAGTTTTATAAATGGCATACGGGACTTCGAAACGAAGCGAGCCACATACGCAAACCCAAAGCCAACATTCGCAGAAACGGTATCACATGCTCTGATTCAGGAAACAGCGTCGCTTCTGTGTAAGTCAGTTTTCAAAGCACGCCGTGTGGTAGTAGAAAGGCCAGAGAGGGTAGACGCAATATTGGAGGCGCTGAAAGGATC
This sequence comes from Eurosta solidaginis, assembly GCF_040869045.1. Lineage (NCBI taxonomy): Eukaryota > Metazoa > Arthropoda > Insecta > Diptera > Tephritidae > Eurosta > Eurosta solidaginis. The sequence goes on along the minus strand of NC_090322.1, from coordinate 106,938,804 downwards.
GCAAAAGCGGAATGAAAGAGTTATCAAATGCGGGAAACCCGGTCACATTGCACGTCATTGAGATCTTGATCCTAGTGGTTTCAACAGCATGGGTGGTCTTAATAACAAAGATGGAAGGGATGAGCAAGAGCGAGTAAGATGTAGGGATCGAGAGGTAGCTCCAGCCATTGAATGTCCTGTGATATCTGTGTCGCAAATTGGTAGAAAATCGAGCAATCTTACCGTCAGAGGGAATGTGGATGGCAATGAACGTGTACTGACTGTAGATACGGGCGCATCTCATTCCTTAATTCGATCTGACTTGGTCAACAGGAAAGTAAAATCGTTACCTGTAGCAAGGTTGCGTACGGTCACTGGCGAGTATAACCAAGTCCAAGGAGAAGTGATATGTGAGGTATTAATTGGAAAGGTCATGGTTCTACACAAATGCATTGTGGCGGAGATTGTTGATGAAGTGATATTGGGAGTGGACTTCTTAGTTGACCATGACATCAGGATCGATATGCGGAGAAAGATTATGCGCTATAAGAACCAGAATGTGCCACTTAGCTTCAGTTTGGAAAAGCAGTAATCGAGTACTGGTGGAGAAGAGTCGACAAAGACCACGGAAGTCAAAGGTAAAAGTTGATGGAACGAATTGGCCAAAAAAAACCAAATCAAAGATACCTGCGAAAGAAAAACTGGCATTGACAAACCCTAATGGACGCACAAAAACGAATGCGAATCCCAGAAAGAATGCGAGGGTAGTTTCAAGCCGGGGCGCACTACAGTTGTAGAACGTGGGAACGATACTGATTATGCGAAGCCAATCCGTCAAGCGCAAGCTCTAAGGAGTAGTTCATTGGCCAAAGAACAGAGTGTGAAAGAACGGCCCAGGGTAATTAGTAGTAAGATAAAACACAGGTACGACAAGGAAAATAATTCGGAAGGTTTCCGGAAGGGAGATTTGGTACTGCTGTACAACATGCAATGATCAGTGTACGCTTCAAAGGAAAAAACAGCAACAAATTTAGCATAGACAAAGGCGTACGACAAGGGTGCGTCCTATCGCCGCTGCTTTTCATAGTATAGTAGTGCTGGACGATGTCATGAAGCGCACAAACGCAGAAGCCCCAGATGGGTTACAATGGAGGCTGAATCAGAAACTAAGTGATTTAGACTACGCTGATGATATCGTCTTCACTAGTCACACACTAGCTGCTGTTGCCGCAAAACTCCAGCGACTCGAAATCAACGCCCGCGCAGTCGGTTTGAAAATTAACTACGCAAAAATTAAGCTAATGAGACTGCAAACAATGAACATATCTCCTCTCCAACTTGTATCAAATGGCAGCACTACCGTCATTGAGGATGTACAAATTACTAAAGATGGCGGCGCAGAATCGGATGTATCTGCAAGGATCTGCAAGGCACGAACTGCATTCCACAGGTTAGGCCGAGTATGGCGCTCTCGCATATTGTCGATGAAAACAAAACTGAGGATTTTTAACACCAGCGTGAAATCAGTTCTGTTATACGGGTCCGAAACCTGGCTTTTCTCTGACCGCATTAACCGACGACTGCAAACGTTTATAAACAAGTGTCTGAGAATAGTCTGCCGTATCTTCTGGCCAAGAACAATAAGCAACGCCGATCTACTGTCACTCACGAACAACACCCCAATCTACACTGAAATTAAAAAACGTAAGTGGGGTTGGATCGGTCACACTCTCCGCAGAGATGATGACAACGTTGCCAAAATGGCCTTCCAATGTAACCCACAGGGAAGCCGGCGCAGGGGGCGCCCTCGACAAACTTGGATGCGTACGATTCTCGCTCTTCCACCGCCACCTGGAATGAAATAAGACGTTTAGCGACTTCTATCGTTCGTCTCCGCCCTATGCTCCGACTAGGAGCGATAAGTTGTGCTTCTGGATGGCTATGGTATTAGTTTTAACTTTTGCGATTGTCAACTAGATGTTCAATTCTATCTAGGAATACAACTATACAACCCTCACCGACGGAACGGTGTTCCATCCAAATATCGGTGCAGTTGGGAAGGCCCGTATAGAGTTTTGAAGAGGATCAGTGATGTCATCTATCGCATACAAACAATTGGGAAACCACGAAATAGAAGGGTGGTTCATTTGCAGAGGCTAGCAGCGGCTAGATCGAGAGATTTGTCTGATCGGGACGATCAGACTTAGGTGGAGGGCAGTGTTACGATTATTAGCAACACTAAGGGGTACTGTCATCTCTAAGCCGATTCTAAGAGTAACTTGTATGTACATCCATAAATCAATCATTATGTATCTACTTAAACGAATCAATCATTATGTCTACACATATTTACGTACACGCAGCGGAGAAGCAACGCACAAACACATGCAGATAGCTTATCTGAGATACTCCCAAAAGTATGCAATTGTAATTGTGGAAGTGTCGCTCACAAATACACATGCATATGAGAGCTTTACACCTGCATCTGTAGTTATAATTATATGGCAGTAACTAAGTAAATTCTGGAAGCGCCAGAAGATGCAATGAGGAAATCACAGAGTATAAAAGCACCAACAGTAGAGACGCGAGAGTCAGTTTTGATTAAGCACGCTATCTGTCGAGCAATAGTAGAGTTATTTGTTGTGAAGTACTTTAATAAAGGCCATTTTGCATTATTAAGTATTGGAGTTATTTATTCAACAGTTAAGTGATTCGAACTTAGCAGAAGGTTGCAAATAATAGGATTTGCAGTAAATTCGTTATAATACATATATTTTAGAGTATAATTCATTAATATATATGTACATTTCGGGTACTTCATGAAAATGTATAAACAATAGCTTCAAAGTTATAAATTCAAATATTAGGTATATTACAAAATGCATGCTAAAAAATATATATGTATATATGTATATGTTGTGAGGGTACAAAGCCCTCGGCTTTGGGATCCTCACAGCATAATTTGAAATTAATGTATTTAAAGAACATAGATACGTTTTTAATATGCCGAGCCAAAATGCGAGATTTTTCAGCTAAAATGTTAATTTCTTTTGATACGAAATTTAAATAGATATATTTTTTTTATTAATTCAAATAAAGCACCGAGAGCGAAAATTTTTAATAAAAATTGCGCAATTTTTTACTGTGCGAGAAAAAAATAGAATTATTTGTATTTATTAAACAAAAGCGCGGCAGGCGAAAATGTTTAAATAAAAATCGCCCGATTTTTATCGGAAATTTTCATATTTATGATACGAAATTAAAAGAAATATACTTCTTATTCATTCAGCCAAAGCGCCGCAGACGAAAATTTCATTAAAAAATCGCGTGGTAAGGTAAGTTGGTTCTATGTACCGGATCGACTTGGGATTTTTCCCACCAAGGGCTGTCATTTCAATGTAAGCCCATTTAATTTGTTGCGTCCCTCCCAGCAGATCATTGTAGCGGGACTGCGCCAAATTCTCTTGCTCCGGGAAGGTATCGAACCAAATCCGAGCTCTGTACCTGATCCCGGTCCAGAGAAATTGTTTTGCTGCGTTTGCCGTAAAATAATCTTTTTAGGACAGTCATACTCTTGTCAATGTGTCACGTGTAAGGGATGGGTATACCGGACGGGATGTTTCGGGCTACACCCAAAAACCCGTCATCCACGTAAATTTTACAAATCTTTTATGGCACCTTGCTGTTTACTTCCGAGTGCGTCCCGTAGTCTGCGCCTTATCGCCGCACTACCTTCTAGCAGCTTCTCTGCTCAGCTAGCCACAACAAGTACCCGATGCCGCTCGCGCCCACGGCGCCACCGGCTCATACGGCCTGTACCTGATCCCGGTCGAGAGAAATGTTTTTGCTGCGTTTGCCGGAAAAGAATTTTTTTAGTACGGTTACACTCTTATCAGTCTGCCTCGTGTAAGGGCTGGTTACACCGGACGGGAAGTTCTGGGCTAGACCCCAAACCCGTCGTCCACGTAACTTGTATCTTCTGTGGCACATTGCTGTTCACGCCCAAGGGCGTACGGTAGTCTGCGTCTTACCCCAAATTGACATCCTCCCAGCAGATCCCTGCAGCGGGAATGTGTCATACTCTCCTGCTCCGGGAAAGTATTGAAGCCAATTCGGGGCCTGTACCCGATCCCGGTCCAGATAAATTGTTTTGCACTTGTCAGTGTTTCACGTGTAAGGAATGGTTACCCCATATGGGATATTCTGGGCTAGACCCCAAAACCCTTCATCCACGTAACTTTTACAAATCGTTTGTAGCACATTGCTGTTCACGCCCTAGGGCGTACCGTACTCTGCACCTCAGCGCTTAATCCCTGTCACTTTGTCCACCGTTTGCCAGCACAGAATATATGTTTGCGACATCTGTCCAATGCAGTTCCTAACTTGGACGGTGCCACTTTACTAGATGTTCTGGTGTCAGCGACGGCAACCCCCCGATGGATTTAATCGCGCCATGCTGCCAGGCCACAAACCCAACTACACTGGGTACTCCAATGCTTACTCAATGACGTCCATGCCCAGGGCCACAACAGCACTTGCGTCCTGGCCTCCCTCAATTCAGGCGTAGTCACCCGTCACTTACCCCCAGAGTGAAGACGTCTTCCCCGTTGCACTTCAGAACATTGCAGTTAAACTGTAATGGGTTAACTGGGAAGATCACGGATATAGTTGATTTTATGAAGTGGCATAACATACGCATTGCTGCGATTGAAGAAACAAAACTCATACCAAGATCTGATTTGCAGACCTGCTCTGGGTATAACGTCCACAGAAAAGATCGCGAGAGTGCAAATGGAGGAGGTCTCGCATTTATCACCCACCACTCAGTGCAATAAAATCTATTTGATCCCGACATCGGCCGCAGGGACAGTGTCCTGGAATGTCAAGGCATATCTGTGCGGTGAGGCGATGCAAATTTAGAAATCATCAACATCTACATCCCTCCTGTCACCTGTTGCCCCACTCGATACTGCCCTGACCTCAGCGCACTACTCACTGGCGATAATCACATTATCGCAGGCGACTTCAATGCCCACCACGATCAGTGGCATTCTAACCAACAGGCGGACGGCAGGGCGAGATGTTGGCGGGCCAAATAGATGAAACGACGGTCTGCACTATAAATGGAAACGCCTCAACTTGTATAGTATGCAGCTGCCACAGTTCGGTAGATATCTCAATCATGAGCGCAGAACTCGTAAAATGTGTCAAATGACAGCCGACTGATGCCCGTCAAGGAAGCGTGCTTTCCTCAAGGTCATTGAATCTGCTTCGGATCGTTTTATTCCCGCCGGAAGAATACTAGAAATTCGGCCCTATTTTCCAGCGGAGGCCGCAACTCTAGCGAAAAAATGTGACCTTATAAGACAGCACGACCCCGCGAACCCCAAATAAGGTATATAAACCAACCCATAAAATTGCTTGTGGGTGAACACAAGCGGCCGAAATGGGAGGAACACTTAAAAAATTTTAACCTTTCTGCCGGTGTAGGTAAGCTATGGTCCACCGTAAAGTCCCAATCGAACCCGACTAAGCACAATGAAAAAATTTCCATCAGCTTTAGCGATAAAATGCTGTCGGATACGAAAAAATACACGAGCGCTTTCTGCCAACATCCAAAGAGGTTGAAGATGCCATCGTTAATGCTAAACCAACTAAAGCAGTAGGTCCAGACGGCATAGCCATGCCGATTCTTACAAAAGCAGGCAAGGAGGAATTTAATTATATAGCGCATGTCTTCAACCCATCCCTGTCCACCTTCGTCATCCCCGAAAAATGGAAAATGACCAGGGTGGTTCCGATATTAAAGCCTGGGAAACCAGCGAACATAGGAGAATGTTATCGTCCGATATCTCTCCTATCACCAGGAGCCAAGACACTTGAAGCCATTCTGCTTCCATATTTCCCTGCAAATTTGCATCTCGCCAATCATCAGCATGGCTTTCGGTAACTACATAGCACTACCACCGCGATAAGCGCCTTTAAAACGCAGGTAAATTGCGGACTAAATCAAAAACCCCACCACAGGACAGTAATCGTTGCGCTAGACCTATCAAAAGCTTTTAATACGGTCAACCACGGCACGATACTGCAAGACTTGGAAGAGTCCTCCAAGTGTAGAAAGGTGGACCGCACATTATCTGTCTGTTCGGCAAGCATCGGTGCAATTCAGGAACATAACATCTAAACCCAGAAGAATTTAACAAGGGGTACCACAGGGTGGTGCCCTATCCATGCTTTTGTCTAACTGCTACATATCGAATAAACGAACAGATAACCACTATTTTTAGCACAATATTTGAGCCTTTATACAGGAACAACAGACAAACACACAACAACAAATAAACACAAAGCAACAATCTCACAAAAAAGGTCAAACGACTAGAAGTATTGACTTTTACCTGCATCAGTCAGCCACACAAATCGATCAGTAAAAGCCAACTTCGGTTTTTGAATGAATACACAGCACATACACATAAATATGCACAAACATCTATTTTGACAATACCTGCTCATGTATCCACGAACTATAAATACAAGACAAACGGAAACAACACATCAGAACGAAAATCGACACCATTGCAAATCTTACCAAGTAGCGCAACTAACAGCTGATGGCTGAATATTCGCACATTCACACCCACAGTTCTCGATTCAGTTTCAAAAAAAAACTTTACAATTATTTAGATTAAATTTTGAAGTGAGATAATCCTTAACAATTGATGTAAATATAGAATATATAAGGCGTTTTTGTTGTTATTATTTTTATTTATATTAAAGTTTTTATAATTTTTTTAACTTTATTTTAACAATTTCATGCATTTTTAAAGCATTTTCGTGCATATAAATACAACCATGTGCATATACGTTTTGCCATTGCATTTCATACACATTCGTATTTGCCATTCTCATTGTTTCTAAATTCGTAAACAATTACTGCGGATATTTTGTGTGATTTTTCGAAAAAATTTATTATTGTTGTCAAATTTTATACTTAATCTTTGGTATTGGTGGCCAAAAAGCTTTTATGCAACAATAGTTTGCCTCACAACGCGACAATGTATTTCGTAATGTCGAAGTACTTATATGTATATGTATTTGATGTGGAAGCTTGCATTTGAGAACACGGTTGCCACTTCATTCCATTTGGTTCTTTTTCGGCACGGTTTTGGTACGTTTATTTCTTTTTCACTGAAACTGAAACAAAAATTCAAAGTACTGCTAATAAAATTTTCCGCAAATGTATTATCCACATATAATTTTCAATTTACTTCAATGGAATTCTTACAACGAAAATTGCTCTATAAATAAAATGTAGCAGAACAATGACATTTCACCTGGGAGATAAATTAGGCGCGGCATTAACAAGTAAGTGTTTAATATTCGGGAAAACACATTGTCATTAATTTTTGATGAAACAACGGAATTATCAGAAAAAGATTCAATTATTATACAGTTGAAACTTTTAAGACGCTTCATTTTTAGTCTGAGTTCAAAACTCACACTTACTGAATATAGGCTCCGATATGAAGCTTAAACCGTAAGGAAAAATGTAAGCATCTACAAAAATAGCATTAACACAATTGCTTGGTTTTATTTACGATTTATTGAGTTTGCCACAATGCAAATTTTTTAACCGTTCCTTACTAAAACCTAACCGGGCTATACATTTTATTTCATTACAATCAATCAAACCTAGGTTCACAAAGTTTGATTGGTGAAAGACATAGTCTTATCCTAGAAATTTGAAAATATAATACCTAAAGGTACACTATATTTTTGTTTGCGCAGTTTGAACTAAAGCCAAGTGTCTCCTTTATTAAAATTTTATATAGGAAACCACTGAAACATCCTACAATTTGTGCTTTTTACAACAAATACGGTGTGGCAACCGTGTTTGAGAATGCACGTGATAAGGTTGCATTTTTCCGAACTAAATTTTTTTTTTAAATAATGAAATAGTAGTATGCAAGCGACTGCCATAGTAGTAGACATGTACATGAATATTGTGAACAAAGTTTAAAACTAAAAAAGTTTTCTTTGAAATATAATCTAATAGAAGGACACAAGGCGTAGCTTCATAGACGCATATTAGGCACAGCATAAGCAATCTTGAGGTGTAGAGAGAACTTAGCTGCATGCCATATTTTGCAGGCGTCTACGAAGCTACGCCTCTTGTGTATCTTGCCTAAGTTCAACTTTTTAGGAGATCCAACATTTTTAATTAATATTGATAAATAACATCTAAAGCAAATTAGCTTAAGGTGACTTTTGCGTCGTTTTGGCACCTGCGTTGCGTCTACATCTGACTTTGAACACATGCGCTTTAATTGCTTCAATCCATAAGCAACGCAATGCCAACGTCAAAGCTACACACAAATAATTAAAAACTTACGTTCTCCTTGAAGTTTCTTGCATTAAAAAAAAAAACATATTTTCTATCGCCGTTCAACTAAATAAAAAACGTAATTATTCATGTCGATTTCGTGATCGATCAGCGGAGACGGCGACGCAATCTGATGAGGGCACAACAGACCAATGTTCGCAGTGAAATTCTCATTGAGGAATAAATCGTAAAACTAAAAATCATGTTATTATAAAGTATATGTGAAGTCCCATAGATAAAATGAGTAATAGAATGAAGATTCGATTGTATATTACATTTTTAAAGTGAAAATCTCCTGCTAAAAAAGGAGCAAAACCTAACTACATATTGTGACGAATATTAGCAACACTAAGGGATACTATCATCTCTAAGCCGATACTAAGCAGTCACTTGTATGTTCATAAACTAATCAATCATAATGTATACACATATGTACATACAAGCAGCGGAGAGATACTCACAAAAGTATACAATCATTAGCAAAATAGTTCTCACATATACACACGCATATGGCTATGCGAGAGACTATAAACTACAAATTCACACGCATATATCTGAGATACTCACAAAAGTATGCAATCATCGGTGGAAGTATTACTCACATATACACGCGCATATGGCTATGCGAGAGGTTATACAAGTTCAGCTGTAGTTTATAGCTAGTAAGTTTATAGCTGGTAACTTAGTAAATTCTAGAAGAAGAAACGCCTAGAAGTATGCGAAAGAGACAGCAGAAAGTATAAAAGGAGCGAAAGCTTAGTAACCAGAAATCAGTTTGATTTAAGCGGGCTATCAGTTGCGAAGTATAAGTGTTATTGTGAAATATTTTCAAAGTAGTCTAAAACGACCATCTTGCATTATTGAATATTTATTCAACAGTTTAACGATACGAACGTTAGTAGAAGGTTGCAATTAAGTGGAATTTTACTAAATTCGTTACAATTGGTGTCAGAAGAGGAATTGTTGAATAAATTCCGAAGATTTCGAATACGAAATTGCCCAAATGGTACAAATTGCCATTTTTGGTGTGCGTTTGTACATGTTATTATTTTGCTCGTTTTTATCCTGTTTTAAATTAATCGGGTTCAATTTACAAAAGTGTTTTCTCCTTTAAACTAAAAAATGTGTTATTTGCATGTCTTATTGCGTTCATTGTGGCATGGAAAACTTTCAACGTACGTTCTTTCAAAGTGACACCAGAACGACGCAAAAGTCTAATAAATTTGGGCCTTTAGAGGAAAGTAACACAGCAATGTTGTTATGGCAACACTCATATCGACTTTCGATAATCAGCTGTAACACAATTGTGTTAACACTTCAAAGTTAACACTCAAAAATCAGTGTCATTACCCACCCATAGTAGGCAGCAGGGGACGAGACAACAACAAAAATTTAAGAGAAAAACCAAACATCGCAGACGGTTACGAGCACAGACTTGAACACGATTTTGGTTACAATATCTGCTCAAACATCGACAGTGTCATCTCAACTGGCAGAATAGAAGACATATATGGCATCCCAACTGGAAACACAGGAGACACGCATAACATCCAAGATGGAAACTCAACTGGATGAACAGAAATCATATATGGCATCTCAACTGGAATCGCAGGAGACACGCATAACATCGAAGATTGAAGCACAGGAAACGCGTATTTCAGAAATGTCGACACAGATTACATCAAAGATGGAAGCACAACTGAATGAACAAGAGACACGCATAACAATACAACTCGAAGCGCACGAGGCACGTAAATCATCAAAACTCGAAGCGCGCATGGACGAGAAAATAATGCAGTTTGAGAAAAAAATCGAGGCCGAGGTGTATGCTTTGAGAGGTCGTATACAGGAGTTGGAACTAAATCGCCCAGCTGTTTCAGCAAGCAATACGAAGGTAAAAACTCCATCTTTTGGCGGCCTGTTCCTTTTCAGGTGTTTAAGATTCAGTTTGAGAAGACCGCAGCAGTGAACAACTGGAGTGCTGAAGATAAAGTTGCTGCACTATTCGTGGCATTGAAAGGATATGCTGTTGAAATCCTACAGACTATTCCCGAGGGAGAGCGGAAGAACTACGAAACATTAATGAGCGCTCTAGAGAGGCTATACGGAAGCGAACACAGGAAGCAGATACACCAAATAGAGTTGCAAAACCGTTACCAATAAGCTAATGAGATTTTGCAATATTTTGTTTCGGATGTTGGAAGGTTGGCTCATTTGGCAAATGCGGACGCACCCGTGGAATACACCGAGAGGGTAAAAATCCAGAGTTTTATAAATGGCATACGGGACTTCGAAACGAAGCGAGCCACATACGCAAACCCAAAGCCAACATTCGCAGAAACGGTATCACATGCTCTGATTCAGGAAACAGCGTCGCTTCTGTGTAAGTCAGTTTTCAAAGCACGCCGTGTGGTAGTAGAAAGGCCAGAGAGGGTAGACGCAATATTGGAGGCGCTGAAAGGATCGCAAAAGCGGAATGAAAGAGTTATCAAATGCGGGAAACCCGGTCACATTGCACGTCATTGAGATCTTGATCCTAGTGGTTTCAACAGCATGGGTGGTCTTAATAACAAAGATGGAAGGGATGAGCAAGAGCGAGTAAGATGTAGGGATCGAGAGGTAGCTCCAGCCATTGAATGTCCTGTGATATCTGTGTCGCAAATTGGTAGAAAATCGAGCAATCTTACCGTCAGAGGGAATGTGGATGGCAATGAACGTGTACTGACTGTAGATACGGGCGCATCTCATTCCTTAATTCGATCTGACTTGGTCAACAGGAAAGTAAAATCGTTACCTGTAGCAAGGTTGCGTACGGTCACTGGCGAGTATAACCAAGTCCAAGGAGAAGTGATATGTGAGGTATTAATTGGAAAGGTCATGGTTCTACACAAATGCATTGTGGCGGAGATTGTTGATGAAGTGATATTGGGAGTGGACTTCTTAGTTGACCATGACATCAGGATCGATATGCGGAGAAAGATTATGCGCTATAAGAACCAGAATGTGCCACTTAGCTTCAGTTTGGAAAAGCAGTAATCGAGTACTGGTGGAGAAGAGTCGACAAAGACCACGGAAGTCAAAGGTAAAAGTTGATGGAACGAATTGGCCAAAAAAAACCAAATCAAAGATACCTGCGAAAGAAAAACTGGCATTGACAAACCCTAATGGACGCACAAAAACGAATGCGAATCCCAGAAAGAATGCGAGGGTAGTTTCAAGCCGGGGCGCACTACAGTTGTAGAACGTGGGAACGATACTGATTATGCGAAGCCAATCCGTCAAGCGCAAGCTCTAAGGAGTAGTTCATTGGCCAAAGAACAGAGTGTGAAAGAACGGCCCAGGGTAATTAGTAGTAAGATAAAACACAGGTACGACAAGGAAAATAATTCGGAAGGTTTCCGGAGGGAGATTTGGTACTGCTGTACAACATGCAATGATCAGTGTACGCTTCAAAGGAAAAAACAGCAACAAATTTAGCATAGACAAAGGCGTACGACAAGGGTGCGTCCTATCGCCGCTGCTTTTCATAGTATAGTAGTGCTGGACGATGTCATGAAGCGCACAAACGCAGAAGCCCCAGATGGGTTACAATGGAGGCTGAATCAGAAACTAAGTGATTTAGACTACGCTGATGATATCGTCTTCACTAGTCACACACTAGCTGCTGTTGCCGCAAAACTCCAGCGACTCGAAATCAACGCCCGCGCAGTCGGTTTGAAAATTAACTACGCAAAAATTAAGCTAATGAGACTGCAAACAATGAACATATCTCCTCTCCAACTTGTATCAAATGGCAGCACTACCGTCATTGAGGATGTACAAATTACTAAAGATGGCGGCGCAGAATCGGATGTATCTGCAAGGATCTGCAAGGCACGAACTGCATTCCACAGGTTAGGCCGAGTATGGCGCTCTCGCATATTGTCGATGAAAACAAAACTGAGGATTTTTAACACCAGCGTGAAATCAGTTCTGTTATACGGGTCCGAAACCTGGCTTTTCTCTGACCGCATTAACCGACGACTGCAAACGTTTATAACAAGTGTCTGAGAATAGTCTGCCGTATCTTCTGGCCAAGAACAATAAGCAACGCCGATCTACTGTCACTCACGAACAACACCCCAATCTACACTGAAATTAAAAAACGTAAGTGGGGTTGGATCGGTCACACTCTCCGCAGAGATGATGACAACGTTGCCAAAATGGCCTTCCAATGTAACCCACAGGGAAGCCGGCGCAGGGGGCGCCCTCGACAAACTTGGATGCGTACGATTCTCGCTCTTCCACCGCCACCTGGAATGAAATAAGACGTTTAGCGACTTCTATCGTTCGTCTCCGCCCTATGCTCCGACTTAGGAGCGATAAGTTGTGCTTCTGGATGGCTATGGTATTAGTTTTAACTTTTGCGATTGTCAACTAGATGTTCAATTCTATCTAGGAATACAACTATACAACCCTCACCGACGGAACGGTGTTCCATCCAAATATCGGTGCAGTTGGGAAGGCCCGTATAGAGTTTTGAAGAGGATCAGTGATGTCATCTATCGCATACAAACAATTGGGAAACCACGAAATAGAAGGGTGGTTCATTTGCAGAGGCTAGCAGCGGCTAGATCGAGAGATTTGTCTGATCGGGACGATCAGACTTAGGTGGAGGGCAGTGTTACGATTATTAGCAACACTAAGGGGTACTGTCATCTCTAAGCCGATTCTAAGAGTAACTTGTATGTACATCCATAAATCAATCATTATGTATCTACTTAAACGAATCAATCATTATGTCTACACATATTTACGTACACGCAGCGGAGAAGCAACGCACAAACACATGCAGATAGCTTATCTGAGATACTCCCAAAAGTATGCAATTGTAATTGTGGAAGTGTCGCTCACAAATACACATGCATATGAGAGCTTTACACCTGCATCTGTAGTTATAATTATATGGCAGTAACTAAGTAAATTCTGGAAGCGCCAGAAGATGCAATGAGGAAATCACAGAGTATAAAAGCACCAACAGTAGAGACGCGAGAGTCAGTTTTGATTAAGCACGCTATCTGTCGAGCAATAGTAGAGTTATTTGTTGTGAAGTACTTTAATAAAGGCCATTTTGCATTATTAAGTATTGGAGTTATTTATTCAACAGTTAAGTGATTCGAACTTAGCAGAAGGTTGCAAATAATAGGATTTGCAGTAAATTCGTTATAATACATATATTTTAGAGTATAATTCATTAATATATATGTACATTTCGGGTACTTCATGAAAATGTATAAACAATAGCTTCAAAGTTATAAATTCAAATATTAGGTATATTACAAAATGCATGCTAAAAAATATATATGTATATATGTATATGTTGTGAGGGTACAAAGCCCTCGGCTTTGGGATCCTCACAGCATAATTTGAAATTAATGTATTTAAAGAACATAGATACGTTTTTAATATGCCGAGCCAAAATGCGAGATTTTTCAGCTAAAATGTTAATTTCTTTTGATACGAAATTTAAATAGATATATTTTTTTTATTAATTCAAATAAAGCACCGAGAGCGAAAATTTTTAATAAAAATTGCGCAATTTTTTACTGTGCGAGAAAAAAATAGAATTATTTGTATTTATTAAACAAAAGCGCGGCAGGCGAAAATGTTTAAATAAAAATCGCCCGATTTTTATCGGAAATTTTCATATTTATGATACGAAATTAAAAGAAATATACTTCTTATTCATTCAGCCAAAGCGCCGCAGACGAAAATTTCATTAAAAAATCGCGTGGTAAGGTAAGTTGGTTCTATGTACCGGATCGACTTGGGATTTTTCCCACCAAGGGCTGTCATTTCAATGTAAGCCCATTTAATTTGTTGCGTCCCTCCCAGCAGATCATTGTAGCGGGACTGCGCCAAATTCTCTTGCTCCGGGAAGGTATCGAACCAAATCCGAGCTCTGTACCTGATCCCGGTCCAGAGAAATTGTTTTGCTGCGTTTGCCGTAAAATAATCTTTTTAGGACAGTCATACTCTTGTCAATGTGTCACGTGTAAGGGATGGGTATACCGGACGGGATGTTTCGGGCTACACCCAAAAACCCGTCATCCACGTAAATTTTACAAATCTTTTATGGCACCTTGCTGTTTACTTCCGAGTGCGTCCCGTAGTCTGCGCCTTATCGCCGCACTACCTTCTAGCAGCTTCTCTGCTCAGCTAGCCACAACAAGTACCCGATGCCGCTCGCGCCCACGGCGCCACCGGCTCATACGGCCTGTACCTGATCCCGGTCGAGAGAAATGTTTTTGCTGCGTTTGCCGGAAAAGAATTTTTTTAGTACGGTTACACTCTTATCAGTCTGCCTCGTGTAAGGGCTGGTTACACCGGACGGGAAGTTCTGGGCTAGACCCCAAACCCGTCGTCCACGTAACTTGTATCTTCTGTGGCACATTGCTGTTCACGCCCAAGGGCGTACGGTAGTCTGCGTCTTACCCCAAATTGACATCCTCCCAGCAGATCCCTGCAGCGGGAATGTGTCATACTCTCCTGCTCCGGGAAAGTATTGAAGCCAATTCGGGGCCTGTACCCGATCCCGGTCCAGATAAATTGTTTTGCACTTGTCAGTGTTTCACGTGTAAGGAATGGTTACCCCATATGGGATATTCTGGGCTAGACCCCAAAACCCTTCATCCACGTAACTTTTACAAATCGTTTGTAGCACATTGCTGTTCACGCCCTAGGGCGTACCGTACTCTGCACCTCAGCGCTTAATCCCTGTCACTTTGTCCACCGTTTGCCAGCACAGAATATATGTTTGCGACATCTGTCCAATGCAGTTCCTAACTTGGACGGTGCCACTTTACTAGATGTTCTGGTGTCAGCGACGGCAACCCCCCGATGGATTTAATCGCGCCATGCTGCCAGGCCACAAACCCAACTACACTGGGTACTCCAATGCTTACTCAATGACGTCCATGCCCAGGGCCACAACAGCACTTGCGTCCTGGCCTCCCTCAATTCAGGCGTAGTCACCCGTCACTTACCCCCAGAGTGAAGACGTCTTCCCCGTTGCACTTCAGAACATTGCAGTTAAACTGTAATGGGTTAACTGGGAAGATCACGGATATAGTTGATTTTATGAAGTGGCATAACATACGCATTGCTGCGATTGAAGAAACAAAACTCATACCAAGATCTGATTTGCAGACCTGCTCTGGGTATAACGTCCACAGAAAAGATCGCGAGAGTGCAAATGGAGGAGGTCTCGCATTTATCACCCACCACTCAGTGCAATAAAATCTATTTGATCCCGACATCGGCCGCAGGGACAGTGTCCTGGAATGTCAAGGCATATCTGTGCGGTGAGGCGATGCAAATTTAGAAATCATCAACATCTACATCCCTCCTGTCACCTGTTGCCCCACTCGATACTGCCCTGACCTCAGCGCACTACTCACTGGCGATAATCACATTATCGCAGGCGACTTCAATGCCCACCACGATCAGTGGCATTCTAACCAACAGGCGGACGGCAGGGCGAGATGTTGGCGGGCCAAATAGATGAAACGACGGTCTGCACTATAAATGGAAACGCCTCAACTTGTATAGTATGCAGCTGCCACAGTTCGGTAGATATCTCAATCATGAGCGCAGAACTCGTAAAATGTGTCAAATGACAGCCGACTGATGCCCGTCAAGGAAGCGTGCTTTCCTCAAGGTCATTGAATCTGCTTCGGATCGTTTTATTCCCGCCGGAAGAATACTAGAAATTCGGCCCTATTTTCCAGCGGAGGCCGCAACTCTAGCGAAAAAATGTGACCTTATAAGACAGCACGACCCCGCGAACCCCAAATAAGGTATATAAACCAACCCATAAAATTGCTTGTGGGTGAACACAAGCGGCCGAAATGGGAGGAACACTTAAAAAATTTTAACCTTTCTGCCGGTGTAGGTAAGCTATGGTCCACCGTAAAGTCCCAATCGAACCCGACTAAGCACAATGAAAAAATTTCCATCAGCTTTAGCGATAAAATGCTGTCGGATACGAAAAAATACACGAGCGCTTTCTGCCAACATCCAAAGAGGTTGAAGATGCCATCGTTAATGCTAAACCAACTAAAGCAGTAGGTCCAGACGGCATAGCCATGCCGATTCTTACAAAAGCAGGCAAGGAGGAATTTAATTATATAGCGCATGTCTTCAACCCATCCCTGTCCACCTTCGTCATCCCCGAAAAATGGAAAATGACCAGGGTGGTTCCGATATTAAAGCCTGGGAAACCAGCGAACATAGGAGAATGTTATCGTCCGATATCTCTCCTATCACCAGGAGCCAAGACACTTGAAGCCATTCTGCTTCCATATTTCCCTGCAAATTTGCATCTCGCCAATCATCAGCATGGCTTTCGGTAACTACATAGCACTACCACCGCGATAAGCGCCTTTAAAACGCAGGTAAATTGCGGACTAAATCAAAAACCCCACCACAGGACAGTAATCGTTGCGCTAGACCTATCAAAAGCTTTTAATACGGTCAACCACGGCACGATACTGCAAGACTTGGAAGAGTCCTCCAAGTGTAGAAAGGTGGACCGCACATTATCTGTCTGTTCGGCAAGCATCGGTGCAATTCAGGAACATAACATCTAAACCCAGAAGAATTTAACAAGGGGTACCACAGGGTGGTGCCCTATCCATGCTTTTGTCTAACTGCTACATATCGAATAAACGAACAGATAACCACTATTTTTAGCACAATATTTGAGCCTTTATACAGGAACAACAGACAAACACACAACAACAAATAAACACAAAGCAACAATCTCACAAAAAAGGTCAAACGACTAGAAGTATTGACTTTTACCTGCATCAGTCAGCCACACAAATCGATCAGTAAAAGCCAACTTCGGTTTTTGAATGAATACACAGCACATACACATAAATATGCACAAACATCTATTTTGACAATACCTGCTCATGTATCCACGAACTATAAATACAAGACAAACGGAAACAACACATCAGAACGAAAATCGACACCATTGCAAATCTTACCAAGTAGCGCAACTAACAGCTGATGGCTGAATATTCGCACATTCACACCCACAGTTCTCGATTCAGTTTCAAAAAAAAACTTTACAATTATTTAGATTAAATTTTGAAGTGAGATAATCCTTAACAATTGATGTAAATATAGAATATATAAGGCGTTTTTGTTGTTATTATTTTTATTTATATTAAAGTTTTTATAATTTTTTTAACTTTATTTTAACAATTTCATGCATTTTTAAAGCATTTTCGTGCATATAAATACAACCATGTGCATATACGTTTTGCCATTGCATTTCATACACATTCGTATTTGCCATTCTCATTGTTTCTAAATTCGTAAACAATTACTGCGGATATTTTGTGTGATTTTTCGAAAAAATTTATTATTGTTGTCAAATTTTATACTTAATCTTTGGTATTGGTGGCCAAAAAGCTTTTATGCAACAATAGTTTGCCTCACAACGCGACAATGTATTTCGTAATGTCGAAGTACTTATATGTATATGTATTTGATGTGGAAGCTTGCATTTGAGAACACGGTTGCCACTTCATTCCATTTGGTTCTTTTTCGGCACGGTTTTGGTACGTTTATTTCTTTTTCACTGAAACTGAAACAAAAATTCAAAGTACTGCTAATAAAATTTTCCGCAAATGTATTATCCACATATAATTTTCAATTTACTTCAATGGAATTCTTACAACGAAAATTGCTCTATAAATAAAATGTAGCAGAACAATGACATTTCACCTGGGAGATAAATTAGGCGCGGCATTAACAAGTAAGTGTTTAATATTCGGGAAAACACATTGTCATTAATTTTTGATGAAACAACGGAATTATCAGAAAAAGATTCAATTATTATACAGTTGAAACTTTTAAGACGCTTCATTTTTAGTCTGAGTTCAAAACTCACACTTACTGAATATAGGCTCCGATATGAAGCTTAAACCGTAAGGAAAAATGTAAGCATCTACAAAAATAGCATTAACACAATTGCTTGGTTTTATTTACGATTTATTGAGTTTGCCACAATGCAAATTTTTTAACCGTTCCTTACTAAAACCTAACCGGGCTATACATTTTATTTCATTACAATCAATCAAACCTAGGTTCACAAAGTTTGATTGGTGAAAGACATAGTCTTATCCTAGAAATTTGAAAATATAATACCTAAAGGTACACTATATTTTTGTTTGCGCAGTTTGAACTAAAGCCAAGTGTCTCCTTTATTAAAATTTTATATAGGAAACCACTGAAACATCCTACAATTTGTGCTTTTTACAACAAATACGGTGTGGCAACCGTGTTTGAGAATGCACGTGATAAGGTTGCATTTTTCCGAACTAAATTTTTTTTTTAAATAATGAAATAGTAGTATGCAAGCGACTGCCATAGTAGTAGACATGTACATGAATATTGTGAACAAAGTTTAAAACTAAAAAAGTTTTCTTTGAAATATAATCTAATAGAAGGACACAAGGCGTAGCTTCATAGACGCATATTAGGCACAGCATAAGCAATCTTGAGGTGTAGAGAGAACTTAGCTGCATGCCATATTTTGCAGGCGTCTACGAAGCTACGCCTCTTGTGTATCTTGCCTAAGTTCAACTTTTTAGGAGATCCAACATTTTTAATTAATATTGATAAATAACATCTAAAGCAAATTAGCTTAAGGTGACTTTTGCGTCGTTTTGGCACCTGCGTTGCGTCTACATCTGACTTTGAACACATGCGCTTTAATTGCTTCAATCCATAAGCAACGCAATGCCAACGTCAAAGCTACACACAAATAATTAAAAACTTACGTTCTCCTTGAAGTTTCTTGCATTAAAAAAAAAAACATATTTTCTATCGCCGTTCAACTAAATAAAAAACGTAATTATTCATGTCGATTTCGTGATCGATCAGCGGAGACGGCGACGCAATCTGATGAGGGCACAACAGACCAATGTTCGCAGTGAAATTCTCATTGAGGAATAAATCGTAAAACTAAAAATCATGTTATTATAAAGTATATGTGAAGTCCCATAGATAAAATGAGTAATAGAATGAAGATTCGATTGTATATTACATTTTTAAAGTGAAAATCTCCTGCTAAAAAAGGAGCAAAACCTAACTACATATTGTGACGAATATTAGCAACACTAAGGGATACTATCATCTCTAAGCCGATACTAAGCAGTCACTTGTATGTTCATAAACTAATCAATCATAATGTATACACATATGTACATACAAGCAGCGGAGAGATACTCACAAAAGTATACAATCATTAGCAAAATAGTTCTCACATATACACACGCATATGGCTATGCGAGAGACTATAAACTACAAATTCACACGCATATATCTGAGATACTCACAAAAGTATGCAATCATCGGTGGAAGTATTACTCACATATACACGCGCATATGGCTATGCGAGAGGTTATACAAGTTCAGCTGTAGTTTATAGCTAGTAAGTTTATAGCTGGTAACTTAGTAAATTCTAGAAGAAGAAACGCCTAGAAGTATGCGAAAGAGACAGCAGAAAGTATAAAAGGAGCGAAAGCTTAGTAACCAGAAATCAGTTTGATTTAAGCGGGCTATCAGTTGCGAAGTATAAGTGTTATTGTGAAATATTTTCAAAGTAGTCTAAAACGACCATCTTGCATTATTGAATATTTATTCAACAGTTTAACGATACGAACGTTAGTAGAAGGTTGCAATTAAGTGGAATTTTACTAAATTCGTTACAATTGGTGTCAGAAGAGGAATTGTTGAATAAATTCCGAAGATTTCGAATACGAAATTGCCCAAATGGTACAAATTGCCATTTTTGGTGTGCGTTTGTACATGTTATTATTTTGCTCGTTTTTATCCTGTTTTAAATTAATCGGGTTCAATTTACAAAAGTGTTTTCTCCTTTAAACTAAAAAATGTGTTATTTGCATGTCTTATTGCGTTCATTGTGGCATGGAAAACTTTCAACGTACGTTCTTTCAAAGTGACACCAGAACGACGCAAAAGTCTAATAAATTTGGGCCTTTAGAGGAAAGTAACACAGCAATGTTGTTATGGCAACACTCATATCGACTTTCGATAATCAGCTGTAACACAATTGTGTTAACACTTCAAAGTTAACACTCAAAAATCAGTGTCATTACCCACCCATAGTAGGCAGCAGCAAATTCTTCGAAAGATTTATGGGCCTCTACGCGTTGGCGATGGCGAGTACAGAAAAGGATTTAACGATGAGCTGTACGAGCTTTACGCTGATATCAACATAGTCCAGCGAATTAAAATGTAGGGGTTGCGCTGACAAGGCCATATTATGCGAATGAAAGATTATTATTATTATATTTATTTATTATTACGGCGTTTTAAGCCCAAAACTTAGATTATTACAAATTATAAGTACATTTTAATAATAATAGGATTTCTAGAATTTGGGGCGTCGGAATGCATGAGATTCCTATCAGCACGGGAACTGGTAGTGCCAACGGGCGAGTCTTGTAGTCATCTAATTGGGAGGTTGGAAGGAACGTGTTCTCAATCCTGCCCTTCTCCAAGGCGTATGATTACACAGTTTTATTATTTATGCTGTCGGAGTGCATTTGATTCCGGTCAACCCAAAAGCCAGCAGCTCAGCAGAGTGATCCACTCTTATCGGACGGTTGGAAAGGACGCGTTTTTTCAATCTTCCCTGTACCAGCTTTTATGTAAACATAATTAATGATAATATATTATTCTTCCGCCATTTTTGTAGGAATAGACGTGATTCGTATGAACACTCCAACTGTTTGTCTGGGACGATATTTTCAGGAAATCTTTCCCAAATCGATTCCGAGCGATATATGTATTTGACCTGATCCATAAGGTTCCTCTTTGTCTGTTTGGATTGCCATGTACGCTCAAGGATCAGTAACATGAAATACAGTTACAAAATATTTTATCTTATTGGAAGGGTTTTGCAATATTCTAATAAACTTTTTTTGAAGGTGTTTAAGTTTTCACAATTTTTAACATGATTAGGTAGTTCATTAAAACATTTCAAGCTTTTGTAAAATATATTTTGTTTGTCCATTTCTGTTTTGAAAAGAGCTAATCTAAAATTATTATTTTCTCTGATTATGTATGTCAAAGACAGTTAGTTACGGGTGAACATTCGAAGAGTGCAGACGTGCGAGCGTGCATAAGCTCACGACAATCGGCATATGAATTTCTATTTTCTATTCTTTCTTTAAACATAAATGTCAAATTCAATTACTTTTATTAAATTACATAAACACTCGGAACGTTTTATTATTTAATCGGGTTTTAATAGTTCAGAAGTAGGATTCGCGCGGGCCTACAAAATATTTTAGACATACGTACATACATATATGTCTACCTATCGAATGTACAAAAACGAAGTTTCTCCTCAACGCGTACAGATGTATGTACCAAAATAGAGCAACGTTCTCTGCTCAAACGAAATACTTAAAACGAAAAGCTTAACAAAAGGAGCAACGTACTTGGCTCAACGGAAAATATTTCAAACGGCACTGGCAACGGCTAGTCTTTCACAGCAAACAGCAACGTTATTGTTGTAGCGAAAGACAGTGCAAAATTCAGCGAATTAAGTCTGCTAAAGGCAAGGCAGCAACGTCACATGTGTATATGTGTGTACAGGCCAACGACAATCAACGTTACGGGTGCAAACGAAGCAGTAAAGCGAACATACACATAAACACTACTCAACGTTTTAAACGGCGCAAATCAACGCTAACGCAGAGACGGCGCAGCGATCTAGCTTTACAGGAATTGGACAACGGCAGCAGACGCTACGCAGAATTGTTCTGCCTAACGGGAAAACAAACGAAAGTTGTTGTTGGCATGCTTGCTTGGGGTCGAAGTGGAAAAAATACTGGAGTGGCAAGCAGACAGCGACAAGAACGGACAGTTTTGGCAAGCAACGGCGACGAAAGGAAGCAAAAGTTAATTGCTTAAGCAACGGCTTGTAAAATAAAGGGAAAAAACTGAAGCAAAAGTCACCATGCAAATAAAAATAGAATCTTTAACCGTGGCACAAATAAATAAACTATTGCGAAACGCAAATATTTCAGCGACAGGCAATAAAGCACACAAAGTTGCGGCATTAATTCAACATTTTGATTCTGATGAAATTGATGCCAATGAGATCGATCAGGAAGAACCTTGGGAAAGACCAATCAGTGAGTTGAGGGATATGATCACGGAATTAACAAGGTCATTGCAAACGCAAAATGCATCACGACCATCCGTTGAACCTGTTACATCCCAAGAAACAGTACGAGAATCCAATGTACAATCGACCACACAGCAGGCATCCACGTACAAAATACAAGACATTGTTGGAATCTTACCAGAGTTTAACCCGTTGAAGAAATTAATCACTGCACAACAATTTGTAACGAAGGCTGAGCAGCTGCAACGAACATACTTATGGAGCGACAATTTGCTACTTTTTGCGGCACAACAAAAGCTCGTAGGCGTAGCAAAAAGCTGGCTGGATGCTCAACCGGTGTTCCAGTCTTGGACTGATTTGGTGAGTATGCTATTGAAAGATTTTCCGTGTGTCGTAAATTCTGCGGAAATTCACAGGGAACTTGGCCGACGCAAGCGAAAATCTGGCGAGACTTTGATTGAATATTACTACGAGATGTTAACGCTCGGAAGACGGGGTAATTTAGATGACGCATCTATAAACTTTTATACGATCAATGGTATAAGCGATCCACAAACAACACGTACGCTATTAGCAATGAATCTAAATACGAGCAATGAGCTGCTACAGTCACTAGAAAACTTACAAACGGTACAGTCAACAAATTCGATACAGCCAAACCCAACGTCAACGTTTAGCACTAACATGCGCAATGGATGCTCTAAACAATCGCAAAGATCAGTGAAGTGCTTCAACTGCAATGAACATGGACATATCGCTGTTAAATGTCCGCAACCACAAAAGAAACAACGCTGTTCTAAGTGCTCGAAAGTGGGCCATGACAGCAAGGAATGTCGAGTAAACACCAAGCCAAACGTAGCAGAAATTGTGGAGTCGAAAAAACCTTCGCAAGTGCCACCTATAATTCAACACGTCACAATTGATGGTAAATCTTACGACGCATTGGTCGATACAGGCAGCGACCACTCACTAATAAGCGAACAAGTAATACCAACGATGCAATGCATCCCTGCATACAAGCGCTTTAAAGGTTTCGGAGGTTCAACTGTGGAATCTACACGAAAGGCCAATACACTTGGGTATGACCTACTACTTGGACAAGATATTTTGTGCGGAGCCAACAAACGGCTGGTCATCGACAATGGGTCTTTACAGTTACAAGTCAAATCGAACATGTTTAAAATCAACGATCAGCTGAATGATACACAACGTAACGATGTAAAGTCCATGTTATATGAGTATGAAGATTGCTTTGCGGAAGATGTGTCAACGTTGGGAAGATGTAACACTACCACTATGGAAATTAAAGTGACACAGTCGGGACCAATAGTCGGAAAACGATATCAGGTTCCACTATCGCAACAACGAGAATTAACGTCAATTTTAAACAACTTATTGGTCAACGATATAATCCGCCCAAGTACATCACCACACGCTGCATCGGCACTTTTAGTACGCAAAGCCAGCGGAGAGAGCCGAATGTGCATCGATTACAGGGCACTGAACGCCGTCACTGAACGTAAGAACTTCCCAATGCCTGTGGTCGAAGAGCAACTCTTTAAGTTAGCTAGAGGGAAATTCTTCACTACATTGGACATGACCTCTGGCTATTACCAGATTCCGATGGATGAAATCAGCAAGAAATATACTGCCTTCCTTACTCATGATGGATTATTCGAATATAATGTCATGCCATTCGGATTAGTCAATGCCCCAATGTACTTCCAGGAAATGATCACCAAAGTAACGTCAAAATTATGTAATCGAGACCGAGTCATCAGCTACGTCGATGAGATGATAATAGCAACACCAACAGTGGACGAAGGTAAGATCGTGCTAAAAGAAGTCTTGGAGGCGATACGTCAATGTGGTCTCACACTCAGACCTTCCAAATGTAACTTCCTTTGCGAGACCGTCAAATTTCTAGGTCACAATGTAGGTGACACCGGCATAAGTCCAGGTGATGGCAAGACGAAATGCATCAGCGGTTTTCCCAAACCATCGAATGTCGTAGAAGTACGTCAGTTTCTGGGACTGACCGGATTCTTCAGAAAGTTTGTAGAGAAGCATAGCCACATCGCAGCACCACTAACAAAGCTGTTAAAGAAAGACGCAGTCTTCATTTGGTCAGAAGAACAAGACAGAGCGTTTGACCAGCTAAAGCAAGCAATCACGTCTAAGCCAGTACTAGTCTTGTACGATCCAAGTAAATCACATGAGGTGCATACGGACGCCAGCCACCTTGGTTTGTCAGGCATATTGCTGCAGGAGGAAGCTGATGGTCTTAAACCAGTGTCGTTTTATAGCCGTCAGTGCAATGATGCAGAGTCACGCTATGCAAGCCATGAATTAGAAGTCCTAGCCATAGTGGAAACACTAGACAGATTCCGAATGTATCTATTAGGCACGAAGTTCACCATAGTTACGGACTGCAATGCGATCGTGACAACAAAAGCAACGTCGAAATTACCACCACGTATAGCCAGATGGTGGCTACGCCTACAAGAATATGAATTTGAGTGTAGGCATCGTCAAGGCTCGAAGATGCAGCACGTCGACTGCTTAAGCCGTTCGCCTACCCTACCTCCATCTGAGCCGGAGACTGTAGCTGAAAGAGTTCTAGCTATAACCAGTGAAAACAGCGACGACTGGATTTATACAATGCAGATGCAGGATGAACATGTGAAAACAATTGTTACAGCTTTGAAAACAAACGGCGATGGAGCATCTCAGTTCCGGGATGACTTCATCATTCACAACGGTCGATTATATCGAATTGTCCAAGATGAGCGACGACTAGTTATTCCTCAGGCTATCAGGTGGCGTGTCACCAAATCTTGTCATGACGACGCTGGCCACTTTGGAGTCGAGAAAACATTACAACGTCTGCAAAAGTATTTTTGGTTTAGGCAAATGAGGCGATACGTAAAGTCTTATATCGCAGCTTGTCCCGAATGCTGTTTAAATAAGATTAAAGGAGGCAAACTGGAAAGTCAAATGCATCTCACCGAAGTTCTACCAATTCCATTTCGAGCAATGTATATGGATCATCTCGGACCGTTCACCAAAAGCAAACGAGGAAACCAATACGTCATTGTTTTAGTTTGTGGTTTCACCAAATACACGATATTGAAAGCGGTACGTAACACAAAGACGACACCAGTCCTATCAATGCTGCAAGAAGTTATGGCAATTTTCGGGCAGGCTTTACGGATTACCACTGACCGAGGAACTGCCTTTACATCAAAGGAATTCGAATCCTTTATGACACGCTTTGGGATTCAGCACGTCAAAACAGCTGTACGAACGCCCCGAGCAAACGGCCAGGCAGAGCGCGTCAACCGCACCATATTATCAGCAATTCGATGCTCAACAAAGACCACCAAAGATTGGGACAGCACCCTTTCCAACATCCAGTGGTGCATTAACTCGCAAAACAATAGCACAACAAAGATAAGTCCCAACGAACTTGTGTTCAATTTCGATTTACGATGCGTCAGCGATAATCGACTAATACAAGCACTAAGCGACGAAATATCCATGTCAGATGACGACGACAAACAGGAGAAGCTACAGAACGCCATACAGAATATCAGCAACGAGAGGCAAAAATGGAAGCAAAGATACGACCAAAAGCATCAGAGTCCACCAGTATACAACGAAGGACAATTGGTCGTTATTGACCATGTACCAACCGCAACAGGTGACACACACAAACTCGATCCGAAATTCAAGGGGCCTTATATTGTCACAAAACAACTGGTTCATGATCGATACGTTGTGGAAGATCTACCCGACGCACCACGTACACAACGAAGATACTGTAATGTAGTCTCCAGCGACCATATGAAACCATGGTGCCGTTTAAGTCCAGATCTCGAAGGCGACTATAATGAAGCAAACGAAGGTACCGAGGATGAGACGTCCTAGGAGGACGAATGTCAGGAAAGGCCGAGCTGTCAAAGACAGTTAGTTACGGGTGAACATTCGAAGAGTGCAGACGTGCGAGCGTGCATAAGCTCACGACAATCGGCATATGAATTTCTATTTTCTATTCTTTCTTTAAACATAAATGTCAAATTCAATTACTTTTATTAAATTACATAAACATAACTCGGAACGTTTTATTATTTAATCGGGTTTTAATATGTAAGAGTAGGTTTCATTCACATAAACAAGTTTTTCACTTAGGTAGGCTGGTAATTTATCATGCTTGATATAAAATACAAATTTCATACTATGGTAAAATATCAACTGTTTCAGACTCAACCAGTTTAGTACATCGATCATACTCTTTATGGAAGTGGCGTACCTCATCCCACGTACTTATCAACCAACTGCCCGGTCAGCACACTGGCAAAATAATTTTCGTGAATAGTTTTACGCATTCTAATTGTGGCGAAACTTTTAACTAGTATTGAACAGGTTGGAATCTTCGTTTTTGCAATTTCCTGCGGACCCAAGAAGAATTTTTAAGAAACATTTAACGATCTTGCTGATACGACAGCATCGACAAGTCCGAATTTACATACCAATCTCATAGTCGTACAGGCACAAGCGAATTGCTAGAAGACCCTTAAACTAACACCTCCGCTTCCAGGGCCAGCAGTACGCTGCAGCGTAATACAACGAACGCCAAAATTAGCCGAAGTCATACAGGTCGTAAAAGTCAACACGAAGTTTTATTGCCACCAGGTTCACTCGATCACCTCGGACCAGAGCGCAACAACCACCAACAGTACCAACACAGCGCGCCCAAGACCGCGCACCACAACCAACAACAGCGTCAATTTCACCAGCAAAATCAACATCACCAGTAACCACGCCGGCAGAGGCCCATGGTACGTACTCTGGCGGCCATGTAAGTATCAGCCTTGTATAGACTTAAAAATAGTTACCCTACAAAAAATTTGGTCATAAAACTTACCCACGGCCATACAAACGTGACTATGAATATAACCTATGACTGTAAAGTGACTAGTCCAATGACGTGGAATGACGAGAGCGTTTTTTGCAGGGTAGCTAAGGAACTTCTAAGTAATGCTTAGAGGGTTTTATACAGTCCGGTTGAACCATATAACAAGGGCCGATTTTTCTCGTCAAATTTTATTATTGAATACTTGAAATTGTTAGCTTTACAGCAAAGGGCATACATCCTTTTTTTTTATATCATTTTAATAATATATTTTGCCGCTTTAAAATGTTTGAAGTTAGCTCTATAAATTTTATTGATAATAAGCCGTCCTTATCACGTGAAACGTTTTAACGATGCATTTTTGGAGCTCAACCGTGGGTTGTTAGAAAAAATGTATGCACGAATTGGCTAGAAGATATAAACTTTCTTTTCTTATATCATTCAAATACAATATATATATATGTATAATATATATATATCTATACATATGACTCACTATTGCTAGCAATATCGTTCGAACAACCAGAAGCAAATAATATACGTGCATATAATACATAGCGCTATACAAATTTAATCTTTATTGCTTTTATAACAAGTTTTCTTGGTACATATTACATGTTAGTGTCATTATACTATGCGTTATACCAAATTGATATTTTGTTAAACTTAAAAATAAGTTCTACTACAACAACATAATAATTTTGTAAGAGAGCCCCAATTATCGGAATTTGTATCCCAACTTTATAGCCCTAAAATATGTTTTGTGAAGGGAAAACAGAAAAGGGGTACTTGACCAAATTCTTACGTTGTATGTAATAGATTTACTATACATAAGTGCATTTAATTACATTTTTTTTCACACAAAGCGTTTATAACGATTGTCAAAAAAATAAAAAAAATGGGAGACCTAAATATATGTATAACTTGAAGTATTTAGATTTCGTTTTCGATTTCGGCCCAATAAAGTGTGAACTGTTGGATCATTTTTTTTCCTCTCACTCTATACACTACACACACTTACCTACATTTTCATAGTGTGAATAACTATTCGTAGTTCAACAATGCTGTAGCCCTGGTTAAGAAACCTGCACTATCACATTTTTTTTTTGTAGCATACATACGTTAATAGAAATGAACTATAAATAAATAAGTATTTAAAATAGGAATGCTGGCGTCGCCATTTATTTAGAAGGCACTTAGGGAAACAGGTAAGGGGCCACCGAAATATAGGTGCGTCGGTGGCCATGGTTTTTGAGGGTGGGCATATGCACCGGGCGTCGCAACAACACCCGCGGCGCCCCAAGTTATATTCGGCCCTTTTTGTTTTTCTTATTTTAATTTTCAGCTTTTTTTTTTTTTTTTGAATTGCAGCTTTAGTAACCGGCCATGTCCGGTTCGGTAAGTTTTTTTTGCGTTTGATTTTTTTTTTGAAGTTTAAATTTTGAATGTTTAACGGTCTGTCCGTGACATCCGGTTCGACCGGATGTTGTTTTAGTTTGAATTTATAAGCGTTTTGAGTCGGTCTCTGCGCTTCTGTCTGTTTTTTTTTTTGAACTTGACAGCTGCTAGTTTGATAGGCATGATATGACCTTTTTCTCTGTTTATGGCGCAGGAACAGTAAGGTTGGCAAGGACCCACCCCAGCCGGCAATGACTAGCCACTGTGCACCAACACATCATGCCGACCGCCTTCCTTACTGCTTCCATCGTAAATGCGATTCCATAACATTTTGCATAACTTGTAACCTGTCGACTTGTGTTTCATTGGCGATAAAGAATATTGTAGGGAAATATAAGAAGTGCGGTTCTATAATGGATCTATAAACTTTCAACTATATTTCTTACTAATAAGTTCACATGATCACTTCCAAAATCCAGTTTGTTTGCCCATTTTGGCAACAATATAATCAATATTATCCGTAAACCTCAGTTTATTGTCAATCAAGATCCCTAAGTACTTAAATATTTTGACATCCTCAATGCTCGTATTCATTATTTTTAGATCTAAATTAAGTGATTCTTTATTGGTCGTCCTATATAAAACCATGAACTTAGTTTTGTTAACGTTAAGCTTGAGTTTATTAATGCAAAGCCATCTATACAATGAGGCCAAATCTTCTTGCATTTTGCTCCTTACTATTGAAATGTCCCTTTCATTTACTTCAAATAACGCATCATCTGCAAACAACCTGATTTTACTATATTTCAGTGCTGATGATATATCGTTTTTGTAAATGTTGAACAGGATTGGTGCTAATACCGACGCTTGTGATAAGCCTATGTCCACTTGTGCCTCGGATGAGACCACTGACTCGATGGTTGTTCTTTGTTTCCGGTCTGATAAGAAGCTTTTAAACCACTGCAATTCTTTTTCCCTAATACCAATTTTTTGTAGTTTGTCGAGCATTATATTCCTATCAATTGTTTCGAATGCTCTTTTCAGGTCAATGAAAACTGCTACTATATATTTTTTTAGACTCAGCTCTTCCTTCCAGCTAGATATGAGGTAATTTAACGCCGTCTCGCAAGAGTGCCTTTCTCGGAAACCGGATTGTTCCTTTATAAGGATTTTATTATTTTCTAAGTAATTAACCAGTTGATTTTTTATTACAATTTCCAGAATTTTTTCCATGTTCCGCAATGTATTTATCGGCCTTAGTTCTTCTGCCATTATTGAATCTTTTACTTTCCTAATTGGTACTATTGTCGAAATTTTCCACATTTCTGGCACTATTCCAGTAGTCACGGATTTGTTTATAGCAGTTGCATAGAAGAACCCCATGTACGATACCGAATCTTTAATAACGCCTTCTGAAAGTAAATTTTTCCCTACAGTTTTATTTTTGAACCTTTTTGCTATAAGTATAACATCCTCCACCGTAATTTCTTCGAATTTTAAACATGACCTAGCTGTAAATTGGAAGTCGTTCTGACTGTGAACAACTTCAATTTCCCGGTTTATATCAACAATGCTATCTATAAAGAAAGAGTTCAATGCTTCAACAATATCGCGAGGTGTATCATATGTCACACCTTTTACGATCACCGTCAAGATCTTTTCTTGTGGCCCCGTTAAGTTTACAGCATGCTTAAGATGCTTCCACATTAGCTTGCTACCTGAAGTATTGATATCAATATTATTCTCCAAGTATTTAATCTTTTTAAATTTGATTAGTTTTTTGTAGTACTTCGCGATCATGTTATATTCGGTATAGTCACCCGTTGCTCTAGCTTGTGAGTGCAGCCGGTATTTTAGTTTATTCAATTCTGTTAATTCTTGGTCATACCATTTATTTCTTAACTTTGCCGTACTGTTTTTTTTTCAAACTTTAGTACTCCCATACAATCTAGTAAACAAGTATTTATATAGTTGACCATGTCGTTGACATTCATGCTTCTTATTAAACTGAGATCGCAATTCCTAAGTAGAGTCGTCAAGTTATCGGCAGAATAATTCTCCCAGGATGTTGGTGAAATGACTCTTCGTAACGGGTTTGAATTACTTACTTTAATAGCAAATGAAATAGTTTCGTGATCGGATATTCTGTGGTATTCAAGATTTACACAAGACAGTATATCAGCGTTTGCATATAATAAATCTATTTTTGTTTGGGAAGTTTCTGCGACTCTTGTATTGATATTTATTTTTTGTTTCATTGCGCTACGTGGACAAATTTTAATCAGTTTGTAGCTACTCGAAGAGTTAATATTTAAGTTTATACTGATATCTCCAACTAGAAGGGAATTCGTACCTGATTCCAATAATTTTGATAAAATGCTCTCTACGTGATTTAAAAATTCACTCTCGCTAGAACTTGGGGAATGGTACAACACACCTATTTGCCACTTAATGTCCACTTGCTTTAATTTTACTATAGCACACCATACATTTCTATCAATTGATCGATTAAACCTGTCTTTGTACTTGATTTCCTTTTTCAGTAATAAAACTACCCCTCACGTATGTCTACTATGAGAGTCTCAGCGAATTAATGTCTACGGTGCAATATTAATTTCAGAATCAAGAATATCTGAAGTTATACGTGTTTCTGAGCATAAAACAATGTCCGGATCCACTTTTTCTTTCATTTTTTCGAGCTCTGCTTTATTTGCTAACAAACTACAAATATTCAAGTAGATACATTTCAAATCAAAAACATTTATTACTGGGCTTGTACGTCTTGGTTGCTAAAAACCAACTCGTTGTTTTTCCAGTTTAAGCTTCCTTTGATAAACTGGTCTATATTGAGCTTAAAACCTAACCGATTATTGGCATCTACGCAATTACCACATTTGTTAATGGGTATGCTCTCCTTGCAGTTTTCTACCCCATGTTCTCCCAGACATTTACTACATCTCTGTTTCAGAGTGCAATTGGCAGCTATGTGGTTAACTCCTAAACATTTATAGCACCTTTTTACAGTTTGACCGTCGTAAACTGGGCAGCGATCATATCCAACATTAATTTTCACCGTTGACCTCATAATATTTATGCTCTATTTCTATAACTGCATTAATATGTTGCCCTCTATTTTCTTTCTTAGCGCTTTTAATTGTAATTCATTTCATTTTAGCTTCCCTCGGTGTATCATTCTGCACAAGGATCCGGCTAACTATTTCACTCTCGGTATGATGCTCTGCACTAATGTTAGCTACCACAACTCTAGGAAAATACACTTTTGGCTCAGCTATATTATACACATTTTTATCCAACTTTTCTGTTAGCGTATCTCTAATTTTGTCCTTGTCGCCTGCTGTATTTGCGCTTATAATTATCGAGGCATTATTTTTGTTTTGTATCCATCCTATATTTAAATGGGATGGATCTATTTTGTTTAAATCCGTTTTTGTTTTCTCAATGGCTTTTTTCACTTTGGGCTTAATAACAATTGGGGGGATGCCTTTTGTAACAGTGGCATGTGTAGAAACATTTGCACCATCAAAACCTTTATTCTGATTATCAGCCTTCTTAACCTCTTTTATAATTTCTTCTTTCTGTTTATTAAACGCCTCATTAGGGATATTAGCAACCTTTTTAACTTCATTAATAATTTCATCCTTTTGCTTAGTGAACGCCTCATTCGGTATACTAACTTTACTTAGTTTATCCTTATTTTCTAAGCACAAGCATTCTATTTTTTTTATTAACTCTAGTTTTTCTGAGTTCACCTTATAGATTTTTTCTACTATTATTTTCATCTCTCTTTCGTTGTGAGTTATGGAAGCGCTTATTTCCCTTTTATGCTCACTCAACATTTTTTCAATTTCGCTTTTTTGCTCCTTCAAATTTACTTTGTTTACCTCTGAAATAGCTAAGATTTCCCTAAAAGCCTCATCAACATTGGAAACATAAGTCATGCAATCATCACAAATAAATCTTAAAAGTTTACAACCTTGCAAACAATTAAGGCCATAATCATCGATAGATGCACTCGCAATGTTTTTATAGTAAACCTTACCACACACACCCTCACATCTTACACCTGTTTCCCCTCTTATTTTTTTGCGACATTTCCCGAACTCTTCCATTTTCTGCTTAAAAGTTACACAAAACTGCACAATATAATATAATATATAATATATTTTCACCTTTTTATTTAAATTAAATATAATTGAATCTCACAGGCACTTTATTAATGCTGGTATATCACCCGTCACTAAGTACTTTGCTAGTTTCACCAATTTTTAGTGCTTATCAAAGCACACAGACTTAATAATGTTTATTCTATTTACGAGCTCCAAATACACGTCCGTTCGCACGCAATTCGCAATAATTTCTCAAATGCGTTTTACCGCTTAAATTAAAATTAAATTTAAAAGGAAAATCAAGCGCTGCATTGGTTAGGTAGAGAATCAGAGAACAAAATGCAAATACACCAAGCTTCTAAAAAAAGGATTGGCGCTTAGTAGAAGCGAATTTCTTCAAAGATACAGTAATCATTTCCATGTATCTATGTAGGTTGCGAAATTTTAAGAAAAAAACACTAATTTGACCCATCAAATTGGCGATTCGTTAAAGTTTTATTTATGTTTTAGGTAAATTTAACGGCGGCCACCGTGGTGTGATGGTAGCGTGCTCCGTCTACCACACCGGATGCCCTGGGTTCAAACCCAGGGCAAAGCAACATCAAAATTTTTAGAAATAAGGGTTTTCAATTAGAAGAAAATTTTTCTAAGCGGGGTCGCCCTTCGGCAGTGTTTGGCAAGCGCTCCGGGTGTATTTCTGCCATGAAAAGCTCTCAGTGAAAACTCATCTGCCTTGCAGATGCCGTTCGGAGTCGGCATAAAATCATGTAGGTCCCATCCGGCCAATTTGTAGGGAAAATCAAGAGGAGCACGACGCAAATTGGAAGAGAAGCTCGGCCTTAGATCTCTTCGGAGGTTATCGCGCCTTACATTTATTTTTTTTTAAATTTAACGTTAGAAAAAATTACTTTACATCAAAATTGACATAAGACTAACATTACTTACAAAATACTTATGAATATTTTATTAAAAAGTGTTATACCAAGTTTTTGAAATTAATAAATTGAGATAAAATTAAATTAATAATTTGTTTATATTAATTTACATATTTATTTGTACACATTTTGGAATAAGTGAAGATGGAATAATGGCGGTTATGACAATGATAACGATTAAGATACAGGTGACTTTTTTGAATTTGGTAATAACGGCAATAAAAATATTATAAATAATACTCGCTACCCTGAAACCGGTTTCACATTTCTTCTATACCCTCTAATAGTAAAATACGCGGATTGCTAAAATCGCAGCACTTGTTAGTACTTATAAGATGTTTGATAATAACAGAATTAAGTAATGGTTGAAATAAATTTAGGTAAGTGTGATAAGGCAAAAAAATGCACACTTATGCGGCTTTTCGTTACAATGAATAAGTTGATGCTTATTTAATTCAGATTTTCTTATACTTTTACCCCAAATGTCGCAAGGCTGTCGTTCGAATCTTTCATGACTTGTTTTATGTGTGGACAAAGATTCGGTGCAACGGAATCTTCGGGGACTAAAGGGACACCTGAAAGGCTTTTCTTAACCATGACCGAGACGGTGCCTATTTAGGTTGCTGAGTATTGTTTATAGATAGCAAGCGAAACATTTATTAATTCAACAAACTTACGGTTTGAGATATTCCAGTTTTATACATTTAAAGAGCTATAACTTTTTTTTGTAGTATTTGAAATTTTTTTAATAAGCAGCGGCCGCCGTGGTGTGGTAGCAGCTTGCTTCGCCTACCTCAACGAAGATCCTGTGTTCACGCCCCGGGCAAGACAACACTAAAATTTTAGAAACAAGTTTTTTTCAATTAGAAGAAAGTTTTTCTAAGCGGGGTCATCCCCTCAGCAGTGATTTGGCAAGCACTCCGAGTGAAGTTCTGCAATGAAAAGCTTATAAGTAAACATTTATTTATTTATTTAAGACAGTCAGTTGCCGAAGATTTGGTAGTTGACAATGTCAGATTTCGCCAGGCAATGAAATTGGAAAGGCGAGGGGGATTGTCGTTTATTTTGCTGCATAGCTCATCAATAGGTGGGCCGGGATCTTTAGCCATTATCGTGCAGTCATCGGGGTAGGATACAATGGTAACTCCTTCAGGTGAAGAGAGGGCTTCGATATATAAGAGTTAAACAAAAGAAGGGATAGAGCACCACCCTGTGGGTGCTCTTGTTTAAGTCTTCTGGGCTTAAATGTTAGGTTTCTGAACTGGACCGTTGCCTGCCGTCCATGACAGATAATTTGCAGTCCACCTTTTGAGACTAGAGGAAGGGTGGAACCTTCCAAGTCTTGCAGCATCGTTTCGTGTTTTAGTGTATAACAGCAATAAGTCTAGCGCTACGAGTACTGTTCGGTGGTGGGCTCTTGCTCCAATCCACAATTTATCTATGTGTTGATGGCGTTTATAGCATAGGAAGGCCCCCACTTAGAAGTATGTTTATGCAAAAATGGGGTTGCTTTGATAACAATTAGAAAATCGGTAACTTGATTATTTTTTTTAATAAACATTTTTTGATATTGGGTATTTAGAATTAAGGAATTTTTTTTTTTTGTTATTTTAATCCGAAGCCAAAATTTTATGATTATATACATTTCAACTAATTATTTACTATGCTTGATTTTATCTGCGGGCAAAAGATTCTTAGGTGGTTGCTGACGAGATTTGTCGACATCTTTCTCCACTGCAAAGGATATGACAAAAAAATTACAAATTTAAGTAGGTTTAAGTTTAGCCTATTAACAATTCTGACCCACATTTAATGCGTTTAAAACCCAATGGTGCAGTCATATCAATAATGAGCCCATTTCTATTTACATTAGTGCGACGCTGGAAGAGCTCACTTTCACGCACTGTTGTTGTAATTCTTTTAAACGCTCGCTATATTTTCATCCTAAATCATTATTTACAAGATCTTCAAGACGCTCTGCAGCATAATCAACAAGTAAATCATCAAAAAAGTTGTCTGGTATGTTCGCTGATTGTTGTGGTTCGGGTGCTACTTCGTTAAAAGAGTTGGCTCACTTTTTACTTTGAATTCATTAATTGGTGTGGCTTTAATTACTGGGGTTGGAGTAGCTACTGCTGCTGGTACAGGCGCTTATAATGCAGCTGCAGTGAAATCATCAGCATTTTGTAATAGATCGTCAAAGAAACTCTCTGGTAATGTTTCGTCATGTTCGGTAGTTTCTGTATTTTTATTGGCAACCGAAGTAGTTGGTGGAAGAGGTGCAACTGGGGCTATAGTTGCTGCTTCTCCAAACGTGGCAGAAGTTGGTGTTATTGCAGCTACATTTTTATTTGTTTGTTCTGACTTAATATGTATTCCTAGCACATTTTCTTGTTGACTTTCTACGGCAGGAGCTTGTGCTTCCATAGCCTTTGCACTTTCGTTTGAACATTCATCCGTTAGTTCGCCATCTTCAAGAGCTATCCGGCATTAGTGCTGTCGCAGGTTTTATGGTTATTTTATTAATCGCAAAAGACTCAGCTGTCGCATTTGCTGACGTAGTTGCAGAAGTTTCCAGTGCATTTTCAGAGCTACTTATTCTTGTTAAACCATCACCGCTACTTTCAATATTGTCGGTTGTTAATATTCCGTCACCTTCTGTCATTACATTATGGGTATAACAAGGAAAGATGCAAAAATATATTTAAAACATTAATCATTGAGTTTATATTAATATTGCATCATCTTACCATCATTAAATGCAGAAAATATGCGATTTTTAATAATTTTGTTCAAATAAACAAAATCAATCAACAGAATTGTCACACGTTTGAATGATAGAAAAGTCAACACAAAGCGGAATTTGAGAAAAAAAGTGATGCCGTTGTATATTTTTTCAGAAAAAACGATTTGTATAGTCTTACATGCATTTTTTCCTCTGAATAAAAAAGGAGTTTTGTAAAGCGACCACATTCTTGTTCCTAAGGACGTTCAAGATGGCGGCGTTAGAGCCAGAAACTGCTTACATTCGCGACCTTCTATAATTCCATCATGCCTCTTGTGATTGAATCATGGTGAGCCACTATATGTACAAATATTTCGCTTGAACATTCATAAATTTTAATGAGTTTGCGACATATTTACAATAATAAATGAATAGACAATTAAATCAAAGATCATTTTATTTGAACAATTTCAAATTTCAATTTATACCATGCATGGCGGAACCATACCAGGTGGCAGCATGGTGTCATACCTACAAACATAAATAAAAGTTCCATGTACATGGTGGAATCACCAGGTGAAGTAAATAAAAAGAGATAGAAGATGTACGCTATCTGAAATAGTAGGGATGTATTATCAACGGTCAGAAGAGGGTAAAATGTTTACCCGCGTTGGAAAAGTAGGAGTAGAAAAACAAATGCCTTGCTACGAAAGCCATTACAGACTTAAATGGGTTTCGGGTTTGATGAAAAGTTTTACAGTTTACAGATTGTACCGGAAATCCAGAGCCGTAATAAAATCCTCAAATCCCTCGCTGGCAGTACTTGGGGAAAAGACAAAGAAACGCTCATTACCACATACAAAGCAATTGGCCAGCCGATTGCGTGCTACGCGTCCCCTATATGGTCGCCAAGCCTAAAAATTACCCACTGGAATAAGCTACAGGCCTGCCAAAATACTGCTCTCAGAACCGCCACGGGCTGTCTTCTTATGTCCCCAGAACACCATCTACATTATGAAGCGAGAATACTCCCCATCATGGAGATAAATGAGATGCTAATCAAACAGTTCCTGTTGAATACCCAGAAACCTGGGCATCCCAACAGACATCTGATTAATGAGCCAACACCGCCTAGGGACTTAAGGAGTCATCTCCGTGAGCATTTTGAGGAAATACGGCACCTG
Organism: Eurosta solidaginis; assembly: GCF_040869045.1. Lineage (NCBI taxonomy): Eukaryota > Metazoa > Arthropoda > Insecta > Diptera > Tephritidae > Eurosta > Eurosta solidaginis. The sequence continues at coordinate 106,900,934 of NC_090322.1, read as the reverse complement.
AGAACTCAGCCGTATGAAGCAAAAAAAAACACAAGCAGGTCCTTGGTGACCTCTACAAACAGGCGTCGAACCTTTATGCCAGTAATTGCCCGGTGAATCCAGTACTAAAAAAACAGTACCCAAGACTTGCGGAAGAGGAACGCATACTCCCCAGGGAAACGCGAGTCACTCTGGCTCAACTTCGTTCTGGATACTGTAACAGGTTAAACTCTTACAGATCCAGAATCAACCCCGACATACAAAATGTATGGCCCGCTTGCAATATGTCCCCACATGACACCACCCATCTCTTTAATTGTAAAGGTGGAACCAACGCCTCTAACACCCCTTCATTATGGTCCACCCCTGTTGAAATAGCAAGTTTCCTTTGACTCCCGATAGAGGATATTGATGACAATTTGTGATCGTGCGCAGCTATTAGGTGGGGCGAAGCATTGCTACAACAACAACAACAACAGTCACCCTTGGAAGTGATCGTAATACTTTTAAATGTGTTTCGATCTCTGAAAATCCATTGTTCTTTCCATCCTCTCTGTTGATTTGACATTGAGAGTCGGTTTAGCAGTTAATTCATCATGTATTACTAATGTTCCCAAGTTATTATTTACTAAAATATGTCAGGGGATATAATAGGAGTCGGCCTAGAACCAGAAGGTGCTAATCCGATCGAGCCGGATTCATATATTCTAAATTACAATCCATAACTGTAACATTCCTCTTATCTTAGTGGTCTAATTTTTAGGCCAAAACAACAATAGTGAGTAACAATTTTTTGTAACTGTATTTAGAAATCCATTGTTTTAGCGAAGTGTTTACATAAATAAGGTGTAATACGACAGTTTTGGTGTTCTTGCATATTTCTCGAAAGTCTTCAGTAGCGCTGCACAGGCGAAAATCCTTGTTGGATATGACGCGAATTCAAATAGTTTGTTTTAACAAAGACCTGTTTCAATTGTTTTTGGAACAAATTAAACATACTTATATAATATTAGGAGAGCTGGTAAGCAATTTTGAGCAGGTATTTGAGGCACAATGAAAATTATGTACAACGCTTTTTTTAATGGTATCTAAGTATAGAAATGCAGAACTGGCTAAGGAGTGGCGGGGCTGAGACTGCCCTTGAATTTAACAAAAAAATTTATTTTTGTATGCTAAAAATGTTTTTGAGGCACTTTGAAAATTAAATATTATTTAATATTATTAATAAATCTAATATTTGAAAAATATAAAAAGAAATAAGCCAGATTATTAGGTTGGGTCTAAAACTTTGCTAGGTCAGTGCAAAATAATTTTTTTTTTAATTGAAACAAGTATGGACGGGACTGTCTTCGGCTGTCCCGAAAACTTCATACCTTTCATGATAATGAAATGGTATATTAATTTCATCACCAATTCCACAATGGTAAGTCCTTAAAGGAAAATAGATAGAAGTACCATAAAGTATAGCGAAATAATCAGGATGAAGAGCTGAGTTGATTTAGCCTTGTCCGTCTGTCTGTTTTTATACAAACTAGTCCCTCAATTTTTGAGATATCTTGATGAAATTTAGTGAGCGGGTGTATTTAGGTGTCCGATTAGGCATTTGTCGGAACCGGCCGGATCGGACCACTATAGCATATATCCTCCATACAACCGATTTTTCAGAAAAAGAGGCTTTTTTCATATCTTCCTCAATTTATCAGATTGAAGCTTTAAACTTCACCATAAGCTTACGTATATAGCATATATTATTGTCTGAAATAATCATAGAAATCGGTGGTATATAGTATATATCTCATACAACAGATTGTTCAGATAAGAAACTTTTCACAATTTCTGCCCCATTTTAACAGCTAGAGCCTCAAATTTCGCCAAATGCTTACGTATATAGCACATATTTTTGTCTGAAAAATCATAGAGATCGATAGTATATATATTATATATCCCATATAGAAGCATCAAATTTTATCAAAAACTTAAGCTTACCTCACATATTGTTGAAATAAGTGATTCGTGGTCATAGCTTTTACATGCAGACCACAAACTTTGCATCCTCACACAAACTACCAACCTATTTTTTTATTTTATATTTATCTTAAAAATCGCTGAAGTACATCTGTTCACTATATATTTCTTATATCATACACCCGATTATTTGGATGTTACGAATGGGATAATATTATTTATTGTTCAGCCCCATTCATGAAAGGTATGAAGTTTTCAGCACAGCCGAGGACAGTCCCGTCCATACTTGTTTCAATTAAAAAAAATATAGTTTGCACTGATCTGGCAAAGTTTTAGACCCAACCTAATAATATGACTTATTTGTTTTTATAATTTTCAAATACTATACTTTAACATATCTAATTTTCAAAGTGCCTTAAAAACATATTTTCAATTAAAGAAAATATTTTGCAATGACCTGGCAAAATTTAGACCCACCCTAATAATCTGGCTTATTTCTTTTTATATTTTTCAAATATTAAATTTAACATATTTAATTTTTAAAGTGCCTCAAAAACATTTTTAGCATACAAAAATAAATTTTTTTGTTAAATTCAAGGGCAGTCTCAGCCCCGCCACCCCTTAGCCAGTTCTGCATTTCTATACTTAGATACCATTAAAAAAGCGTTGTACATAATTTTCATTGTGCCTCAAATACCTGCTCAAAAATGCTTACCAGCTCTTAGACTATAATGGAAACATCAATAATATGAAGGCAATAGTTAAGCACGACCTTACTTATGGAAGCCCAAACCAAAGATACCCAAATATGAATCTCTGTAATTAAATCCGGTAAAGGTCCATCGATACTCACCTACTGGGTTTAGATGAAAAAAAGTACTAAAACTACCATATTTTACTCCTGAAAAATGCAAAAAAAAACAACACTTTTTTTCGGGGACAACATTGTTGAAAATTTTTCAGATACCCGAATGACAGAACAAAGAAGAATTTAGAGCGAGACAATTGACGGCTTACTTCACCTGGTTATTCCACCATGTTCCATGTACTTTGTTTTTGTAAATTCGATGGACTAATGTCAACATCGTACTGCGCCGGAAGTTGATGTATCAAATCAAAGAAAAAAAGTACAAATCAACTGTTCCATGCTGCCACCTTGTATAGTTCCGCCATGATACCATGCAAAGAATTCTGGAGGCTCAAAGTTATGAGTCCGATACATGGCCTCAGAAATTATAAACAACAAAAGCCATACATATACATATGACTCATATGTGATGGAAATTATGAACCTCATGTCAAGAATTTACATTTAACAAAACAGCCGCTAAATGAATTTCATAAATTTATTTATTTTTTTTTTCAATTTTTATACTCAGATGAGCAAAGCTCGGAGAGTATATTCGTTTTGTCCTCATAAAGGTAGTTTGTAACATATACACTAATCGAGATAAATAGAGACTTTAATTCATCAAAATGATCAGAAGGAAAAAAGAAATTCATGAAGCCACATCCGTCCATCTGTGAACACCAAAAATTGAGTAAATTTTGAGATATCTTACTAAAACTTGGTATGTGAGCTCGTTGCCACTCATATCCCGTCTATATTACAATTGAGAGTATTCGTAGGACAACCACACCCACTTTTAATATACATAAATGATGAAATTCAATCAAAACCTATAAAATAAGGCACATTTTGAACCCGACCCCCTCAGATTTTGATGAAATTTTGCATAGAGGTACACTTTAACTTTATTAGAAATTCCCATTGTAGGCGTGGCAAGGTGTCAAAGTTGTGAAAAATGCGTAAAAAATGACGGTAATAGGTACTTTTGAGCTGTGATAACTGCGGAATGGCTCAACCGATCTTTCGGCTTTGGAAAATATGCACCGTAAAAAAATTTTATTACACTGAAAAATTGTTTGTTTCAAAAATAAAATTTTAAACTTGGAAAAAAATTCAAAGGCCAAGTGTTTTAAAATAAAATATATTTTTCTTGGAGATTTATGAGTAAGCAGCGCGAATAATAGGATGGCATTGGGTCGTCAAAATTGAGCGAAAATAAGACAAAAACGAATAAATTTTCTTTGAGCCCTTTCAATTCTGGCAGCATAGCAGCTATAGATAGGATTCCAAACAATTGAGGCGTATTCTAGTTTTGATCGAACGAGAGAGGTACAAAGAGCCTTCCTTGTATTAGGATCCTTAAAGTCTTTTGCATCTCTGCGAAGAAAGGCAAGGTTTCTGTAAGCCTTGGAATTATATAAGAGATATGATTGACAAAAGAGAAAGAGGAATCAAAAACAACACCTAAGTCAATAAATTCATTAACCGAAACCAGTCGAGCACCTGAGATATCGTAGAGGGTGGAATGTAAGTTAGATGATTTAGTAAAAGACATGTGAAAACATTTGTTCACATTGAGGAAGAGATTATTGGCATTACACAATTCGATAAGATTATTTAGGTCATTTTGTAGGAGTAGGGAATCCGACTCGCCATAAACTCTATGAAATAACTATAAATCATCTGCATATAGAAGGAAAGAGGCCGAAAAAAACAGGAACCATAATCATTTATAAAAAGCACAAACAACAAATGCCCGTGAATGCTACCCTGACGAACTCCAGACGTTGCATAAAAAGGGAGGGATTTGCAGCCCTCGATTTCAACACATAGAGACCGGTTCGACAGATACGATTTTAGCCAAGATAAGAATACAGAATGAAATCCAATTACTCAAGTTTAGATAGTAAGATTTGATGTGAAACTTTATCAAAAGCCTTTGAGAAGTCAGTATATATAGTATCAACCTGACAGCCATCCTTAAATGCAGAGATACAGAAATCAGAAAACGGCCCTAGATTAGTAACAGTAGAGCGACCAGAAACAAACCCATGTTGACGCGTGTCAATCACCCTTTTAATGATAAAAGACAACTCCTTTATGATTTTTTCGAAAAGCTTTGAGCATACTGTGAGTTTGGCAATAGGCCTATAGTTAGAGATGTCATTTTTAGAGTTGGGTTATTTCGTTCTGAACTTGTTCAATTGACCGGGTCTCTCAACTGAACAAGTGAACTAGATCTTCGATTTCTGTTCTTTTTGTTCTTTTAGTTCATTTGTTCTTTTAGTTCGTTTTATCTAATGTTATTCTTTCTCTCTTCTCGTTCGCGAACATTGTAAATTCATACATACAAACGCAGAAATTCACAGTGAGCACGAATGTCGATGATGACACTTACACTAAAGATATGTGTGGTCATCTTTGTGTGACACTGCTACAAAAATATATGTATGGACTATTTATGAAAAACATGTTTTATAAGAAACTAATCATTACATTTATTAAACTTGAATATATACATATATTACCTTATTTATTCATTACTCATTTAAATATACCTACACAAAGCATTGCTGCATACACACCCCCATCTATACTTGTTGGCTTTTTTCGCGGGTGCGAGCAGCATTGATCAAATTTGCTTGAAAAAAAAGAACAGATGAACAAAAAGAACAACTTGTTCGTTCATCAGAAAAAGAACGAAAGATTCGAATCTCTGAAATGAACGAAAAAGCACAACTCTAGTCATTTTTATTACCGGATTAGAAAATAGGACAAATTGAGCTCCTTTTCCATCTATCGATAAATGTTCCAGATGACAGAGATAAATTGAAGATATGGCAAATGGGGGCGCTGAAAGTTAAACTGTGATCACTGTGATTCAGTACAAAGGCGCAAAGGCCATCAGTGTCACAACTTAGCGAGGGTTTAAGGGAAAGCATAGCATTGCGAACATCATCCTCGGAGATAATGAGGGAGCCAAAATCTATCTGATCACAAAGTCCCGAGCGCGAATGAGAGCCAGCCCAACTCACATTGGCATCATCAAAGTTAGATTTAAAGAATTTCGCAAAAAGCTCAACTGTTTCAGTTAGCGACTGGGAGCTTACCCCATTAAAGGTCATGCAGATCTGAATATTCGTTGAACCACGTTTGGAGCGGATAAAGTTCCAAAAGGCTATTGGAATTTCTTTAAGTTCATCTTCGAGTCTACGCATGTAGCGATTATAAAGAAATTTGTCGAGAACATTAAATTGCCGCACATTATTAAAGTACTGTTCCCTAAGAGAAATGTTTTCCTTATTTACCTTATATAATTTATTGAATTTGTTACGCTTGTTTTTCAACCTCTTAAGAGTTATGTTATACCAAATTAATTTATACAACCTAGGCCTAAAACGAGGCACTGTACAATGAAATATCTCAGACAACTTCGATAAGAAAAGATCATAACACATGCTGACGTCATTAGAGAGAAATATATTTGCCCAGTTAAGTGCAAGTAAGACATTGTTCAACTCACTGAAATCAGTAAGTCGAAAGTTAAAAGGTGAGTTATCCAATGGCGTCAGCGTAGGGATAGCAGCAAAGATATTTAATTGAATGACAAGCGGTAAGTGATATCTATCGGATGCACACACAGGAAGAGTACTCTCAGAGAGATCAAATATTAAATTCTCGTCGACAAACACAAGATCAAGCAACCTCGAAAGAGTATTAAATAAATTATTGATTTGAATCAAATTGCAACTTAAAGTATTATCTATAAGATTGATTTTATAAGAACGCGTGACATTCGTAGGAGTTAGAATACCATTACATTGAAAGTCTGTCCAAACAATATTAGGCAGATTGAAATCTCCAAGTATGCAAAAACTCGCATCAGGGTGGCTTTCGCATAGATTGACGATGTTCTTGACATGAGATGAATATAAGGAATCACCACTGTTCGGCGGTATGTACGAGCAACATATGAAAGTTGAGCTAGAGGAACTGGAAAGACAGACGCACAGCTGATCTAGTAATGAATCATGATGTAGAAGTTGAAACCTTGATGAATGCAGGTTTCTGTTAACTGCAATCAACACTCCACCCCCTTTCTTTTCACCAGTTTTCACGGAGTCTCGATCTTTCCGCAAGGTTAGGAATAACTTAGAGTCAAAGTATTCTTCATCGAAGAAGTCTTCATTGAGCCACGTTTCCACAATAACATAATCGTCATAGTCCATACGAGACGAAGACAAAAGAAAATCATTAGATTTGGTGCGCATTCCGCCGACATTTTGAAAGTAGACTCTCAAACGTGCATTCGATTAGCAAGTGTGGATATTATGATTGTTGTTGAGTTGATCATTACGTGAACCTACGATACCGATGGGTTTTCTCCGATTTTTGGAAAAAACCGAAATGGCTTGATAGTGACATTGGAGGGCCTCAGAGCAGGATCAAATAGCTTATTATAATCAGCTAAGCGCACACGAACTTTAAACGAAACTCTCACCAAAGATTTGATGTCAGCATCCCTCCTTACTAACTTAAAACAAGCCAAGGCTGATGTATCAATTTTGATATGCTCGGATATATATTTAACAATTTTTTCCTCTGTAACCGAGGGTCTGAAAGATGAAATATGGATCCATTTATATGGTACAAAAACATCCAGCTCAGCATTGTTATTATTGCCATTAACATTTAATTCGTTTGGAGCACGTGCGCTTCGAATAGCCGTGGTAGGAGCCTTAGGTGATTTGCTAGTAGGGCAAGCAGTGACAGTGGCACATGATTGAATATTTGCTGACTCACTGTTAGAAGCAGTTGTCGAATTATTAGAATGAGTAATAACAAATCCGCTCTGTATGGAATCGCACGCTGGGGGTGCAGAACCTTTCGATCTCACCTTATTTTTTCCTGGCGTATTTGAAGAAGAATTGATTATGTTAGATGTCAGAGCATTTGACAATGATGATTGTGTAATAGTTGCAGGTGTAGAAGGAGATGCATTATTAATGTTGGTTGTAAGAACATTTGACAATGTTGATTGAGTATTAATTGTAGGTGTAGAAATAGCTGAGGTTGCCAATGTATTTGACAATAATGATTGTGTATTAGTTGCAGGTGTAGAAGAAGATGAATTATTAGTGTTAGTTGTCAGAGCATTTGATAATGATGATTGTGTATTAATTGCGACTGTAGAAGTAGATGAGGTTGCCAATGTATAAGTGGATTCAGGAACATAATTAGTGAGAGCAAACGAAGATTGTTTTTGTTTATTTGCAAATGTAGATGTGAAAGAAGATGGATGTTGAGAAGAGGCAAGTGTAGGCAGAGCGCGAATATTATTAGAAGAGGAACCGTTTGATGGCTGCATAGAAATTGTTAGTGGACTATGAACAATAAATAAGGCCTGACGTAGCCGAATGCGTTTGTAACCATTTCAACTATCGTAGGAGTGCGGGTTCGACTCCCACTCCCGGGAGAAAAGGCTTTGAAGAGATTTACAAGGTATAATCGAAACAGCTGTCGCCTTGCCGTCCTGATGTCACGTTGTTTAAATTTTTCCAAAATTATTAAATAAATTATGAACATTAGAGTTGACATTATTTCTGATGTTGAGATCCGGAGAATTTGCAGGAACACTCAAATTATTGTTGGACGAATGCAAAGAATTTATTAATTCTTCCTTTAGCGGATCAAATTGTTTAGAAAACTTTAGGAATTTACTATCAATATCATATCATATTCTGAGATATTTTTGCAGCAAGCACGATGAAATATTTTTTTACAAATGCTATTACACGGCACAATATTAGAATCCGACTTGGAAAAACATTTATTGCACTTTGCACAGAAAAAATGTATTTCGTTAGCTTTATGAAATATAGTTTACACACTTACACCAGTACTGAAACCGTATTAGGAGGAAGGGCGACAAAAAATATAAGAGAAAATACAAGAAAAATACAGATAAAATAAAGTAGTGTGATATAGGTATAATGATTATTATTGTTATTTTTTTAATTTTTCTATAATTGAAAATTTGTATTTTAATTTTGGAATAGTAAATAGAAAATTTTTCAGACAACCTGCCATAGCTGTGCAGATAGATCCATTTCGAAGGGTGCTAAGCCTTCATCATCAGTACTCTTTAGACACGCTGCGCTAACCATTTAGCTATACAGCGGTGATTTGTTTGAATGATAAATTGCTACTTCTATTCCTTCTTACCAACCATATTTATTCAGCGTTGCGCCATCTGTTGCAAATCACTGATAATGCTGGATTTGTTTATTGTCAATTTCACATTCCCAAGTGCTCATGGTTTATTAACAACTGTTTTTGTTTTTATCGGCTTATTGATAAATAATTCAAAGTTCGATTCGATCTCAATGCCAGAACAATATTTTTTTTTGTAATAATAATTATTGTTATTTTTAAATTTTTCTATAATTGAAAAATTGTATTTTGCTTTTGGAATAATAGCTCGAATCGAACCTTGAATCATTTTTGTAGTAGTGTGAAAAATACTTTTTACTTTTTAACGATACCGCACCGCCAAATGGCAAAACTAAAGTTAAAAAAAATTTTTTGTTTTTAAAAAATATGAAATGAACTATAAAAACTGTTTTATTTATGTACCGTATTATTTTCTTTTTCTTAGTTTACTGTAACTTTTTTATAACTTTGTGTAAGTCTGATTTGAAATAAATGTGAAAACATACATGTGGGGATTCTTACCTTTTTACACCCCTTTTATTCCCAGTAATGCTTGAGACTTGTTATTTAAACACAAACAGTTTATTATATTATATTTAGATTAAGTTAGAATTAAGATAAAGTTAAGTTGATTAGAAATAAGTTTTAATTTAAGTAATTAGGTTCACCTTTCGAACTACCGGCGCGGTATTGGAGGCGTTTTACTTGTCGTGACGCGGATCTAATTGCAACTGAAAACGTTTGAATATTTCGGTTACCTTCGCAGCGACGCGAAAGGGTTGCGCAAGTAACTGATCTGTGTTGTAATTAATGGGGCGCATGTAGGCGTTGCCAGTTATTGTTATCTGAGGTTGACAAACAGATGTCGTTGTCCTATCAACTACAGTCGCCGCCTTAACTATTATCCTACAACTCGGCTATCCTGACTATCGTTCGGCCTCGGACGATGGCTCCCACCTCTTCATCTGCTCAGCCACAGTTGAGGTAGATCTCGGTCCTTCATGTTCACCAACTTTACTGACCTCGTACCTACCGTGCCGTAAAATTTTGGTCACCTTATAAGGACCTAAAAACTTTGGTCTCAATTTAAGACCTGTTCCAAACTGCGTCCGCTTTATGGCTACTAAATCATCGATACGGTACTTTGTATCGGCGCGTCTGTTATGATTAAATGTTTTCCGGTTCTCAGCCTGAATTTTCTCAATATTCTCTTTGGCTTGCCTACGTACATCCTCTCTTTCGTCCTCAAATTGCTTAATGGCTTCCTCTTCTAACATTTCCTGCAAATCTGGAATTCCTTGAATACGCATTTCAACGCCTGTCAACAGCTTGAATGGTGAAACTTTCGTACTCCTAGGCGCAGTGTTATTTATCGTTTTCTGAACATTCTCTATATGTTTGTACCAGGAGCTCGGACTATCACCACACATTTTGGCTAACATTGGTACTCCTCTCCGCAATACTTTTTAAATGAATTTGACGTGAACGCTGCCCCTCTATCTGAAATAATCCGCCTAGGATTACCAAAAACCGCTGCTTGTTTTTTCAACCTATCAAGGACTTCATCGGCTCCTGTTGTTTTTGTTGGGTAAAGCCATACAAACTTAGAGAAACCATCTACCACTACAAGTATGTAGCAATAGCGTTTGTTTGTTGCTTCCATTGGCCCGACATGGTCTACGTGATAAGTTCCTAACGGGATGTCTTCCTTCTGTATTGGTGAAAGAAATCCTTCTTTTTTACCCCGCTTGCTCTCAGAGACTATGCATTCTATGCAACTTTTTACTACTTTTGCTGCTTTCGAAGGTAAATATGGAATATAAAAGTGTTTCTCTACTGCTTCTTGCGCCCTGCTTAATGTAAAAATCCTCATACTGCTCTTGCCCTGCGACCTTTAACACGGCCCTAATCCATTCGTCACCTAACTGTGCTTGCCGCAGTCTATGTTGCAAGGAATCTTCTAACATTAGACATGAAACTCTGCTTAATGCGTCCACGTGACGCATTTTGGAACCGGCTCTATGCTCAATTTCGTAATCGAAATCTTGTAAAAATAATGCCCACCTCGAAATCCTTGCTGGTACATCCTTCTTACCCATTGTCATGGCGAACGCGTTGCAGTCTGTGACAATCTTGAATTTCATACCCAAGAGATATATGCGCCACTTCTTCAAAGCCTCTACAATAGCTAGAACTTCAAGCTCGTAGGAATGATAACGCTCTTCTGCTGGCTTTGTTTTACGGCTCATATATTGTACAGGATGAAACTCTTGATCGTCACTGCACTTTTGTAAAAGGACCGCACCATACCGCACCGTCAGAGATTTCGGGTTATACAAACTAAGGACGGGTGCATTAGCTAATGACATTTTAAGTTGCTGGAATGCTGAAACTTCCAAATCGCCCAAGCAAACTTTTCTATCCTGCCGAAGGAGATCCGATAGTGGCTTAGCTATTGTTGCGTAACCAGGAATAAAACGTCTAAAATAAGAGGTTAAACCCAAAAATCGCTGAATTGTACGATCTTGAGGTAATGGGAAGTTATCTACAGCACGCGTCTTCTCTATCGAAGGTTTGATAGTCCCGTTCTCTATAACATAGCCCAAAAATTCCACCTTTCTCTGTAGAAACTGACACTTCTTCCACTTTATTTGTAAGTTATATGTCTCAGCTCTTTTTAATACCCTTACCAATTTCTCTATACCCTCGTCTATATTTTTTGAAGGAATGATTATATCATCCATATATGTGATTAATGTACCATCTTGAACCAAATCCCTCAGAACCGCAAAGATGTACCGCGAAAATACTGCTGGCGAGTTCGAAATACCGAAAGGTACGTATCGAAACTCGTACTGACCACAATGAGTCACAAATGATGTGTATTTGCGCGAATTAACCTCAACAGGTACATGAAAGAAACCATTAGCCAGGTCAAGCGTTGTAAAAACTGACGAATTTTGTAATTTATCGACTACGTCGTCTATGAGAGGCATAGGAAAATTATCTCTCATGATCTTTTTGTTAAGACGCCTATAGTCACAGCAAAGTCGCTTACTCCCGTCTTTCTTTTTCACTAAAACGATTGGGGACGCATACTCTGACGTGCTTTGCTGAATTATACCCTTCTCGAGCCATTCCTGTACTTGGTTATCTACGTCACATTTCTCACTATAAGCAATTCTTCTTGGTCCCTGATAGACTGGTATATCATCTACCAACGTAATCTTCATCTCTACTGGTGATTCGTGTTGCATTTTTGGAGAATAATTATTTACCAAATTTTCTACTGTCGCTGACGTATTTTTATCGAGATGTTCTAGATTAGGGAACTCCCATTTCTACTACCTCAGTACTTTGTTTTTTCCGAAAAACTACCTCATCTTCAGTTACTAACAAGTCCACTAATTTTAGTACGTTATTTCCTATAACTGCTGCATAAATAATATCTTCTTTCTTAACGACATGGAAGCTAACATCCAGTCTCAAGCCATCGATCTCAACGTCCATCGCAAAACTTCCTATAGTTGCGATTGTCCCTTCGCCCACACCCATCAACCTTCTTATATCCAGTTCTAGTTTAATGTTTCCGAACTTTTCCCATACATCTTCCCTTACTAAAGACAAATCACTGCCCGTATCCAAAAGTGCTCCAAAGGTGACCCCTTTGTAGGAAATGTCTTTAAAAATCGAACAATTTCCTTTACCAAAAACCTTACGGCACTATTCACTACTCATTATGTTAGCCCTGTTCTTTTCGACTTTAGATTCTTGTTTAACTTCTTTGTTAACCGATGTGCATGCTGCAGCACGGTGTCCAGCCTTACCACATTTAAAACAGTTGTTCGATGATTTCTGACAATCCTTAGCGAGATGTCCAATCTTGCTACATTTAAAACATTTTTTATCCTTTTTGGCTTCGTCGGAAGTTGTCTGGTGGCTGCCTGAGTGTTGGTATTCACCTGCCTTAAAAATCGGTTTACCCACCTGAATTTTTTCATATACGTGTATTTGCTCTTTAAGTTCCTGCAGGGTGCGTGCTTGGTATAAGTTACTTTTACCCATCTTTGAATCAGGGATCCCTTCAATAAAATATTCTATTAGACTCCTCTCGTCTAATCTAATTGGCGCACCTATTTCCATTAAGCTGTACAAATATTCCCTATAATCTTCATTTGCTCGCTTACGACGATTCCTTAATGCCCGATGAACATCTATAGAGGAAACATGCACCCCAAATTCCTGACGCAGTGCTTCTTTAAGCATGCTCCAATTCACGACATTACGTTGACTCCTAATAAACATCTTGGCTGCTCCCTTTAACAACTGTTTAGAATAAATGTATTTCTGCAGTTCGTCCCAACCAACAGCCGTAGCATTGCTTTCAAATTCTAAAAGCCACTCTTCGATTGATTGGTTACTATTGCCACTGAATGAGGTCAGTGAATCTTCAATATCACGCAAAGTAAAATTGGACCGCCCTAAAACTACCTGAGGAGCCGTGCTAACACATGAATGAGCTGAGTCACCATCGCCCGAATCCGGATCGTCATCCATAACTCCTAAACCGTAATGTTCGCAAAGCCTATCTTGCAGAGTTGTCTTTCGACCCGTGATCGAGCACCCTAGTTCTGCTAACTTTTCCTTAAGCCCGACTACCGTTAAACTAAGAATTTCCTCGCGCTCCATTACGACCGGCAGTCAAAAAAAAAAATTCAAAAATTTTAAAATTGGTTTTAAATTTAAAAATTAGTTTAGTCAAATTACTAATCTACTTTATAACTAAATACTATTAGTGTAGAATTAATGAAACTTATTTAATTAATTGGTACAAAAGCAATTTTTGATCAACAAAAGTTATAAATATCCAGAGACTACTGCGGTAAAAACGAACAGTAAAGCTTCGCTAAGTGATACAATCAATTTTAAATTCTGGAATGATTATTCTATTTCTTTTTCTTGTATTATTTAACCTTTAACATAAATCTTCTGTTTTCGCTTCTTTTACAAATCTTTACAAAATTTAATTTTATTTTATTTTTAATAAATTCAAATTAGTCTTCGCTTTTGGTACAATTTAGTATTTAAAAACAAACAAATTATATAACTTTTCCAAAACTAAGAACTGCTTTAAAATTTTAACATTGTAATAACATGCATTATTTATTCTTACGTAACTTCGGGTATATGTTCTTGTCCGCAACTGTATTTGCTGCCTCTGCTGTTTCACGCTGAATTTTGATGATCCTCTGCCCGCTGCTAGCTTCGTTTTTGGTTGCATATGATGATGCTTTTTAAATTCGATGCTTATATTGCTGCACACAGTGTACAGTCAATTTTAAAATTTTTACATAAGAGAGAACTTAGTTACAATGGCTTTCTTTTAAGTTTTTCTTTTGGCTCTCTTTTTCGCACTCACTTTGCTAATGCGAATTTTGTTATGGCTACTTCTATCAAAATGAAGCCACGCCAAATTGTAACGTTTTATTTTTTGTTGCTATGCACTAACACTCTTCGGAGCGTTGCTATGGCTTCTTGCCCGACGCCGTCAACTATCTTTTTCTTCACGTTTTAGTTTAACAAAACATTTATTTCATATTTCTGGCACTTTTCACAAATTTTCTTTCACTTCTGACACCACTGTGGGGATTCTTACCTTTTTACACCCCTTTTATTCCCAGTAATGCTTGAGACTTGTTATTTAAACACAAACAGTTTATTATATTATATTTAGATTAAGTTAGAATTAAGATAAAGTTAAGTTGATTAGAAATAAGTTTTAATTTAAGTAATTAGGTTCACCTTTCGAACTACCGGCGCGGTATTGGAGGCGTTTTACTTGTCGTGACGCGGATCTAATTGCAACGGAAAACGTTAGAATATTTCGGTTACCTTCGCAGCGACGCGAAAGCGTTGCGCAAGTAACTGATCTGTGTTGTAATTAATGGGACGCATGTAGGCGTTGCCAGTTATTGTTATCTGAGGTTGACAAACAGATGTCGTTGTCCTATCAACTACAGTCGCCGCCTTAACTATTATCCTACATACATTGAAAAATATACATAGAGGAACTGCGGCATTTGTGGTATAGCGTTTAGTTTTTGGGTAATTATGGCCTAACCAAAAGTCCAATTCAGCTTTTTTGGTCACATTTTGTTTGGTGAAATATCATCTATAGCGTACTTTATCAAAAGTTGTATACCACCAACAGTTTACAATTTATAAGACGAAATTCGGGTGAACCCGAAATGCCGCTTCCCCAAAAAATTGGCGGGTAATGTGGTACGCAAACGTAGTCTAATTTAGTATAATATACCATTTAACCCGAATAATAACCAGATCAGTTTTACTAAAGAAAATATTAAGTAACTTCTTTTAAAATTTACCAATTTTATTTATAAAAGATAAATAGCTTCTCAAAGGATAAAATAAAATGCCTCCTTGGCTCGTTGATATTAAAAATAAGTTATTGGAAAAGACGATAAGTAAATATCAAAATTATTTAAAAACTTCAATTTGTGCAAGACTCGCAAATGAAAATAGGTTTTTTTTTTTTGGAATGCAGACGTTATGAATCCAAACCGTATCGCACTGTAAACAAGAACTCCAACAAACAAGGAGCAAATTGCTCCTTCTGGAGGCATTTCATCAAAATCCCCTTGGTTCGATTCTGCGTAGACGACGCTTACTTCGGAGTCACTGGTTAATTCTTCACATTCAGCTAATAAGCTGCCTTTTTCCGGAGGTTTTTGCTGCTGGTTTTTTAAAGGTTCCTTTTCTTTTTTAATTTTTGCTTCACTTTTTCCCGGATCTTCCGAAGGCTTTCTTCCAACTGATTCTTATATGGTGATTTTTTTAATACTGTCGCTTTTGACTTTCTTCCTCTTCCGGTAGCAACTGGCTTTCTAATCTTTGGTAAAATCTGCCATGGTGACACGACTCCTTTACTGGTTGATGCCACAGGTTCTGGAGAAGTCAGTCGATTTGTATTAGATGTCGGTGAAGTAAGAGTACATCCAGTCTCCGAAGTTGTATTATTTTGCTCGGAAAATTCAGAGTTTTCGGCAGTTACGTGCTCATACATATCATTTGCAGCCTATAGCATCAGTAAAAGTATTTCGGTCGAATGGGTATATACCAGTGCATCTGAAAGCATTAAATGCAACCTGGCCAGTCTGAACCCTATGATAAGTTTTGGAAAAGAGACCAACTAAATCGAATTGAGTAATTTTTCGTCCATACCGTAATAAGTCTTGAGTGGGCTCATGAATGCTCTGTCTAGCGGTTGCATTTTATGAGTGGAATGCGGAGGCAATGATATCATCACCACTCCGTTTGCACGAGCTAAGTTGATCACTTCAATATTTCGGGTGTGACTGTAGTGTCCATCTAAAATCAGCATTAATGGATCTTGTGAATTCGAGAAAATGAAGAAACCATTTTGTGAATATGTCAATCTGCACCCAGCCTGATAAGTGGCAAGAAGATCGGGAGCCTGGTGGCGCATCTTTCATGAGCTGATCGTTGTAATTTTTTCTAGCAAAAATGAAGTAAGGGGGCACGAAATTTCCAGAAGCACTCAGGCAACTTATTACAGTTATAAGCGACCCACGCTCGGCTGAAGTCATGGCCCCAATTTGCTGTTTACCTTTCTTTCCAATGAGCTTTGAAAATTTTGGTTTGCACAACAGAAAGCCTCGTCTCATCTAAATTATAAATATGAGTGGCTGGAAATTTATGCTTCTCGAACTCTTCCTCAAGCAAATCAAAAAACATCTTAACATTTTCTTTATTGAAACCTTTTGATCTGTCAAACGAAGTTCCAGTAGGAGAACGGATACTTAAGCCAGTCTTTACCGGCGCAACTATGTAGAGTAGAAAACGGATTTGGAATGTTGTTCTGTTTTGCTATCTGAAAAGCTAAGGAACGAACATCTTCTCTTGTGAGACCCCAGTATCGAAACTCCATGTCAAGCAAATAGTCAACGAGTTCTTTTTCCTGTTCTTCATTGAACACTGGCTTACGGCCCAACTTTACTCCAAGTAGTTCAGATATGGCCTTGTTGCTTCGAGCACGTTGGCACGTTGAATAGTTTGGACGCCGACAAAATCCCGAAGCTTCCCTCACGTACGACCTTAATTACAGCAGTCATATCAGACTGATTCCACTTCCTAATTTGTCCCCTTTTCGTCATCTAGAAAAAAGTTATAGCAAAGAAGTCCTTTTTACTTCTACGGAAAAACCTCCTTTATCTTTGGAGGGTTAGGTTAGGGTGAACTGGCCGTGAGGACCTCACATAGACTGATTGAGTCCGCAGTGTTACCAGAAGTTTGTTTTTACTTCTTTGGAGGGTAATGTGGTATAATACCACATTAGCCGCAATCAAATGTACTACAAAAGCCGATTAGTCGCACTATAACAAATGAACAAATAATATCACTCACACTCAAAATTTCCTGATAATAACACTTTTTTAACAAAATCTAATACTTACTTTATTACAAATTGATTTTACAGAGCGAAAAAGCACACATTATTTGTGAAAAAATATACACAATAGTAGACCTCAAAAAAAAGTCAACCATTCACGATCAGATGTTTTGCTCAACTAAACGGCAGCGTGTTTTGCAATAAGGTGCTACCAGACGTCACATATATTTTTCTTAAATTCCGCACCAATTGTAGAAGGTGACATCTTCAAAATTTAATTGGAACATCAGATATCCCTCTGTAACAAATAAGCTGCCTATACCACAATTATGGCACTTCCTCTATATATAGTTTTAGCTCTTTTTGCAACGTGTTTTGGATTTTCTTGAAGAAATTTAGCTCTTTTTAGCCATTTTTTTCTAGATTCTAGCCCCAAGGAATTTTTTTTGGCAACACTGGTGTTCATACAACTCAGTTTAGCTTGCTTGCACAATAGTAAAATTGATAGCTGGTTGGCTTATCTCTACACACAATGAAAACATAAAACTTTGAAACTTTTGTGTGTTGTAAGAAGATGTGTTCAATGTTTTGGTTTCATTTTGAGTTTGCCGCCTCCTTTTGACAATCCCTACTCCAGTGAAATGAAAAAATAAATTCAGCTGATAAGATGAGCCAACCATATAGTTGGGCCATTCGTAAAACTGACATTTAAATCTACTCAATAAACACACTTTACAATGTCATACTACCCTTCAAAAAACGCGAGTACTCTATAAATAATGTAAGGAATGCCCTTTGGGGTATAGGACTGCTCCAAATCTAATCTGTATTCATACAAAAAATGTGCTCCAATTAACATTGCGATGTCCTAGGAGAGGAGTAGGTGATCCCACTCTCGCTTTGTTTGTGAGTATTTCATAGAGTACATACGTGAGAGTACTTTCTAAAGTACTTTCACTGTAGTACTCCATGGCGCACCCACAGAGGATCATATGCCAAAGTACTAAAGAGGAAGGCTTAAGTGCAGCATACGGACAATTCCAAAATCAAAAAATGAAGTATGAGGATTGATAGACATGGTCAAAGTGAGTATAACTACACAATTTTGTTTGTGGGCAAATGACAATAACAGGAGTTATTAAGGGTCAAAGTTCATATGAAGCATTTTTTAAATCTAAATTTCTCTTTAAGTATCGAACCGATTTTCAAAAATTTTTTTTCGTTCGTAGGTAGTAAAATTACCTTTCATTTGATATGCTGCTTGTATTCCTATCCCGTAAAATACTTAAAAAATTCGATGTATAAAAGTGCTATATTTACTAATTAAATTACGCATATTTATTTGTACATATGTATGTATGTGTATGTATATTGAAATAAAGCCAGTATGGCCTTATTGCCATTTTCAAAACATGGTTGTTGTAATTTTATTAGGCTGTACCTAAAAACGCGCAAAAGAGTGGGTACCGTGGCATATTGCCACGGTTCAGGCAACCACCCGGACTTGGCATGGCGTAGCCCAGGGTTATTTAAATAAGCGCGGCCGAAGGCCGCCAACTCGGAAAGGTGTTCTGCACATAAAGGAAACAAATACCAGGTGTTCTGCGCAGAATTACTGTTAATTTGCCCAAAATTAAGTTTTGGTATACCAGGAACAGGGCAGTTGGTATTGCATTGATCGGACTAATTTAATTATAATTATAATTTTAAATGAAAGCTTAAATTATTTCCCATCGACCAAACTATATTTTCATATATTTAATACAGCAATTAAGTTAAAAAAAATAAGTTTTTAAAAATTTTGATATGTTTTTTAAAAAATTATATTATTTAAGGAAATTCTTTGCGGTTATATACTTAAGATATACATCAAATGAAAGGTATTGGAAATACATATGCAACGACGTCAAAATTTGAAAATCGGTTCAATACCTTAGAAGTAATTTAGATAAAAAAAAGCTTATTATGAACTTTGACCTTTAATAACTTTTGTTGTTGTTGTTTGCCCAAACAAAAAATATACCGTTATGTTTCTTTTATTAATACCTATCGATCTCATTTTTTCGTTTTTTTATATCAGCATTGTCCGTATACTGCACTTGTTCCAAGAGGAATTGTGTCGGAAAGAATTATCGTAGTGAATTTAATTTAAAATGAAAGTAAATGAAGAGGGGCAATACAAACCTGTAAAAATCGTGTGACCAAAAGCGCACACAGCCACACGAATTTTTGACAGGGGTGACGATTTGGAATGCAAAATTCTCCAAATGAAATAGCATGTTGACAGATTTAGCTTTGCCACAATGCATCGTGCTCTCTCGCACCTACTATATTCATAGGTATTGTGAAATATGTAATTTTTGTGTGGAAAAAAATTTTCAGCGAATCCGCCATTTTCCGCGAATTGAGCTGCAGACCTGTGCTAATTTTGGAGCATTAAATTAAACTAAATTAAAACAACAACAACCGAACGATAACTTTATAGCTGGCCAATATGGTGAAACAGCTAAGCCGCCGCCTCAAGCCAATACGCCAACTTCCATGGATTCGCCATCGCCTACAGCAACGACACCGCCAGGGAAAGCTGTACCTGGTGGTCCCAATCAGATGACTATAAATAGGGCAAATATACCTGGCTTGCCTCATACTTTGTGTTTAATAAATTTTGTTATTTTTCTAGACTGGTCAACCACCAGTTTCAGCTACACCACCAACATCAAGTGCAGGCGGTGTTGCAGCTCCATACCAGCACACAGGTGAATAGCAAATGCCACAGCAATCGTGTCCAATGCCACGACAGTTTTGTCTAATGCAGTCACAATCCGGTCAAATGCCACCTCAACACCATTTGCACCAGCCATTTTGTGGCCATGAGAAACATGGTCCTCCAGGTATGCCGCCCGCATCAACTGGACCAGGTGGGGCAATGACACCACATCCAGTTATACCAAGGTATATACCACAGCAGCAACCGGGTTATGTAATGCCACGATAGCAGCAGGAACAACCTCCCCAGGCTAGCTATCTACCAATGCCACAAAATCCGGGCTATCCACCACAACCTCAACATCCAGGTTATCCTCTACAACAACCAAGTGCACCACGTGGTTACATGGCTCAAATGATGCCACCAATACAACCTGGACAGACGCCAATGCTCAGTCAACCACCCAAGCCGGGTCAACCCCCAATACCCGCACACGTCCGGACGTCCTGGTTATAATGTATGCTAATACAACTAATAATTTACAAATTTTCTGATGATTATTTTTGTGTTATTTTCTTTAGCAACCACCTGCACCTGTTACTGGTAAATATCAACAGCCGCAACAGTATGATCAAGCCCAACGCCGTTTAGATCCCGATCAGATGCCAAATCCGATAAGCGTTATCATTGAAAATCAAAATAGCGCTTGTGGTGCTTTTATTACTAATGAACAGGGTTTATTACCACCATTGGTGACCACAAAATATGTGGTAGAAGATCAGGGTAACACCTCGCGACGTTACGTTAGGTATCGATAATCGAAATTAATGTTTTGTTTGGCAATTACATTGATCTTTCTTCTTTGCAGGTTGTTCTTTGTATTGCATACCTGCAACAGCTGATTTATTAAAAACAACAGCTTTGGCCATTACACTTACCGTCTCACCAATGGCACGCACGGTTGAGGGTGAATATGAGCTACCCATTGTAAATTTTGGTGAATTGGGTGCAATTAGATGTAATCGTTGCAAGGCTCATATGCAACTTGTAGATGCTGGTCGTCGTTTCCAATGTCTAATGTGTAAAGTAACTAGAGATGGTAAAAAAAATCTTTCACCTTTACTTGTGTTCATTGATCCATATTTTTTCTCAACAGTGCCAGCTGCATATTTCCAACATTTGGGCCACACCGGACAGCTTGTCGATAAATATGAACGTCCTAAACTTGTATTGGGTACAAGAGTATTTGTGTAAAAAATGTTTGGGTACCGATAGCTCTCAAGGTAAACCTCAACTCATATCCGACATCAATGCCTCGCATTCAATTGTGGACGCTGTACGCACTACATTGGGTTCACGTAGTATGGACAAGCATATTGTTGATTCCAGTGTTAAGGCCACAATTTCAAATGATGGGGCAAATTCTAGTAGACATCGCCAAATCTTAAAATGCTGAGGTAAGTTTTTTGTTATATTAGAATGTGTAGAATAAAAATGTTTCTCTTATCAGGTATTTTAAGCATGTGAAATCTTAAAAGAAGTTAAGCCATATGTTGAGGAAGACGTGCATGCACGTATCATCATTAAAGCTATACGTAGAGCATTACAATTATGCATGATAAAATATGACATGGCTGTACATGTCGAAGTGCCAATCAAAGGAACAACAAAGTGCTTTATTGAAAAAATGCTCTGCCAGAGCAATGTCCTCCAATGTCCAAGAGTATCAGAAAATTGTTGATGCTGAATGGCGTCTCCTGTACAATAAACTAGGTAAGTAAGGTGCCAATGTTGTGTTTTCTAAACTACCAATTGGTGATGTTGCTACACAGTATTTTGCAGATCGTGATATGTTCTGTGTTGTTCATGTACCAGAAGAAGATTGGAAACGTAGAATGAAAGCTTGTTGTGGTGCTGTTATGACTACAGCTAATGATATTAATTCAAGTCTTTTGGGTCAATGTGATTACTTTGAAGAACGTCAGGTTGGTGGTGAAAGTTTCAACATTTTCCAATGTTTGATAGTGGGTTTGACATTAATTTCATTTTTATAGTTTATAATTATTTAAAGGTTGCGTTAATACTAGAATATATACATTGATTTTACGTGGCGGTGCCGAACAATTTTTGGAAGAAACTGAGCTTCGTTACATGATGCTATAATGATTGCGCGGCGGACTCGTTCAGTGTAATGTGTTATGGCGACTCCAAGTTCCTCGTGGAAATAGGGGGTGGGGCGGGATGGCTTAGAAGGTTTAAAGTGATGATAATAATCGTTCCCGAGATGGTTGTTGTTGTTGTAGCAGTGCTTCGCCCCACCTAATAGGTGCGACCGATTACAAATTGTTATCAATATCCTCTAACGGGAATCCAAGGGAACTTGCTGTTTCAACAGGGGTGGAGCATAACGAAAGGAGAGTTAGAGGTGTTGGTTCCACATTACAATTAAAGAGATGGTTGGTGTCATGTGGGGACACATTGCAAGCGGGGCATACATTTTGTATGTCGGGGTTTATTCTGGATAGGTAAGAGTTTAACCTGTTACACTATCTATCCCGATCGAAGTTGAGCTAGAGTTACTCGCGTTTCCCTGGGGAGTGTGCGTTCCTCTTCCGCAAGTTTTGGGGACTGTTCTTTAAGTACTGGATTCACCGGGCAATTCATAGCATAAAGGTCCGACGCCTGTTTGCGGAGTTCACTGAGGACCTGTTTGTGTTTTTTTTGCTTCATATGGCTGAGTTCTCAGGTGCCGTATTTCCTCATAATGCTTACGGAGATGACTCTTTAAGCCCCTAAGCGGTGTTGGATCAACAATCAGATGTCTGTTGGGATGCCCAGGTTTCTGGGTATTCTACAGAAATTGTTTGGTTAGCATTTCATTTCTTTCCCTTATTGGGAGTTTTCTCGCTTCATTGTGCAGGTGGTGTTCCGAGGACATAAGAAGGCAGCCCGTAGCAGTTTTGGGGGCAGCATTTTGGCAGGCCTGTATTTTCTTCCAGTGAGTAACCTTTAGGCTTGGCGACCATATCGGAGACGCGTACCATGCAAACGTCTATTTATATTTACCCCAAGTACTTCCGATTTATCGAATTATATTAAATATTTGTTACAGCTCTGTATTTTCGTTACAATTGCTAGTGCATGCTCTCCAAAATGTAGATCCTGATCGAAAGTCACACCCAAGATTTTAGGGTGTAAGACAGTCGGTAGGGTAATGTCATATGGTCGACATTTGGCGCGGCCATGTTTTAAATAAGGTCACCGATGATTTGGTTGGTGACAATATCAGGTTTCGCGAGGCGACAAAACTGGAGAGATTGGGGAGATAGCTGTTTATTTTATTACAAAGCTCATCGTTGTAGGAAACAATAGCATAGGCGTAGAAGCAATAGTGACTCCTGGTGGTAAAGGTAGCTATTGATATGTAGAAGTTAAACAGAAGTTTGAATGTGAGTTTTTTTAAGTTATTGCAAAAAAGTTTTGAGTAATTTTAATATCTTACCAGGTACCTTCGTACATGTTTCTAAGAATGAAGAATAAAACCTATTCAAACTCAATTTTCACCAGGACAATGCCGCTGAGACTTCGCTATACCTTAACATACTGAAATGTTTGATTTAGAATAAAAAGATGTGAAAGTTTGGTAGTCAAACATTAATTCTTTTTATTAAATAAATTCTATCCCTTTTATAGTTATTTACTTAACCTATATATTCATAATTATCTTAATACTAATAAACTAAAAATATGTACATTGGTAACAAGGTATGCATACATGTAGGTTTGTATACATGTAGATTTGCATGCATTCTTGCATACATGTAGATTTGTATGCCTGCTTGCAACGTCAGCAGATCAATGCGAGTAATTTGGTTAATGCTATGCATACATGTAGATTTGCGTGCATGCTTGCAAAGTCAGCAGATCAATGTGAGTATTTGGTTAATTCACATTATTGGTTGTATCTAAATAATAAGCAGAATTTATTAGCTGTGAATGGACAAGGGTTTCATATTCGGCATTCCATTGATGTTAGCTAACCACTGTGTTAGTTCAATAATTTATGTTGTATAATATTGTAATATGATTGTTACTAAGAAGTATTTAGCATAGAAGTTCATGATGCGTAATGCCGCAAGTGTATTGCATAGGTGGGTATGACGCATAATGCTACACCATCCGCCTTAGAAAAAGAGGGTTATATAATTGTTTTGTGAACAATTGTATAAGACTCTTTGTCGTATTTCTTGATTTTGATATTTTACTGTAACTTGATATTGTAGTGAAAGAGGTTGTTTGCTTTGTGTTAAAGCCTGCTATATCATTCCTAAACCTCACCTGGAGAGGTCGCTGGTGGAAACTCGCTGCAAGCACTCGGTGCGTTGCTTTTCCTTTTTTGGACTTTGCTCTACTAAAAACGGTTCCGTTAAATGGCATCAGTTCCTTAGAGCCTAAAAAAGGGACGAACAGCTATAGGCTCTCCATTATTATTTTACCAGCGACCACCAGGTGAGTGTTTTACCATATCATTTATTTTGCCATTATATTTGTGATTTACATATATTTTGAATAAAGGCCTGTGCGACAGGCTATCATATATATATATATACATATATACTTTATATCTTTGGATATTTAATTTATCTGTTTGTTGTTGGACAGCTAGGCACAGCTGGTAAGTTTTCCGTTTCATTATCGCGAGTTTCAAGAACCGGCTCCCCATAGGTTCCCCGTTTCCGGAATTCACGAGGAATTCCGGCTTCATTTATCCCCGCTCGAACATGGTCCTTCGAGCCGGATCTTGAAACATCTTTTTTCATTTTTTGGTAATAAAACCAGCTGCCATTAGGTTTTCTTTTTGCCTATACGCGTCCAACAACAAAAATTCATTCAATTGTCTTTTCCAACAATGTTGCTTTTTTAAAACCTGTCCACCAACAATTGGCAAGTCCCATTGGAAACCAAACAAACACACCATACCAAAATCCATTGTGAATAAGCAGTGCAAGTAAGAAGTTGCTTGTTTACATTTGGTTTTTGACATTTAGAAGTTAGCCATTGGGAAAAGCGATTTTGGTAAGTTTGCTGGAGAAAAAATTCGTGGTTTTTTATTGGAAATTCGGCGGCCGAGAGCACCAGCACATCTCCAGGACGGCCCAGGAAAAGGAGAACCACCGGAGCAACAGCGAAGTGTTGGAGGAAAGCACCCAAAAAAGGTAAAATTTTTACTTGGAAAAAGGTAACGTAGGTATTGTACTTTTACATGTACATATATTAAAAACTAAAGTAAAACGCATATTTTTTCTTGTGAGTTTGTATTAGCATTACAGCCTTCCGTACACGGCATATCCTAATTGTGATTCACCGGGAAGGAGTCCAGTGAAAGACAAGAAAAGTGTAACAACTAGTTGAGCGTTGACCAGTTTGCGCTCCGATACAACAAAAGAGTGTGGCCGCGACCACAATTAGAATACCGGTGCGATAAGGCTGTTAAGCGAACAGTCCCCACCGGTGGCCACGGCATAATAAACCTTAGAAGACCAGATTAAAAGTCCCTGAGTAGCAGGGCAATAAAGTAGTTGTGTGTGTGTGCAAAAGTCCCTGAAAAGCAGGGCAGTGAATTGAAAAAGGTGCTTCAAAAAAGGGTGAACCTACCCCCCAAAAAAAACAGAGTAACCAGGTAAAAGTGTTTGTGAGTAAAGTCCCTGAAAGGCAGGGCAGTGAAGCGATAAAGGTGCCTAAAAAAAGGGTGAATATACCTCAAAAAAGCAGAGAATACTAGGCCAGTTGTGGGTGTGTGCAAAAGTCCCTGAAAAGCAGGGCAGTGAATTGAAAAAGGTTCTTCAAAAAAGGGTGAACCTACCCCCCAAAAAAAGCAGAGTAACCAGGTAAAAGTATTTGTGAGTAAAGTCCCTGAAAGGCAGGGCAGTGAAGCGATAAAGGTGCCTAAAAAGAGGGTGAATATACCCCAAAAAAGCAGAGCATACTAGGCCAGTTGTGTGTGTGTGCAAAAGTCCCTGAAAAGCAGGGCAGTGAATTGAAAAAGGGTGAGCATACCCCCCAAAAAAGCTATACGGAGTCATAAAGAGGCAGAAGGTCAGGCATAGATAGTAGGAAGACGTGTGGCAGTTACAGGCCAGGTAAGTAACTTATCCTGAACTCACTTCCCCACGTCTGTCTGTGTAGGTATCGGCCCATACGAACGGCCCACCGCTTTTGGAATCGGGTAAGCAGACGAGCACCATCTTAAAGGCCCTCACGCACGGCCCGCCGAATTGGGAAGCAATAGTGTAGCGCAACCTTTTCAAGGCCCAGACGAGCGGCCCATCGCTTTGGATAACACGCAACACATCCTAAAAGGCCCACACGAACGGCCCACCGCTTTGGGAATTTGCAAGCGCCGCCCCAGCAGTAAGTCGACAAAACGTTAGGCACTAAACGGGTGAGTTTTTTTTATATACTTTGCCTATTTTAAACAGCTGATTGGTACTTAGTTTCGCAAGCCCCTTACTTTGCGGCGAACGCAGTACTCCCTTTCTCGCTCCCACTCCCCTCAACAGAGTTAAAGGCAATTTACCCCCCTTGCATACCCACACGACCACGAAGAGGGCCGACTTTTTCTGAGGTTGAATTGCAACCTATCTTACCAGTTTGTGAATATTTATTTATCCTGGGTCCTTGAACATGGCCAACGCACAGGATTTCTCTCGCGCTTGTGATGCACTTCTGGAGTTTGAAAATCGGTTCAACGAATCTCCAGGGGCGTATCACACGGTGTTTTCCCTCGAAATTCAAAAGGAGGAACTTAAGGCCCTTTGGGATACAGTGAAAAAGTCTTTCAGCAGCTATTCCCGAGATCTTAATGACGACGATGACGGGTCCGCAGCCTTGCGAGAAGAGAAGGTTAAATACCAAAACTGCTACACAGCATATCTGACGTTCGCAGCCCTGATGGGTGAGACCATCCATAACCTCACCCTCATCCGTCAACCCTCTTCCACGGTAAATCACCTCTCACACGAGCCTGATTTGACGGTGCGCTCCAGCATTAAACTTCCACCGTGCGACACCGAACTTTTCTATGGTGACTACACTGCATGGCCATCCTTTCGGGATCTGTTTACGGCCATATATATAAATAATACGCGGTTAAGTGAAGTGGAAAAGTTATACCATCTAAATCACAAAACACGGGGGGAGGCCAGGGATATTGTGAAGAAAACCCCACTCACAAATGAGAGTTTTGCCATTGCGTGGCAGAACCTTTCCGATAGGTTCGAAAATAAGAGAATTATGATCAATTCTCAGCTGAAAATATTATTTAATCTGCCATCTGTGACAGGAGAGCGGGGAACTGAAATAAAAAATTTACAGCGATCTGTAAATAACTGCATCTCAATACTGCAGATGCATGGCATTGATACCGACAACTGGGATGCAATCTTTATTTATCTGGTATCCAGCAAGCTGCCGGACGCAACACTAGCCTTATGGGAGCAGGGAATTACCAACAAAACCGAGATTCCGGCGTAGCAGGATCCGGACAATTTCCTAACGAGCAGGTTCCAAACCTTTGAGACAGTCTCGGACATTCAAGGAGTTCGAGTTTCCCACGGAGCAATCAGTTGGCCCTCGACATTCACCCACGAAAAAAGGAAGGTATCTGCCAATCACGGCAATGTTTCGCAGGCAGGCTGCAGGCTGTGCCCCAATGTTCCCCATACTCTGAAGTCGTGCCCCAAGTTTTTAGCAATGAAGGTAGAGGAGCGCTGTAGGGTAGTAAGGAAGTACAATTTATGTATGAATTGCTTCGCGCATTCACACGTTGCACGTAATTGTACTAGCACCTTTAATTGCATGACTTGCCATCAGCGTCATCATTCACTCCTGCATCGCAACCCAAATGGAAACAGGCAAATGCCAGTCCCTCCCCCCAAACTAATACGACTCAATTATCTCAGGACCCAACGACCTCAGGGAATTTAAACGCGTTATACGCGGCGAATTTTAAAAATATTATTTTAGGAACCGCCATGGTACACGTATGTCATAATGGAGTAGCATATGAAGCCAGAGCTCTTCTGGATTCGGGTTCAGAAGGGACCTTTATCACGGAGCGCCTCCAGATACGCATCAAACTTCTAACACTCGCTGCAAACACCAAGGTAAGCGGCATCAATGCCACGTCCGCTGCAAACGTACGTAAAGTAGCACTGTTCATTTTAGGATCACCTGTCTACCCACAGCTCCAAATCGAGGCAAGAGGCCTCATTCTCCCCCAACTGACAGGTAGTCTTCCCCAGTTTTCTGTCGACCAAGCCTATCTTGGTCAACTCCCCCCGATGCAGTTGGCCGGCGTCAACTTTCACAAAAGTCAGCAGGTCGACATGATTATTGGTGCTGAATTGTACCCCGCGGCAATAAAAGGGTGTGTAAAGAAGGATGTCTTAGGCTCCTTGTTAGCTCAAGAAACAGTGTTTGGCTGTATCCTAACTGGCCCAGCCCCGCTCCCCCTCCAAACGAATTCAGAGTCTTGCGTCTCCCTCTATATGGAATTTTCCAGCGCCCAGTTAACGCGGTTTTGGGAATTAGAGCAAGTTCCGAACAAAAAGTCCGTTACCCCCGAAGAACAATTTTGCGAAAACCACTATGTAAGGACAACGATCAGGAATGATGAAGGACGGTACATGGTAGCATTACCAATTCGACGTGAGTTCCCTGACGACATCAATATTGGACATTCGCGAAGCAGCGCAGTGCAACAGTTCATCCGGAACGAAAGCGCTATGTGTCGAAAACCGGAGTTAAAGGAAGAGTACCATAGGGTACTGCGGGAGTACATCATGCTGGGGCATATGAGTCCAGTGAAGCCCACGGAGGGCAGGAACTCCTCAATTCCCTATTACCTACCTCACCACGCAGTCATCAAACCGGACAGTACAACCACGAAGGTGCGCGTGGTCTTCAACGCTTCCAGTCCCACGTCGAATGGAGTTAGTCTGAATGATGTTCTCTACCCTGGCCCAGTTCTACAAGCCGACCTAACTGCCCTATTATTAAAATGGCGCTTTTTTAAGTATGTGTTCAATGCAGACATCGAGAAGATATATAGGCAGATCCTGTTACACCCCAAAGACACCCAGTTTCACAGGATAATTTTTCGGGAGTCCCAGAACGATGAGCTGGTAGACTACGAACTCCGCACAGTGACTTTTGGAGTAAACTGTGCCCCGTACTTAGCTATCAGGACTCTCCTCCAGTTAGTTGACGATATCAGGGTTCGTTTCCCTTTGGCTTCCAGGATATGTACGTCGACGACGTTCTCGCAGGTGCCCATGACCGCGAGACAGCACTACAAGCTCGTGACGAGCTCATAGAAGCGCTCAAAGGAGCTGGATTCCCCCTTCGGAAATGGACGTCAAACTCGAAAGAAACCTTGGCAGCGTTACCAAAGGAGCACCTGCTAAAGGAGGAGTTCCTGGAAATTGATGACCTCAGTGAAGCTAGGATGTTAGGTATACGGTGGAATGCGGTACACGATATGTTCCATTTTAGCGTCCAGGAAATCCCTACAAAACCAAATTACACCAAACGTGAGGTTTTGTATTATGTTGCCAAATTATTTGACCCCGCGGGATGGTTAGGACCCATAGTAGTAGAAGCCAAAATCTTGATGCAAGACATATGGCTTACGAAGATTGATTGGGGTGATAGCCTTCCTCCAGACCCTCACGGGCGATGGGAAACTTTTCTAAAAAATTATACCCACTTTTCAGAAATTTAAATTCCACGGTGAATTCATTTCACAACGTGGCATGAAATCGAGTTCCACGGTTTTTGCGATGCCTCGGAAAAGGCATATGCAGCCGCCCTGTATGTTAGAGTGTACGACCGCACAACAAACAGGACTCCTCACGTCAGTTTACTGGTAGGTAAAGCCAAGGTGGCTCCAGTTAAAACCGTCTCTTTACCACGGTTGGAATTATGTGGAGCATTGCTTCTGGCCGAACTTATCCCCGCTTTGCTCCCCCAATTCGAAGTTACGCAGCCGACCATCTACAAATGGATGGACTCGACCATCGTGCTCTCCTGGATGAAGAAGCCACCGTGCTGCTGGACAACCTTCGTGGCGAATCGGGTCGCAAAAATTGATGAGCTCGTCGGAGTGGAGGGATGGAATCATGTTGAATCTAGCGATAATCCAGCGGACCTGGGCAGTCGCGGTGTGACTCCGCAAGAGTTGGCGGACAGCACGCTCTGGTGGCAAGGCCCAAGATGGCTGAAGGCGCGCCAAGCAAAACAGATGCCTTGCTTATGGAAACGGACCTAGAACAACGAGCTGTCCGAGCTCATACCACCAGCGCTCAATATCTTCCGGATATTCTGGAGCGATTTTCGAACTTTTCTAGAGCCCTCAGAGTCATCGCACGGATCTTCCTACCGCAACACGCATCCTGTGCATAAGTTAACCCCTCGCAAGGGCACCCCAGATATCTCACCAGAAGAAATTAAGATGGTAAAAGCGCGGCTTATTCGTTTAACGCAGAAACGATGCTACGCTGAAGAGTATCGGATGCTAGCTTCAACTGAGGCAGTGAGCTCAAAGAGTTCCATCCGCACCCTCAACCCCTTCCTCGATGCGGACGGAATAATGCGCGTGGGGGGAAAAGATTGAAGCTGTCGACGATACCCTACAACGAACGTTGTCCAATTATTCTCCCATACGACTGCGCGTTTTCGCGGCTTGTAGTAAAATTTTCCCATTTGATTTCACTACACGGGGGAAATCAACTAATGCTACGACTTTTGCGATCAGGATATTGGATCGTGAAGCTAAAAAATTTGATAAAAAATATAATAAATAATTGCAAAGTTTGTCTCATCTACAGGAAAAGGACACGTGAGCAGTTGATGGCAGCACTACCGCCAGAACGAACGGAGCTCTTGCGACCCTTCACCAATACCGGAATCGATTTCACCGGTCCGTTCGACATCAAAAATTATACGGGCAGGGCATGCCTAGTGACGAAGGGTTATGTCTGCGTGTTTGTATGCTTTGCTACGAAAGCAATACACTTAGAGGCAACAAGCGATCTATCGACAGCCACATTTCTGGCTGCATTTGCGCGGTTCATATCTCGGCGAGGCTGTCCCCACCAGGTGTATTCGGACAATGGGACGAACTTTGTAGGAGCAAACAAAGCATTAAGGCAAGACTTTCGGAATTTCATGACTGAAGCTGCTCGGCATACCACTATGTCATATGCCCATCAAGAAATCCACTGGCATTTTATGCCACCAGGAGCGCCCCACGTGGGAGGACTATGGGAAGCAGGGGTGAAGAGTTTCAAAACCCATTTCCGCAAAATTTCAACTACCATGCAATTCACAATGGAGGAATTATCCACTCTACTGGCTAAAATAGAAGCCTGTCTGAACTCGAGACCGATCAGTCCGATGTCTGACAACCCCGACTGCATTGAACCCCTCACCCCTGGACACTTTCTGATTGGAAGCCCCATACTCGCGAATGCAGAACCAGAGGTTCAAGGAACACCGATGTCAATCGTCAACCGATGGCAAAAGCTCAAAGCTATTCATCAAGGATTCTGCCAACGATGGAAGGGAGAGTACTTGAAAGAGCTACATAAGAGGGTTAGGTGGCAACACCCCCAACGAAATCTTGAGGTTAACGATCTAGTAATTATCAAAGAGGATAATTTACCCGCTAATGAATGGCGACTTGGTAGAGTGGTGAAAGTTTTCCCAGGCCAAGATAATCGAGTACGGGTGGTAGAAATACGCACAGCCCGTGGTGTGATTACACGGCCAATAGTTAAATTAGTCCTACTACCTATCAAAATCCCTAAGTAACTAATTCTCTCTTTTCAGCTTTCTTTTTTCTTCTTTCTTTTTTCTTCTCTTAGATAAAAGTCGTTCAAACCACAATGGTCCGAGCCAATACTAAAAACACCCATCGATGCCCCTTATGTCAGCACAACCACCGACTTCTGTCGCGAACTGCGCCGTATGGAACCAGAGGAGAGACTACGCGCCGTCCTCCTCCACCGCCATTGTGCCAATTGCCTGTCACCGCGCTATGTAACGCGCAATTGTCCGTCAACAGGGCGATGTGACCGATGCCATGAGCAGCATCACAGCCTTCTCCACCTACGGGAGACACCACGGCGAGAGGATGACGTGCCACAGGACCTTGACGAGGTGGAAAATCGGCCAAGTCAGCGGCTGCGACCATACCGGGCTCGAGAGCTGTCGGAGCCAAGTGAAGAAATACTGGAGATTGATGTCAGCGATGAAGACCTCCAGCAGATAAATGCTCTTGTGCCAGTCACCGCTGAAACACCGGTACTCAGACAACCCCTGTCGGGTATCCGGTCCATAGTTTCTCGGCCGCCTCCTTCGCCCCACCAGCGTCGAGCACAGCGACACCAACGAAGGCGCGTCGCACAACAAGGTCCACCCCGAGGGCTAAGAGACGCTCGAGAGCGAATTCAATGGGCTGCCACAAACTCTACGGGCTTTCTGTCCTTATGCCTACCGTGGTGACCAAAGTAATGACAATGGGACGAATTCATGCAGTGCGCGCGATCCTCGACCTTGGAAAACCCATATCCACCATATCTCGGGGCCCTGCACAACGACTCCATCTGCTGCCACGGAATGAAAGGGAACACTGCGGCCTTACCTTGAAGGGTCTGAATGAGAGGGTGCAAATCCAGGCAAAGTTCCGTGGGAGCCTCGTAAGGAGCGCCCCTGAGCGTACTATTGATGCGCGTGTCGCCGATGATTTCGACAACTTGCGCCTGGCAGACCCCTCATTCTACCGCTCAAGCGCAGTGTCTCTGATTCTGGAAGTAGACGCGTGTGGAGCCATACTCCGTCCTGGACTTAGGCCTGCAACCCGGACGCGACCGGCTGCTCAAAACAACGTTTTTGGATGGGTCATATTCGGAGTAACCCCATACTGAGCTGGCAAGCAAAACCTTTAGCGTTAAGGAAAAATGAATTTTTAATGAAGTTTATACGTAATTGAATTTATAATGAAGTTTCTATATTAATATTGAATTTATATTGCAGTGATGCTGCAAGGCGGGCGGCATGTTAAGGCCTGTATTATCATCCCTAAACCTCACCTGGAGAGGTCGCTGGTGGAAATTCGCTGCAAGCACTCGTTGCGTTGCTTTTCCTTTTTTGGACTTTGCTCTACTAAAAACGGTTCCGTTAAATGGCATCAGTTCCTTAGAGCCTATAAAAGGGACGAACGGCTATAGACTCTCCCTTATTCTTTTACCAGCGACCACCAGGTGAGTGTTTTACCATATCGTTTATTTTGCCATTATATTTGTGATTTACATATATTTTGAATAAAGGCCTGTGCGACAGGCTATCATATATATATACATATATAATTTATATCTTTGGATATTTAATTTATCTGTTTGTTGTTGGACAGCTAGGCACAGCTGGTAAGTTTTCCGTTTCATTATCGCGAGTTTCAAGAACCGGCTCCCCATAGGTTCCCCGTTTCCGGAATTCACGAGGAATTCCGGCTTCATTTATCCCCGCTCGAACACTTTGTTTCTGATTTGCTGACCTTGATATTTTTATTGTTTACATTTTATGCATATCCCTTTTTTTCAAAATTTTAAGTTTAATGATTATTTTACTTAATTTACTTATTGTATTTACTGTATATATTTTATAGCCGGATTTTAAATGTGTGCACTCACTTAAAATCCGCTTTTTTTTTTTGAAATTATTTTCTAATATTTATATGGAAATATGAAGCAGAAAAAAATGTTGTTCTCAATTGCTTAGATACGAATTATTATTAAATAACTGAGTAAATTGGAATATTTATGTTTAGATTATTTTCAAGAGATATCTTAGATGGACTACTAATTCCTTATCTTTATTGCTTCTATTACTAGTTTCTAAATAATTTTTATTGCTCCTACCATTTTTATCCTACCATTATTTAGTAACTTATGCAAACTATTTTCCTATTAATATTTTCTAATCTATTGGAGTTAAAGTAGAGTACTTCCCTAATATAGAAAAATATGACCTTATGAGACCTAGGTAATAAATTATTTTATTTTATATTATTCAAGGGAAAAGGATTTTTTTTCAATTGACATTTTTTTTTCGTTTATAATAAAGTAAATCTGTAATAAATTGTATTTGCAATAGAGGGGGTTGCTGATGGAAGAGCGGGGTAGCTATGTATTGATAGTAGTTTTATTAATGGATAAGTGGAAGGTACAGTGGGTGTAAAAAAAAGATTTTGTATCTTTAAATTTTTAATAATTTCCCTATTTTCCAGCAATATCTTTGATCTTATGTGTCATGCGATTTCTGCGGCGGCCACCAAGACAGAATAGTCATGACTTTTATGAAGAATATTTTTATACCGGGATTGTCACATGCACAACCTCTTTGCTTAGTGCTATTATTTGATCTTAGAGAACTTGGTTAACAATTATTATTTTATAAATTCGCCTACTGCAGTAAATACTCAATTCTTTATCACCAATTTGTCCCTCAGAACAACTGTGTTTTTCCTTATAAATTTCAAGTCCTGGATTGCCGGCATTTCTTTATGACTGGTCGAATATTGTCCTAAGTCAATAACTTCCTCAACAATCTGGTTACTTGAAAATTTTCTACGCTACCATTTTTCTATCCTAAGATGAAAACGAGCGCGACTAGTCTTTTATTGCAAATTTATATAGCGCTTTAATATATCTATATTTATATATAGGTTCTCTTTGTGACTTTTCTTCATTATTTTTTTTGTGTTGTTATGGGCTGGTTTTAATAGTTTTGTATTTCTTTTTTTTTTTGGTCTTAGTTTTTGCCTACTTCCACTGTTCTAGAATTTCCTATTGCTTCATGACCATTTTTGTCAGGAGCATTCAGAGGTGTTATGCAAATTTTTGATTTGCTGTTCGCTTTAGGCAGGGCTGCCTTTACTGTCGATTTTGACATTTTTAGGTTTGCTATTTGAGATTTACTCGAATTGTTTATCGCTCTTCCTCAGCTTTGGTTTGGTTTAGGTAATGCGTTAGATACGAGTTGTGGCGGGTTTTACCTGCTTAAATTTGTGCTTCATATAGTTTTTGAGCATCATAGCTATTGTGATGATCAACAGCATGAATACACAACCTATAACTGCTAACCAAACATCTGGGATGTTCGGAGTATTTTCTGTATTTACCTTAGTTGGTGGCTCATACTTGATCATCTTGTTATCTGTTGTTTCAGAGCTTTCCTTACCTACCTCGTAGCCAGCTATGGCTACCATAATGCCTTGGGCTATTTTTGTCCACCAAGACATCTTGAAAGTTCTCTAATTTTAATAAGAAGTTAGATATTTTGTTTAATGACTTTTTATTTTGTGGATATTGTTGATTAAAAATATTTTTATAAAAAAAATTTTAATATTCCAAAAAAAAAATGTGCTTACTGTAGTTTATAATATATTTGGAAATATTCTTAGCTATTCGTATTAAACGAGCTTTTAATATATATTTTTTTTTTGTTTTTGATGCTACTTAACATTTGGAATTTTCGAGAAACACTCTCCTAATCATACGCATTATTTCCTCTTCCCTGGTAGTGGGGTTTATAATGTCCTCTATTGTGGGTTCCCTTTCCATTCCTATTATCCTCCACAATTTCTTTAATCCTTCTAACTCTTTTTGTAAGTCCCTAGTGTGTCGGGTCCCACCAATAGAGAGGAAGATCTGAGGAGTTTCTTTGCATTTTAGTAGTTATGGTAATTTTAATTTTTAAACCTTATTAAAATGTTCTATGGGCTTTCTTTAGAGGATAGGTGAACTGTCTGAAGTTGATTGACTATTTTACAAAAGTGTCCTAAACATTCCAATTTACTTGAATTTTTTTTTTTTTTTTGAATAAGAAATTTTTAATTTTCCTGCTACTTCTTTTTTCCATAAAAATTTTACTTCAAATTTTAACAAATTATATTTTTATATTATCTATGTTTTCTGTTTTTTTTTTTTAATTGTTCAACGTTTTACACAAATGTTTTTCCTATTTCTATTTTATTAAACAATTTTTTCAACTAATTTTCCCTAATTATTTTTCTATTTTAGAGAGAAAAAAAAATTCCTAAGCAAAAACTCTTGTTTTTGCTAATGGTTTAGCGTCCTTAAAGGCCGCTCAATTGATTCTAAAAATTTAAATAATTTAAATATACCTAATATACATAACATTCGCTGCCAGGCGTATTGTCCATTATGTCCTGTTGGTTTACTACTCTGCATTTATTTAGTGTCCGGCCACATATTATGATTATTCCACTCCATTTATGCGTTTAATTTATTATTGAGCTTCCATTATTTTGCTTCAAACAAACGTTCATAACTAATTGATCCAGATAACCACCATGAGTTTATTCGAATTTGCCAAAAGTCCGTTAAAATATTATTGGTAGTTGTCATACCAAGTTACGTTGGGTTGATCTAGCTTGCGATGTAATTATTGCTCCTTTTCCTCTGTGCAGGATTTTTATCCAAAATGATCTCAAAAAAAAAAAAATGTCTCTATGTTTTAAACTTGGCAGGACCTGTCAGATTTTTAGCCAAATCTGTCAGGATCTTTTTCTCCAGCAAGATCTAGCTAATTTTGCTTAAGAGCAAACTTTCAGCTAATTTAAGATCAGGCTAGCAGGATCGCCATGAAATGTTTAAAGGCGAATCCTGCTTAGTTTATATCCAGGATTTTCCTCCAGCAAGGTCTTCAGCAGTTTTGCTAATTCTTGACCAAGCTGGCAGGATCGCCATGAAATGTTTGATTTAGAATAAAAAGATGTGAAAGGTTTGGTAGTCAAACATTAATTCTTTTTATTAAATAAATTCTTTCCCTTTTATAGTTATTTACTTAACCTATACATTCATAATTATCTTAATACTAATAAACTAAAAATATGTACATTGGTAACGGGGTATGCATACATGTAGGTTTGTATACATGCTTTGTATACATGTAGATTTGTATGCATGCTTGCATATATGTAGATTTGTATGCCTGCTTGCATACATGTAGATTTGTATGCCTGCTTGCAACGTCAGCAGATCAATGCGAGTAATTTGGTTAATGATATGCATACATGTAGATTTGTATGCATGCTTGCAAAGTCAGCAGATCAATGTGAGTATTTGGTTAATTCATATTATTGGTTGTATGTAAATAATAAGCAGAATTTGTTAGCTGTGAACGGACAAGGGTTTCATATTCGGCATTCCATTGATGTTAGCTAACCGCTGTGTTAGTTCAATAATTTATGTTGTATAATATTGTAATATGATTGTTACTAAGAAGTATTTAGCATAGAAGTTCCTGATGCGTAATGCCGCAAGTGTATTGCATAGGTGGGTATGACGCATAATGCTACAATACAATACTTTACCCCATTTTAGCACAACTATCATTTTTTGATTTTATTAAATTTTATAACATGTTTCTTCCTCTACAGTTCCATTTCCTCATTGGATGGTAAATATGGATTTCGCATTTTCTCCATCAATAACTGTGACAAGGTGGAAGAAATCTATGCGCGTAAATCGCAACATATTATCTTGGTCGAGCGTTTCTTCAATAGCTCTCTAGTGGTGATGGTGACAGCAGAGAAACCCAAATGTTTACAAATGTTACACTTCAAAAAGAATCAAAATATCTGCCATTGCATCTACGGCTTAAATACCCACAGTATATGAATGAATCGAACGCATCCAATTGTCTGCCTAACGGATAGTATACATATTCATCAAATCGAAAATATTGCACCAAACGAACTGGGTCTGAATACTGAAACAGTACACATATTCAAAATCGATGAGAAGGCTGTGATGTTGGTATAGGTTGAGTTGTTGAATAACATACGAAAACCACTTTAACTCATCTATATATTTGCATTACAGCTAAAGCTTTACAAACAGCAAAAATTGCTGGCGCCAAGCAATTGGAAAAGGCAGTGAAGCATTCATCGCACTGTACGGATGGTGCAAAGTTAGAAACTGCTGTTGTAACTGCTGCCGACACAACGGTCATCTCTACTTCGCCGAGTAGCGGCTCGTCCGACTATCTATCGAAGACAGTATAATCATATCTTTTGCCAACACAGGTTAGCGATGTGCTTGCGCAGGAAAAGATTTCAATTGGAAAACGAAACCCAATTAAGCGAGTTTATGTTATTATTAAAGTACTTACTTCTTTTTTATATGAACTGTATTAATTTAATTTTCAATTTCATGTACATATATAATAAAGTATGTCGTGGTACGATTGCTGTTGGAATTGGATTTGTAACCAATCAATACTTCTGCTAAGGGTTGCAGAATTATTGCTAGAATGATTAGATTTAGAACAATAATAAGCCTGACTCAATTACAAGTTCTACATTTTTAAATTCATATCTTACTTTACTTTATTACTTTCAAATTCAATTACGACAGCAATCATTTCCACGACACCTTTGAATATTCTTGATCAGAAAAAAAAGTAACAGCCTCATTCTGTTTGGCGAACGATACGCTCAACGAACGATACCGGCTTGGACGATATCGTGTGCTCATGGTATTCTGAATCTTACGTTGCCGTTTATCGTGTAGCTTTACGTCGTTCGTCAACTATACGATATCAAATGTCAAACTTGCAACTCTGTGCACATATATTTTGTTTTTGCGCACGTGATAAAGTTTACAAAATAAGTGAAATAAAAATAAAGTTGTTAGTGAAATAAATATAGAGATAAAAATATAATAAGAATGTATCAAGCTATTGCTCTATTATTTGCGCCATATTCCGGTGCTCCTCTGGCCAGATCCACATTTGCTTCCAGTTCATGAACAAGCACGAGGAATTGGGCGCTTGTGGTCTTTTTTGCATTTTCTAATATAAAATAGAAGTTTTTTTTATACAATAATAACTACTTAATTAATAATACTCACTTTTTTGGTTTGTGTCGCTCATTTTAAACCAAAACGATAGGTGAATACCTGTTGTTTGTTTTTGACACTTTGTTTTCGTATTGGTAGCAACTTTTGGTGATACAGAATACCAATCGACGAGCACTTTCGTTACGTAAAGGCTCCATTACTGATACTTAGCATAGACTTGACTTGGCTTGCGAACTGTCACTTACAGTTCTGTTAAATTAACATTGCATGTTACTGATTACTCAAAACTTAACTTGACTTAGAAGTCTGTTGAATTTTGATTTTCTATGTAAGTTCTAAGTGACGTTTACATTTTGAGATGCCATTTGTTTGTTTCCATTTCATTTTGACATTTTGTCATACAAATTGACATTTATTTAGAAATAAATTTCAACGCTGATTATGATGCCAGATTTTATGCGCCAAGTGGAGTATAATCGTGGCTAAGTTGCCAAGTTTACGCCAAGTCAAGTCAAGTCTATGCTAAGTATCAGTAATGGAGCCTTAACAGTCAGCTGTTATCGTTTTGTCTATCGTATTGCAATTCATAATACGAACACACGAACGATGATCGTTTTGGAGACGATATCGCCAAACAGAATGAGGCTGTAAATCTAATCTGAATTTCTAATTAGCTTTAAGTTGTAGATTTAAATTGATTCAAATAATTGGAGTTTTTCTAAAGCTTAAAATTATTTTCTGTTCGCTTGGAAAATATTTCAATT
The DNA here is from genome assembly GCF_040869045.1 of Eurosta solidaginis. Classification (NCBI taxonomy): domain Eukaryota; kingdom Metazoa; phylum Arthropoda; class Insecta; order Diptera; family Tephritidae; genus Eurosta; species Eurosta solidaginis. The sequence continues at coordinate 106,861,078 of NC_090322.1, read as the reverse complement.
GGAAAACGAAAACCAATTAAGCGAGTTTATTTATTATTAAAATACTTTTCTTTATATGAACTGTATTAATTTAAGTTACAATTTCATGTACATATATAATAAAGTATGTTGTGGTACGATTGCTGTTGGAATTAGATTTGAAACCAATCAATACTTCTGCTAAGCGTTGCAGAATTATTGTTGGAATGGTTAGATTTAGAACAATAATAAGTCTGACTCAATTACTAGTCGTACATTTTTAAGTTCACCAATTACGACAGCAATCTGATTCCACGACACCTTTAAATATTTTTGATCTGAAAAAAGAGTAAACCTAATCTGAATTTCTACTAAGCTCTAAGTTGTAGATTATTCAAATAATTGGAGTTTTTTCTAAAGCTTAAAATTATTTTCTGCTCGCTTAGAAAATATTTCAATTGGAAAACAAAAACCAATTAAGCGAGTTTATTTATTATTAAAGTACTTACTTCTTTTTTATATAAACTGTATTAATAGAAGTTCCAATTTCATGTACATATATAATAATATTGAAAATATTAAATATTGAAAATTCAATTTTTTTGGTTCATATTTTAATCATAGGAACGAAACGGAAAATTTGGTCACAAAACCTAATCACGCCATGCAAATGTGACTATGAATATAACCGCTGGGAAAAGTCACAATGACCGTAAAATGACTAGCCAAAGGACGTGGAGCGTTTTTGCAGGGAACTTTTATATTTTTTACTACGAATATTCTTATGTTATTTAGCATTTGCGTGAATAAAGAAACTGATATTTCTCTATACTATAGCAAAGAGGATAAATACAATAAGAGCCGTCACTCGTTATTTTTTTGGCATTTACTCGATGTATACTGAGAGGTAGTCGCTACTTTTTTTTTGGGCGAGATGTTTATAAATGTCTTCTATACATTTTCGTGGGGTATTTGTGTTTATTTTTCGACTGTATTTAATTAATTTATTTAATTCTCTTTCCAAAAATCACAGTCGCACAAGGCGCCTACACGGCATGGATAAATGCGAGACAATTAAAAATGTCCCTCTCAGAAAACATTCGGCATCATTTTTTTCAATTTCCAGCGAGATACTCGCCACAAAATAACGAGTGACGGCTCTTATTGTATTTATCCTCTTTGACAATAGTATGTATACATAAAACCAGTGCGCGGTTGCATTTTATCAGAGTTGGCATAGTAAAATTTTATTATCAGTTATTTGTATGCAATATTTGACTTTTGGCAACTCTGTTCGATCGTCATCGTGTCGTGATCACGGCCGTTAAATAACGAGCAATGATCGGCTGATGGTGGTCGGCAAACGCATTGCAAAGGAGTATTGTTAGAGTACTCCAACATGAATAAAATGGAACACGTAATCCAACAATTTTTCCAGGGTAGGTACAAACACACGCCAAATTGGCAATTTATATCATTTGGGCAATTTATTACGCAATTTATCATATCATAAATTGTAACATGGTTCAATTATGTACAGGTTTGCTCATCTCATCAGCTGATTTTATTTATGCCATTGCATGGTCGAAGGGATTGTCAAAAGGAGATGGCAAACTCAAAATGAAACCAACACATTGGCAACATTTTATTTACACATACAAAAACTGCTAAGTTTTATGTTTTCCATTCCATACCATTCGCACCAACACCAATACACAGATTTTGACAATTTGAACAGACATATTTTGTTGCTTTACAGATGAGCCAACCTGTATATAGTTGAACCATGAATTGTAATAACCCTGCAAAAACGCTCCACGTCATTTTACTAGTCATTTTACGGTCATTGTGACTTTCTCCAGCGATTATATTCATAGTCACGTTTGCATGGGCGTGATGAACTTTTGTGACCAAATTTTCCGTTTCGTTCCTATTAATGTGATCGTGCATTCCGCTCCCACTTATAGGATGTGAGCATAGCACTGTGCTGCTCACACACGTCACAATGCTCGTCAAATGGCGGTCATTTTTCCGTGATTTCACTCTACATTTTCGAGCCATTTGACAATCAATTTTACTGCGGTTTAACCATTTATATAACCGCCATATAACGTGAATTTTACCTGCAGATTTACTTTACCTGGAGCAGCCATATGAATAAAATATGAACCAAAAAAACTGAATTTTCAATATTTATTATTTTCAATATTATTATATATGTACATGAAATTGGAACTTATATTAATTCAGTTCATATAAAACAGAAGAACTTTAATAATAAATAAACTCGCTTAATTGGTTTTTATTTTCCAATCTCTTCTAACCGAGCAAAAAAATAATATTAAGCTTTAGAAAAAACTCCAATTATTTGAATAATCTACAACTTAAAGCTTAGTAGAAATTCAGATCAAGAATATTCAAAGGTGTCGTGGATCCGATTGCTGTCGTAATTGAAGAACTTGAAAATGTACGACTATTAATTGAGTCAGACTTATTATTGTTCTAGTAAGTAAGTATTTTAATAATAAATAAACTCGCTTGATTGGTTTTCGTTTTCCAATTGAAATCTTTTCCAAGCGAACAGAAAATAATTTTAAGCTTTAGAAAAAACTCCAATAATTTGAATCAATTTAAATCTACAACTAAAAGTTAATTAGAAATTCAGATTAGATTTACTCTTTTTTTCAGATCAAGAATATTCAAAGGTGTCGTGGAATCCGATTGCTGTCGTAATTGAATTTGAAAGTAATAAAGTAAAGTAAAATATGAATTTAAAAATGTAGGACTAGTAATTGAGTCAGACTTATTATTGTTCTAAATGTAATCATTCCAGCAATAATTGTGCAACCCTTAGCAGAAGTATTGATTGGTTTCAAATCTAATTCCAACAGCAATCGTATCACGACATCCCTTATTATATATGAAAATGAAATTTTAACTTAAATTAATACAGTTCATATAAAGAAAAGTAAGTATTTTAATAATAAATAAACTCGCTTAATTGGTTTTCGTTTTCCAATTGAAATCCTTTCCAAGCGAACAAAATAATTTTAAGCTTTAGAAAAAACTGCAATTATTTGAATCAATTTAAATCTACAACTTAAAGCTAATTAGAAATTCAGATTAGGTTTACTCTTTTTTCAGATCAAGAATATTCAAAGGTGTCGTAGAATCCGATTGCTGTCGTAATTGATGAATTTAAAGATGTACGACTTGTAATTAAGTCAGACTTATTATTGTTCTAAATCTAATTATTCAAGCAAAAATTCTACAACCCTTAGCAGGAGTATTGATTGGTTTCAAATCTAATTCCGACAGCAATCGTATCACATCCCTTATTATATATGTACGTGATATTGCAACTTAAATTAATACTGTTGATATAAATAAAAGTAAATACTTTAATAATAAATAAACTCTCTTAATTGGTTTTTGTTTTCCAATTGAAATCTTTTCCTGTGCAAGCACATCGCTAACCTGTGTTGGCAAAAGATATGATTATACTGTCTTCGATAGATAGTCGGACGAGCCGTTACTCGGCGAAGTAGAGATGACCGTTGTGTCGGTGGCAGCTGTTACAACAGCAGTTTCTAACTTTACACCATCCGTACAGTGTGATGAATGATTCACTGCCTTTTCCAATTGCTTGGCGCCAGCAATTTTTGCTGTTTGTAAAACTTTAGCTGTAATGCAAATATATAGATGGGTTAAAGTGGTTTTCGTACGTTATTCAACAACTCACCCTATACCATCATCACAGTCTCCTCATCGATTTTGAATATGTGTACTGTTTCAGTATTCAGACCTAGTTCGTTTGATGCAATATTTTCGATTTGATGAATATGTATACTATCCGTTATACTAGGTTCAAACACACACCAAATTGGCAATTTATACCATTTGGGCAATTTATTACGCAATTTGTCATATAATAAATTGCCAATTTAAAAAAAATTGCGTAATAAATTGTTTCAAACTGCAAATGCAACATTGTAAAGTGTGTTTATTGAGTATACTTAAACGTCAGTTACGCATGGCTGAACTATATGATTGGCTCGTCTCATCAGCTGATTTTATGTCTTTCATTTCACTGGAGTAGGGATTGTCAAAAGAAGATGGCAAAATCAAAATGAAACCAAAACATTGAACACATTTTCTTACAACACACAAAAATTTCAAAGTTTTATGTTTTCATTCCATTTCATTCGCCTAATAATGTGCGTGTTCATTTTGACAGTCTGAACAGAGGTATGTTCTTGCTGTAGCGATGAGCCAACCAGCTATCAAATTACTATTGTGTAAGCTAAATCGAGTTGTATGAACAGCACTCAATTCAAATCGAATTTTCCTCAATTTATTTTTCTGTTCGAACATAGTATTAGGCAGACAATTAGGTGCGTTCGATTCATTCATATACTGTGGGTATTTGAGCCGTAGACGCAATTGATATATTGTAGCATTTGTAAACAGTTGGGTTTCTCTGCTGTCACCATCACCACTAGAGAGCTATTGAAGAAACGCTCGACCAAGATATGTTGCGATTTACGCGCATAGATTTTTTCCACCTTTTCACAGTTATTGATGGAGAAAATGCGAAAGCCATATTTACCATCCAATACGGAAATGGAGCTGTGGAGGAAGAAACATTTTATAAAATTTAATACAATCAATAAATGATAGTTGTGTTAAAAAGGGGTAAAGTATTGTATGTTAAAGTATAGCGAAGTTTGAATAGGTCTCATTCTTCATTCTTAGAAACATGTACGAAGGTACCTCGTAAGATATTAAAAATCCTCAACGCTTTTTTGCAATAACTTAAAAAAAAACTCATATTCATCAAATTCCTGTTTAACTTCTACATATCAATAGCTACCTTTACCACCAGAAGGAGTCACTATTGCTTCTACACCTATGCTATTGTTTCCTACACCGATGAGCTTTGTAATAAAATAAACAGCTATCTCCCCAATCTCTCCAGTTTTGTCGCCTCGCGAAACTTGATATTGTAACCAACCAAATCATCGGTGATCTTATTTAAAACATGGCCGCGCCAAATTTCGACCATATGTGCAATTTTTTTTTAATTGGCAATATGTTCCCTGCAAAAATCGTGTGACCAAAAACGCACACAGCCACACGAATTTTTGACAGGGGTGACGATTTGGAATGAAAAATTGTGCAAATGAAATAGCATGCTGACAAATTTTGCTTTCCCACAATGTATCGTGCTCTCTCGCACCTATTATTTTCATAGGGATAGCAAAATACGTCATTTTTGCGTGCGAAAAATCCGCCATTTCTAATTCTGCAGAAAAGTGGAAAATTTTTTCAATTTGTGTGATTTACATTTTGCAGAAATTAATATACGCATTCTTTAATATTTTTTGGTCTACTAAAGTGTGTTTTAGCAAAAAAAACTCATATCAATGTGTGCATGTTTATAAAGAAATAAAGTGAAATATGTAATAGCCTAGTATAAATAATCGTGAGCAATTCTAATGCAGAATAGTAAATTTTGATTTCCACATACATACAAGAAAAAAATTCTTGTTACCATTAAGATTTATTATCCAAAATTGAAAAAAAAAAAGATTAGAAAATTCGGTGTAAAAAAACGGCTATGTGTGCAATAAAATAGCCTCTCTTGTTGAGATACCCCTCCATGGTCTCCATTAATTATTGTGACGGAGGTGTGTTTGCAGCAGCAAAGTGAACCCAAACAGTGTAGGTCGTGGTGGTTGTTGTTCGTGGTCCGCATCAACTGGACCAGGTGGGGCAATGACGCCACATCCAGTTATACCAAGGTATATACCACAACAGCAACCGGGTAATGCAAGGCCACGATAGCAGCAGCAACAACCTCCCAAGGCTTGCTATCATCGTTGATTTATAAAAAAACAGTGTTGTGCATCTTTAATGCTTAAATATTTCCTCTGTTGAAACAGTTTCCACGATTCACTGTTCAACGAAAGCAGCAGCCAGCGTATGCCACCATCGAACAGCTGATAACAAAAACTTGCACAGCAGTTTAAAGCCAAAATGGAATTTGAGGAAATATCTGAAAATAAGGTAAATATATGTTTCGCGTTAATAACAAAATCGCCCTAAATTTTATGAATTAACAGATCGCTACGAACGACAAAGCACTCGAACGTGTGATCAAAGAAAGCACTACAGAAATTATTGCCGGCGGGGCCGTATTCTACAATCCAGTACACGAATTTAATCGTGATTTAAGTATTTCAGTACTTAATGTATACTCAAAGCGGTTGATAAGAGAGCGGGAAGCGGCGGCGCATAAAAATCCACAAAATACAAAGGAAAGCAAGCAATGCTAATGACAAGAAACCATACAGGGCTGGTGGTGTAAAATACGACGATGAACTGCGAATATTGGAAGCGCTTGCTGCAACAGGTTTACGTAGCATAAGTTATGCAAAAGAAGTAGCAGGCGTGCGTGAAATTGTTGCAAATGATCTATCTAAGGTGGCAGTAGATTCCATTAGCGTAAATATGCGACACAATGGAGTGGAACATTTAATTGTGCCAAGCGAAGGGGATGCAATGTAGGTTTGATATACGAATCAATAGCTAGTGATTTAACTGTAATAATCAATAATAAAATTCGCAATAGGACTCTCATGTACCTTTCAACTTCATATGAGAAGCGTTTCGATGTTATAGACCTAGATCCTTATGGTTGTCCGAATCGCTTTCTGGATGGCGCTATACAATCACTGACGAGTGGGGGTTCATTACATGTATCTGCGAATGATATGGCTGTGCTGGCAGGCAATACGCCTGAAGCCTGCAATGCCAAATATAGTTTTGTGCCTTTGCGTATGAAATGCTGCCCTGAGATGGGATTGCGTATACTATTGCATTGCATTGAAACGCACTCTAATCGTTATGGAAAATATATTGAGCCACTTTTGAGCATTTCTGCCAATTTTTATATACGCGTATTTGTGCGTATGCATAGTAGTCAAGCGAAGTGTAAATATAGCATGAGGTTGGTATACAGCATTTTGGCCTTTTACCACAAAACAATTACTTACCATATCTTTATATTATGAACACAGCAAACAATGAATGGTATTTCAATGCACTGGTTGTGATACCTATACGCTACAGCCTATGGGTATTGTAAAAAGCAAGATCTCAGATAAAGGCAATGCGGAAGAAAAATTCGGTATACCAACTGGACCAAATGTTAATACAAATTGTGCGCATTGCGGTGATAAACATCATGTAAGTTTCAACTATCCCACTTAAGTATTTAAACTCGAATAAATCAAATTTTTTCCTTCTTACTTAATTGGTGCTTAACCGTTTAAACGGTTATGTCCGTTCAAAAAGGCGCGTCAGTCGCTTTTTCAGAGAGTTAACTGGCACCAATTGTTCACACCAAATTGTTTCTTATATTCCCAAATATAGATGGGCGGTCCACTTTGGTCGCATCCCATACATGATCCAACGTTTGTTGAAGAATTGCTACAAATCATAGAAGAAAAACCGCTAAGTGATTTGGACACAACGTCGTTTAAAAGGTGTGTTATCGGCGGTATGCCTGAACTTGTATTGGGTACATGAGTTTTTATGTAAAAAATATTCATCATATCCAACATCAATACCTCGCATTCAATTGTGGACGCTGTACGCACTACATTGGGTTCACGTAATATGGACAAGCATATTGTTCCTTCCAGTGGTAAGGCCACAATTTCAAATGATGGGGCAACCATTAAGAAACTATTGGATAAAATAATAACACAACGTAGCGTGCTCAAGTGGTATAAGCTTATCTGGAAAAGATATTTCGTAACGAAAACCCTGGAAGATTATCGCGCCTTGTCTGCTGTGGTTCAACAAAATATAACTTGGATGTTTGTTGCTCTTTTTCAATTTTCCTGAATACAAATGTCTGGATTGGAAAAATTTCAAGCAAATAAAGCTTGGCGTGCAAAAGTCAAGAAATTACTTGTCATGCAACGGTAAATGCTTATAAATATATCATTAAAATTGCATGCTTGTTTATGATGAGCCAT